>NC_058131.1:53481388-53503976 GCF_016433145.1 Gracilinanus agilis
GGGGGGGGGGGGAGTTAAAGGGGGATGAAGGGGAAAGTAAAAACACGAATTATGTAAAAAAATAATTAAAAAATAAAAAAAATAAAAATAAAAATAAAAATGTAGTATATAGAACATACTTGAAGGCACCTGTGTGGGTCTGACCTGACCTTTCCTCAAGAATTGATTTGTACCTGAATACTAACCCCTTGTTAAAATTTGGAAATAATATAATGAAAATGCAAGAAATTGCTAGAAAAAAAGGTTTTTCTTAGTCAGAATTAGTCAGAGTTTGATGTAATTTATGTATGAACACCAAAACAATGTACATTACCAAAACAGTTTTGAATTGCTCTAGAAAGAAATATAATGCTTCAAAAATGTACGTTTGTTTTTCCAAAGGGAGAGGATAGCTATTTTTAAATAAAATATGCTATAATAGTTGTATATATGTTAAATATGGAGATTCCACTGTCAGAGATAATGAGATGGCATCAGAAAAAGACTGGGAAATTAGCTTTATTTTCATTTATTTGTTCTGCAAATGATCTGGTTTGGTTTAGATACTAAGATACTTATACATACTTTAGATACTAAGACACTTATAGTTACTAAGAATTATTTTCCCCTCTCTTCTTTATTTATTTTTGGGGTAATTTTGCTGAATTTGCCATGATCATCCTCTCTGAAATTTTGCTTATGCATTTAAGTTCTAGATTTGTTCTGCCTTCAATCACCATTTCTTTCCTTTGCCAAGGATATCACACGTCAGTGACTCTGGCAGTTTCTGGGTTCTTTTAGTCTCTTCACCCAAGTGATTGCTTCTATCAGTTAAATTTTCAATAGGCAATAATAGTCTGGGTTGACTTCATTCTTTAGTATCAATAACTGAACTGTTATTATTGTTCACAGCATCTCTTTGTCTTTATCCTCCCTTCCCCCCCCCCAGTTTTGAGTTAATCTTGACTTGGCTCTACAACACTGATTGTTTTTAAACTCTTACCTTCAGTCCTAGTGGTAATGCTAAGACGAAAGGGTGAGGGCTGGGCAAACAAGGGTTAAGTGACTTGCCAAGGGTCACACAGCTAGAAAGTGTCTGAGGTCAGATTCAAACTCAGGTCCTCCAAGTTCCAGATCTGGTGCTCTATCCACTGTGCTACCTAGAGGCCCCCATCATTTGTTCTTGTTTTGCTTGCCACAGTATCATGTCATGCTAAAGATTTAAGTTGGCACCAAAACAGAGACTCATCTACCCAACTGCTAATTTAAGTTCCATATAATCCATGCATGAAATATCCTGAGAAGTATTGCTCAAACTAGTCAGTGGTCTAACTTCACACAGGCAGCTGATGTTTATGTGACTCTTTCATCAGTAATCAGTCATTTGGGGGTCTATTTAGCAAGAGTAGGTTTATGTGGGGGAATGGGCTGTGTTATTCAATCCAGTTTTTCTCTGGGAAGAAAATATTCTTCATGTGTCATCACAAGGCTTCTGACTCAATCACAAGCCTTTGATCACTTTCATTTTTAATCTTTCAGCCATCTTTTTCTATGTCTGACTCCTCTGAAGTCACTTTTGATATGTAGGTTGACTTGGTTTGAAAGATATTGTCCAGTTCTTATTGTCAAACCCTTAGCTCTCTCTGCTGTAGGTCTTGACATGAAAGCTGAAACCATTTTCATGACTTATTGTGAGGATCTCAAAGTGAGATGAAATCGTGTTTCTTGTTACCTCTAGTCACCTCCAGCAACTTCTTTCATTTGCATCTCCAAGAGAACTTCTGAGCCATCATCTAATTTATGTCTTCTGATTTCATTTAGAAAGAGAACGCAAATAATATTCATATTTCGAGTTTCTCCACTAACTCATTAACTCATTAGTTGTTTTATGACAATCTCACAATTAAAGTGCCACTGATTAAATGAATATGGGTAGATAAAGTATTTTTTAAAACATTTACTATGTCAGGAAGCATACTAAGAACTGAAGATCAAAATACAGTAGAGTGAGCAAGACGATCCCTTTGGAGAACAAGTCAGAAGGAAAATGGCATCGAGATGGTACAGGGCAAGAGAAGAAAAAAATTCACCCATAAGAGCCCAGGGCAGTTCCAGGGGTAGAATTTAAGGTTCCTGAGGGGAGGGGGTATGTTTGATAGCCAGAATGTCAGCACAATGATGTGGAAATATTTAGAGGGATGTGATTTCATTAGTATATGCAGCTTTCCATAAGGAACTCCCGCTTACAATACCCATGGTATCTTCTCGACAACTTCTAGTTGTTATAGTTGTAGTTATGGAGTGGCGTAGAGCACTGAGATTCAGGGGAAGTGATGCACTACTTGATTGCAGGTATTCTTGGATCAAAGCCAGCTCCTATCTGATACTTTGTGGATCCTTATACATTGTAAATATTAATATAACTATATTATGTATATTTCTTATATATATATATATATATATACATATATATATTTATTTTTCAAACCCTTACCTTCTGTCTTAGAATCAGTACAGAGTATCGGTTCCAAAACAGAAGAACAATAAGAACTAGGCAGTTGGGGGTTGAGTGACTGGCCCAGGTTCACACAGCTAGGAAGTGTCTGAGGCTAGATTTGGAAACAGAACCTCCTGTCTTTATCCACTTTATCCTGCCACTTTATCCACCGAGCTATCCAGCTGCCCTTAAATAACTTGTTTAGTGTCACACAGCTAAGAAGTATCTAGGCAGAATTTTTTTTAAACCTTTCCTCCTGTCTTAGTATTAATTCTAAGACAGAAGAATGATGAGGTCTAAGAAATCAGGGTTAGATGACTTGTTTAGGATCACACAATGAGGAAGCGTCTGAGGTTAGGTTTGAATCCAATTCCTCCCAAATATAGCCATGGTGCTTTATCCGCTATACTACCTAGGTGCCTTGCTTCTTGCTAACCTTTATATACATGTGTGATTCTTAGGAATTATTATTATTATTGTTGTTGTTGTTGTTGTTGTTGTTGTTGTTGTTGTTGTTGTTGTTTAGAAGACTTTAAATGATAAATTGGGCAGTGGTTAGAGTGGCAGACCAGGCGCCAGGAAGATTCATCTTTATAAATTCAAATCTTGCTTCAGACATCTACTAGCTGTGTAACCCTGGGTAAATCACTTAACCCTTTTTGCCTCAGTTTCCTCATTTTAAAAATGGACTAGAGAAAGAAATGGCAAACCACTCCATTATCTTTGCCAAGAAAACCCAAATGGGGTCACGAACAGTCATACACAGATGAAAAATCACTGAATAACTAAATGCCACTTCATCAGTTCTAGAATGAACAAGAATCCAGCCCAGCCTGCCTTCTTCTGCTTCCAAATTAGCAGAGTGACTAATTCCTAAATTTACGATAATAGGGAACCATCCTTTGGTTTAAAATAGCAATGGTGAGCCTTCTTTGTTCATATGCTTTTCGTTTCAATGTTCATGAACTCTAACAGCTTCCAAATCTCAGTCCACTTCTGAATTTTTTTAGGGCCACTCGGGGCTTGGGCTGCATGTTTTTAGATAATTACTAAGGAAACATTCAGTCTTATCACCAAAAGGAAGGTCAAAAAGTTTGAATATGATGATGACCAAATCTATTTTCCAATTTAAGCCTTCAAGAAGAATTAATCCTCTTTATATATATATATATATGTGTGTGTACATATATATGTGTGTGTGTATAAAATATATTTATTCATATATAATATTTTCTAATAATAGTTAATATTTAAATAGCACTTTGAAGTTTGCTTAATATTTATTGCCTAATTGGAAACCTGTTGTTATTATTCAGTCATTTCAATCTCATCTGACTCCATGACCCCATTTGGAGTTTTCTTAGCAAAGATATTAGATAACGGTTTGCTATTTCTTTCTCCAATTCATTTTATAAAAAAGGAAACTAAGGCAAACAGGGTGAAGTGTCCTGCCTAGGGTCACACAGGGAGTAAGTGTCTGGAGGCCAGAACTGAACTCAGAAAGATGGGATTATTTTTGACTCCAGGTCCAGTACCATCTAGCTGCCCTGCTATAAATACTAGCCACCATTGTTGATATCGTTTATATGGCAATTAATCGATAGGTATTTATTAAGTGTGCTGGGAATGGTGCCCAGCTCTGGAGATACAAGACATAAATGACATTCTCCCTGCCTTAACATTTGGGAGGTGAGTGGGAGAAGAGCAGTAATATATACATTTGTATAAGTGAGGACAAAATAAAAGTAAGTTAATGGGAGAGGGAAGCACTCTAAATTGGGAGAGCCAGGAGAGATTTCAAAATAAGTAGATTCTAGGGAGGCAGCTTATGCAAGAGGGGAAAAGATCCTGGAGTTCTTAAAGCCGATGGAATTCATAGTCTAGAAGATCAGAGTCAGCTAAACATCAAGGTATAGCGATGCTTAGGGGAGATCTTGTTTATTCCTTGAAATCATTTATATGGCCTCGGTCCACAGGTATGTATTTTCAGCCAGAACTCAAAGTCAGAACCCCAAAATGAAGCAGGCTTCTGAATAAGAAAAGTGCATGAAATTGTGCAAAAAAATCCAAATAAAAGCTTAATGCTCACTCTTCTTCTTTTTTTTTTTTTCTCGACCACCACTAAGTTATCTCTTTTTTTTCCCCCAAGTTCGGATTTCCTTACAGGAATTCAAGAGCTCTCACAAAATCGTGAGTGAAGTTTGGGATGACTGAAAAAGGAATATGGTCCAAGAGTGACAGCGCAAGCCTGGAATTCGAGAGTGTTTCGTCCTGTTCCTGACCCTGACATTCTGAGAGACCTTTTCTGAGTTTCTATAATACACATGCTAATTGGGGAACGAGTTCTGGAAATGTTAAATGTTAAACAGGGTATCGGGGTGTGTGTGTGTGTGTGTGTGTGTGTGTGTGTGTGTGTGTGTGTATGTGTGTGTATTTTGAAATGCATAAAGCCAGTCAACCCAAACTTTATGGAACACATTTAAATAAATCTACATTCAACTGTGATTTGCTAAGAGCAATGTTCTTTCCAGCAGTGAAAATCACAATGCAGACGTGCACCTATATCGTACAATATGTATTTGTTTGCATGTCTGACATGGAAGAGCCATTGAATGTACTAAAGGCCTTTCTCTTGATAATTTATTTTTTAAGCCCATACTTTCTGTCTTAGAATCAACCATGTATTGGTTCCAAGGCAGAAGAGCAGTAAGGGCTAAACAATGGGGGTTAAGTGACTGGTCCAGGGACACACAGCTAGGAAGTGTCTGAGGTCAGATTTGAACTCACAAAAATGAGTCTTCCTGACTCCAGGCTTGGCACTCTGTCCACTATGCCACCTAACTTGCCTAGTTTATTCAAGATACATAAGCATTTTTTCTCTTTGTATAAATCTTTTCTTATTTTGAATGTATATATTTTATTTATGTAAAAATGTATTTTTTTGGCTTTAGATATTTGGTCTTTAAGAATAATCTTTATCCAATGGTTGGTTATAAATTCTTCTTTTATGTACTGTTGTGATAGATATAACCTCCTATTCAGCTCTGTGTCTTTTCTGAGGATTCAAGAATAATTATATGTAGATGCAAGGATTTAGACACCAGATGAAATCTCAGAGCCTGAGAAGCTATGAACAAAGACAAGAAATTTAAATACCAAAGCAAGTTATGGAATATGCTACAGGTTAAAGACATGGAATGAAACAATTTTTAAAAGGACTCAGCCAAGATTCTTAACTTTCGAGAGTCAAAGACTCCTTGGAATGTCTGGAGAAGTCTATGGGACCCCTTCTCAGAATAATGTTTTGAAATGCATAAAATGGAGTACCTAGAATTATAGTTGTTTCACTGTTTCCTTGTTGGTTCTTTCACTCCTGTATTCATTTTGTAGTGATATTTTTATCTTGGTTGGAGAGGATTCTGGTGGTGACATGGAGCTGCTGCTCCAGTTACTCCTCCTTCTTGGCTCCACCTCAGGAAGAGATCTCAGTACCAAGAATTATAAAAGAAACCAATCCTGTTAAACCAGAGATATTAAAAAAAGGTAAAAAAAAATTCACAGATCCCTAAGTTAAGAACCCCTGGATGTGATCATCTCAAAAGTTCCTTCTAGCTCTTAACCTTTATTTGTTGTTTTTCGGTTGTTTCAGTTATTTCTGACTCTTTGTGATCCTGTTTGGGGTTTTCTTGGCAAAGATACTGGAGTGGTTTGCCATTTTCTTCTCCAGCACATGTTATAGATGAGGAAACTGAAGCAAACAGGGTTAAGTGACCTGCCTAGGATCACACAGCTAGTAAGTGTCCAAGGCTAGATTTGAACTCAATATGATGAGTCTTCCTGATTCCAAGCCCAGTGATTAATATCCACTGTACCACTTAGCTGCCCCAAATAAGATTCATAGGTGGAAACTGAGAAGACAGATTTCAGTTCAGTAGAAGAAAAAAATCCTTATTAATTAGAGCTATTCTAAAATGGAATAGACTTTCTTCTGGAGACACAGGTGGAGGTCTTCAAGCAAAGGCTATATGACCATTTGTCAGCTATATTGTAGAGGACATTCTTACTCAGGCACACATTGGACCACATGGCCTTCGAGTTTCCTTCCAACTCTGTTTCTCTAGTCCTGAGACACTAGTGGTCAGTGGCTGAATTCTAGGACCAATCCCTGGATGTATCTCTTCATTCTCTGCCAGTGAGAATTTATACAGTATCCTCTGTGGAGAGAATCTGATCCTAATCATGATTGTCTCTGGAATGGAATATTTTGCTTCTTCTGACCCTTCTAGAAACATTTTCTCTGATATTTCTTGGTTTTTCTAGGCAGCTGTGTAGCACAGGTCAGAGAAAAAAGGAATGGGGAGTACATATAATCAGTCTGGAAAGCCAGAATTGAAGCAAAAATGGCAAATGGCCACTAAACTAGAAGGAAAACAAAGGGATCTACATGACAGCTGCCACATGAATGTCAAGAAATTTAGTGGGGGAGCTTTCCCCTTGAAAAGAGACTCCAGCTCTAACAGACATTGTTTTTCTTTAACACAAGCTCTCTTTAAAACTGTCAGTATTTGTTGCTGGCAACAACAATGGTAAGAGAGCAAGTGTGAGCCATGTATAGCAAATGGGGTGCTTAAGTGGTGGGCGTTCCACTTACCCATGGAAAAATCCTTCTCCTGTCACCTCCCTGTCTCCTCAACAAATCCACCCAGTGACTAGGAAAGCTCTATTGGGCTGCTGGCACACAGAATAGGCTAATGATTCTGGCCCATTGTAATTTGTTTGAAGTAAGGACAACTCCATAATTCCACTGGAAGAAAGGGAACCTTGGTCACTCTGTGGGCAAGAGTTCAACTGCTTTCTCCCATTATTCCTCTAAGTAATTCTGTCTGTTTCATCTTGATTCACTTCCAAGGAACTAAGTTTAGAGTTTGTGGTTTACAAATCAAGAAACTAAAATACAGTGAGGTAAAGTCCTTTGGCGAGCTAGGAAATTGGGTTGAATGGGGACTAGTCCAGGGGACTTTCTAACTCATAGCCCCATTTGTGATCTCTTTTCCTTTCCAATTTTTTTGTTTGTTTGACCACCTTTATTTAGATTACTTAGTGACTGTAACTAAATGGTAATTATCATTAATAATTCCCAGAGCTCTTTCCTCTTATTTATAGATGTGCATTTTTACTTTTTTGAATGTGAACATCAAATAAACTATAAAGCACTATTTTACCCTCTTTCCAGGATCTCTATCCCTGAGCACTTTCAGAACTAGAGACCTGACTGCAAACCTTGTTGTGGCAAAAAGAAAGGATCTCACAAGAGTCTCTATTCTACATTGTATACAAGGTAGATCTGCTGGTGCCAGACAGAGATAAAAGAAAACCATAGCAACAATTCTATGTATTTTTACGCAGGGAAGGACTGTCAGGAAGCAAGGGCATAGACTCTCAAGTCAGAGGACTTGGGTTCAAATCCCATTTCTAATACTATCATTTGGAAAGTCACAACTTCATTGGGCCATGGTTTCATCATAAAATGAGGCAGGAGAGAAGTTAAATTAAATGGTTTATGAAATACCTTTCAGTTTTGTATCCTTTATCCTGTGATATAAATGTCTAGCTCCTCCTCTTCCTCCTCTTTATTCTTCCCCTTCTTCTCTGTCTCTCTCTCTCTCTGTCTCTCTCTCTCTCTCTGTCTCTCTCTCTCTCTCTCTCTCTCTCTCTCTCTCTCTCTCTCTCTCTCTCTCTCTCTCTCTCTGTCTCTCTCTCTCTGTCTCTCTCTCTCTGTCTCTCTCTCTCTCTCTTTCCCTCTTTCTCTGAAATGGTCTCTGAAGTCCCTCATAGCTCTGATATTCTGTGATTTAAAAGGAATCTGCAACCAAAGCAGGTTGTAAAAGTAAGAGTCATTCCTAAAAGAATCTGAGAAGTTTTATAATAAATCAATCAAGAAGCCATTATTTATAGAGTGCTTCGTTATATTAAATTAATTTGATCCCCACAATAACCCTATAAGATGCTGCTACTATCTCCCATTTATAGAAAAGGAAACTAAGACAGTAACTAAGTAATTTCTCCAGAGTCACAAGGATGGTACTTTTATAGGAAGAGAACTTAACCTGGAGTCTATGAATGTGTTTTCATTTTTCTTCAATATTTTGATATAATTGATTGCATTTATAATATTATATATTTTATTTAATCATTTATAAACATTGCTCTGAGAAGGTATTCTTGGGCTTCACCAGACTGCCAAAGAAAGGGATCCAGAACAAAAAATAAGATAATGAAGCCCTTCTGTACAGGAATCAATCACTAGCTTTTAGAGACCAGGAGAGTTCATGCCTACAACCCTACTGCTGATAGCACAAGGTCTATATACTCAGACCTCCTCTTCCTGGTTGTTGTCTATACTTGGTGATTTCACCTTACTCCCGCTCTTCTCTCCTCTCCCTCACTTTTCTCCCTTGTGTTCCATGCCTTAGTTCTTCAGGTCCAGGCTCTCCCTACCTTCCAAGGTAATACTTTTATTTCAGAATTAGAGGATTTCTCAGAAGTCATCTCTTCTACCCTGTACTTGAATAGAATTTCTTTCTATAGTACTTAGCTAAGAGGAAGGTCCTCATCAATTGAGATCATTTCAACAACTCATGTAAAACCCAGAGGAATTGTATGTCGGCTATAGGAGGGGGGGTGGGAGGAGAGGAGGTAAAGAACATGAATCATGTAACCATGGAAAATTTTTCTTAATTAACCAATAAAATTTTTTTTAATTGAGATCATTAACCAATGCCAAGTGTGTTACATCCAGGAATACTTTCTCAGGTACAAGTTAGACTAGGTAGCTGCTGGGGGCCTTTATGATCCCATAGCCTGCAAATTCATGATGCTTAAGGGCCAATGGGTCAAAGCCATGAGTTTCTGGCCACCTAAACACACACACACACACACACACACACACACACACACACCTATCAACTATAACTCCTAAGCCACACATAAAAGAGATAAGAAAGGCATTCAGGGAAAGAATTAAGACATACTATTTGGTTTTTCTTTTGTGCGTTGTAGCAACTTAAATAAATAAAATAAAATAACAAAATGAATTAATGCTAAGAGATTGTTATAAAATCTCCATTAAAATGTGCACATCTGCATATGGATGCATACAAAAATAATTCAATTCAAAAAGCTATATTTGAACAATATTGCCTGCAGTGGTATTTCTCCTTTAAAAGGCTGCTAATCCCCAGACTCAGGAATGCCCAAAGTGCTTTCCAGTTCTAATGATCTGTGACCTAAGGGGTCCTTTCAGCTCTGACACCCTATGTCAGTGATGGGCAACCTTTTGAGCTTGGTTTGTCAAAATTTGCCCCAAAAAGAGCATAACTTGGGTGGTGTGTCACTTTAAGAAAAAAAAACATAATTTTGTGATATTTACAGTTTAAATAACAAAAATGTATCATTGTAATATATAACTGTATTTAATAAACCAAAGTAGGTAAATTAATATAGGTAGAATTGTCATCTATAGTTCACAGAGTGTCTACACCACACTACAGCAAATGTTTCATCCTTGGCATGCAGCCCCATACGTCTCTGTATGTGGCCTCATGCGGCCACATAGGTTTGCCATCACCGCCCTATGTTCTATGACCGAGAAAGCTGCCACTGTGGCCTTTATCTAATATCTTTATCCAAGCACCATGACAATGGCATCTTTGTTATTTGGAAGCCTGAAAAGGATTCAAGGCTTAATCCAATCTGTTCAATTATTTCAACCAAAGAAAGCTTATTAATATGTTGAGCCCATATCCAATCCCTACCTGTGCTTTTTCTTCCTCCCACCAAATATTCAAGTAGATCAATGAGCTTATAATTTGGAAGTTCCCTCCAAGGATGCAGACTAACACACATGTCCATTGGGTGTTATCTTTTTTCTTGCCCTCCCATAAGTTCACCATAGGAGTCCACCCAAAAAACATGCTAGACATTGTCATTTTCTTGTGATACCACAGAGGTACCAATGGACCATCCAGCTTTCCAACTGCCATCCTTTCCTCTTGCCATGCACCTAGCCAATCTTCTTTTGTTTTAATTTGTCTGAAAATTTTGCATATAGGAAAAGTCATGTGCCATCGTAGATAGGAAGCTGACCTTGGAGTTAGAAAAACCTAGATTCAAATTGTGTCTGTGCTATATCTTGAATGAGTCATTTAATCTCTCTGTCTGACTCAGTTTCCTCAACTGTAAGATGGAGCTAAAAATAGAACTCATCTCCCAGGTATATTGTGAAAATTAAACGAGAAAAGCAGCATCAAGGTGTCTCAAAAGATAGAGAACCAGGATTGAAGACAGGAGGTCTCGGATTCAAATCTGGCCTCAGATATTTCCTAGCTGTGTGCCCTTGGGCAAGTCATTTAACCCCAATTGCCTCTTTGCCTTGGAACCCATACTTGCTATAGATTCTAAGATAGAAGGTATAGGTTTAAGTACTTATAAGTAAAGTACTTAACACAGCATATAATAAGCATTTAATAAATATTTGTTTCCTTCTTTTCTTCTTCCCTCTCTCCTTCCTTCTCTCCCTTTCTTTTTTTAATAAGACTATATCTTAATGAGGGAGATAGTATTTGCATAAATCAGTGCATATGACATATTAGTAGAATAGATGGAAGATGACCGTAAAGGGAAGGAGAGCTAAGGAGACCAGAAAAGTTTTGTTTTGAGTGTAGTTTTGTGCTGAACTTTGAGTAAGCCAGGGATTCTAAGAGAATGAGATCCACAAAGATATTATGAGCAATTTTGTCAATGTATATATGAAATCTTAGGTATGGTATAGCTACAGGATTCTTCTGACTTATTCATCCAGTTATCCTGGCAGCTAAGTTGCCCAGTGGATAGAGCACTGGATCAGGAGTCAGGAAGACCTAAGTTCAAATCCAGCCTCAGACATTTACTAGTTGTGAGATCTTAGTCATGTCACTCAACCTCCATTTGTCTTAGTTTTCTCATCTGTAAAATGGCGATGATAATAGCTAAAGCACTTAGCACAGTGTCTATTAATAGTAGATGCATAATAAATGCTATTAAGCTTCTATTATCATTAATAATAACAGTACTTACCTTCTAGGATTCCTCTTACGGTCACATGAGATGATATTTCTTAGCACAGTGCCTAGTATATAGAAGGAGCTTAATGAATGCTTATTTATTCCTTTTCCTGTCAAAAAAGGAAAAGAGATTCACCTGGCACAATTTGTTTTGGATGAAGCCATGCCTAATTTTTGGTGATCATTGCCATTTTTCCCTTTCTAAAGGTATAAATACTATTCTTTTAGTAAGATGTTCTAGAATTTTGCAAGGAATTAAAGTTAAGCTGATTCAGTTATGGTTCTAAAGTCTTTTCTCTTCCCTTTTTTTGGAAAATCAAGATGGTCCCTCACATACCCAAGTATCTTAATGATGACTGATAATGGTTCAGCAGCCACTCTTGCTGCTTCTTCAGTAGCTCAGGAGTAATTACTAAATTCAATAATTATTTGTTTGTTGGGTCCAAGTTTCATAGATCAATAACTAGCATTTGTAAAGTACTGTAAGGTTTGCCAAGTGCTTTACCAATACTACCTCATTTTAACCTCACAATAATTCTGGAATATAGGAACTGTTTTTATCCCATTTTACAGATGAGGGAACTGAGGCAGACAGCAGTTAAATGACTTTCTTGGGATCCCATAATCCAGTAAATGTCTAAGGGCAGATTTGAACTCAGGTCTTACTGACTTCAGAGCCACATTCTGTCTCCTGCACCACCTACCTACCTCTTGAGTTTGACCATGGCCCATAGGTTCTCTCACTATCTCTTCACTTATATTCTTATGGCAAAAAGCTATAGGATCTCCTTAAGCCTATCCCTCCAATTCTTAAACCACATATATACCTTGTAAAAAGGGCTTCCTAGAGATACAGTAATAAATGTTGCTTGGCCTTTCAGTATATTGTATCAAATGGTATCAATTGTATTGTATGGTGATGATGAACCTATGGCACAGGTATCAAAGATGGCACACAGAGTGCTCTATGTGGGCACATCACTGCCCTCACCATCACCCCCCAGAGCTGGTTATTAGAAATGCAGAGGGATTCTGACTGAGTTGCTCCCTTCTCCCTTTCCACTGTGCCTGATGACATTTTTTTCACATCCCCCACCCCTCTGGCCACCAGCCCAATGGGAGTGCACAGGGGGTTAGGTGGAAAGCTCACAAGTGGCAGAGCTAGAGGGGAGCAAAGCACTTGGGCCACTCCCCTCCTCCCTCTATACTCACTGAGGACATTTCTCACTTTACCCACCCAATGGGAGTATTTCCTCCCTCCCCTGTGTGGGGTAATGGGGGGATTTGGTGGGGGCAGGGCCTGGTGTCCCCTCTCTAAAAGGTTCACTATCACTGATATAGTATAATAAATATTAATGGACCAGTAGAAATTAGATGGGTACATAATTCCTCTGGAATCCATTGAAAAACATTTAAAATATAATGACATGTTTTGAAAAGTTATAATCTAAGAATATGATTCCCTCAAAGGCTCTTCTCCCTTAAAAGGTTACTACTGATCCCTGGACTAGAACCTCTCTGAGGTTCCTTCTAGTTCTAATATTCTAGGCTCTTCTCCTCCATCAAAAGGTCATCACTAGAAAACTGCCCACAAGTTAGCAATCCTCTTCCAAGTAACATTCTGTCCATTTTGTCCTTTGGTGTTAGAGCCCAGAACTCAGATCAGAATCCAGGCTGCCTAGTTATTACTACCAAAAAAAAAACTTCTCAATATATCAAAACTATGTCCAGCTTCCTCCTTTTGATCCAAATATGTCCCAAAAGTATACAGATAAGCTAATACAAAATAACTTGAAGAAGGAAAGCGTAGAAACAATTTGGCCAGGCGATAGGGGGATTGGGAAAGATCTGATGAAGGAAGGGATACATGAGCTGTGCTCTGACTGGGAAGCAGAACTTCTTGAAGGGTGGAGGTGAAGGAATTCCTGAGGGATCAGAGAGATAGGAGATGGAAAGCCATGCAAGTCCTGTTCCCTGGAATAAAGATTGGATAAAAGGAAGTAATATGAAATAAGACTGGAAAGGTAGGTAGAAGCCACATTGTCGAGACGTTTAAGTGCTTGCAGAGGATTTGATATTTTATCCAAGAGGTAACAGCAAATACCGACTATTTTTAAGTGAGGGGAGCTAATGATGAGGTGAAACGGTCAGATTAATGTTTTAGTAAAATCTATTTGGCAACTGTTTGGATGATAGTTTAGGCAGGGAGATGGAGGCAAGGAGACAGAAAGTTCCTTGAGATAATTGGTTGGAGGATATGAACAAAAAGGCCTTAAAAGACAAATTGCCAACTAACAATCATAGGAAAACATACTCCAAAAGAGTAAAATAACAAAAGGAACTTCACATCAAAACTACTCTGAGGTTTCATATCATACACAGAAAATTGGGACAGATAGCCAAGAATCTAGGATAGTGACAGCTTGAAGGATTGTGGAAAGACAGACCCAAAGTGACTAAAATGTGCACATCCCTTTGACTCAAGAGATTCCATTGCTAGGCATATGACCCAAAGATATCATTGACAAAAGAAAAATTCTAAAATGCCAAAACATTTATAACAGCACTTTTTGTAGATTCCAAGTAGATATCCACTGACAACTTGTGGTGCATTAAGGTAATGGAATTTCACACTATTGCCTCATTTTTTCAGTTGCATCTGACTCTTTGTGACTCCATTTGGGGTTTTCTTAGAAAATATACTGGAGGGGGCAACTGGATAGCTCAGTGGATTGAGAGTCAGGCCTAGAGACAGGAGGTCCTAGGTTCAAATCCAGCCTCAGACACTTCCCAGCTATGTGACCCTGGGCAAGTCACTTGACCCCCATTGCCCACCCACTCTTCCACCAAGGAGCCAATACACTGAAGTTAAGGGTTTAAAAAAAAGAAGAAGAAGAAGAAGAAAATATACTGGACTGGTTTCCAGTTCATTTTACAATTGAGGAAACTGAGGCAAATAGTGTTTAAGTAACTTCCTGTGGTCTCACAGCTAGTAAATGTCTGAGGCCAGACTTGAACTGTCTCCAGGCCTGGCACTCAATAAATGCACTGTGCCACCTAGCTGCCACCACTTTTCTATAAGAAGTGACAAAAAAATACAAATTTAAGGTTGAGGAGACTGATATTTAAAGTAAGTGTTAACATAATTAATCAGTTATTCATAGACCTTAGACTAAGTATGAAATGACATTTGAACTGGATTGATGTTGTACAAGAACAATATTTGGATATGCTGAAGGATCTTGGTGATACCCCAGGTATTGTCAGGAAATTATTGTGAATGGAGAGGAATTTTTTTTCCAGAAATAGAGTAAAAAATAAGGTTTTCCAGCACATGCCTGAGGATAAACCACCCAGGAAAGCCTCTGTGCTTAGACCAATCCCCCTCGAAGTGGCAAGTTTCTTCTGCCATCAGGGACTGCCACACAGTTGCCATACTCATAGTACTCCCAAGACCTCTGGACATTTACAAACCTCCAAGGTTACTAGCACCCCAGACTCATCCATCCTGAGACAGTTGCTTGCTATGAAGATTGGGAAAAATCACTACAAAAGAAGGCAAAGTAGCCATGGGCTCACTGCCATTTGGAGATCAGATAGGATAAAGAGTGTTTACTCCTCTCACCTGACTCTCAGAATGCAGATGGCATAGCTAGTAAAGAAGAGAGAGGGGGAAGGACTCACAGCTCCTTCTGTGTATCCACTGACTCATCAGTCCTTCTCACTCAACAGTCAATTAAAGAATTCGTTAATTCCTTAATTGCAAGCCCTAGACAGCAAGCCCCTATGGTCAACCATAAACAGGCAGAGAATATTTACACATGCTCTGTACAACTCATGTCACATAGAGATGTGGAAAAAGAGTCACAGAGAAATTGAATTTCTTACCCAAAGTTACTTGTATAGTAAGTGGGCAGAGCCAGAATTTGAACCCAGAACTCTTCCCATTACAGTGTGTTGCTTCTCACCTTAAAGTACAAAATAAATATCAGCTATTATCATTAATATTATTACATACACACTTTTCTCCGGTCTGTCCTTGTTATTCCTTTCCTCAAATAATTATTTATGCTTCAGCAATTCTTTTACAGTCTTCAAGACCCATCTCTTTCCAGGAAGTCTGATGCATAGCTCCACAAAGAATCTTTTTGGCTATACATTTATTGGTGTTTTTTTTTTTAAACTTTTATGTTCTGTCTTGGAACTAGACTTGGAAATTATTTTAAAATTATTTCATAAATTCATGTTCTAGCTATGACAAGATTAACCAGAATTATAAAAACCTTCTCTCTTCCAGTATCTGGGTATGCACATTGAAGGGAGCTGCTGTTGTTGTTCTTCCCTTCTAGAAACATCCCTCCATAGTCTGAATGACCTGGCCTCAGAGTTTCTCTGAGGAAACTCATGGATGAATAGTCTTGTAAAGGAAGAGCTTGGGCTGAGTCCTAAAACTCAGACTGGGGTGCTGATTTAAATAGGAGACATACTTCTCAGGGTCCCAGGGAGAAGAGGAGGTGAGCATTGTTGACTTAACATCAGTCTACAGTACTATTCTGCTTGGACTCCATTCCTCAAGTATCTCCCTATTCTAATTTATCTTCCTTCCACTTAGCTCCCAAAGTGATCTTCTTAAAATAAAAAGATCTGATTGTGTCATTCCCCTACTCAATAAACTCCAGTGGCTCCCTATGATCTCTAGGATCAAATAGAAAATCTGCTGAGCTTTTAAAGCCCTTTACTAGTTCCCTTACTAGACATTAGTAAGTGTCTCCTTAAACTTTACTCCCCTCCTCATTCTCAATGATCCAATGTTACTGGTCTCTTTACTCTTCCTTTTACAGCTAGCTCACCCCAGTTCCTGACTCTATGTATATTCACTAGTTGTCACTCATTCCTGGGACACCCTCCTTCCTAGGTTCAGCTGAATTGCTTCCCTGGTTTCATTAACATCTCCACTAAAATCCTCCTCCAACAGAAGACTTTCCCCAATCTATTCCCCTAACCCACACCCATTAGTACTTTCTGAGATTTCCTTCCATTCCCTGGTACAGTCTGTATCTCATATGTATTCACTTGTTTGCATCTTCCCAATTAGAATGTGTGATCCTTTGAAGGACTGGACTGTTTTTGCCTTTTTTGTAACTTTAGAGCTTAGCAGAGTGCCTAGCTCTGAGGAAGCTCTTGGTATTGCTTGGTGATGTTGTAAAGGACTTAATCTGATACAGTAGATAGCACCAGTGGCGTGTCCATTTTTCAGATTAAATCACCAATCACTCATAGAAGTTATGTGACTTACCCAAGACTACACAGCTAATAAATTAGAGCGTCCATTGCTCTCTCTTTTTTTTAATTATAAAGATATTTTATTTTCCACTCACATGTAATAACAATTTTTCACATTTTCTTTTTTACATCATTGTTTTTTCTTTATAAAGATTTTTTGTTTTCCCAATTGCATGTAATAACAAATATTCACATAAGTTTTCTAAAGTTATATGATCCAAATTGTCTATCTTCCTCCCTCCCCTCCCCTTTCCTAGATCTGACAAGCAATTCCATCTGGGTTATACATGTATTATCTCTTTTCTTTTTTAAAACCCTTACTTTCTGGCTTAATAACAAAAAGACCGAAGGGCAAGGGCTAAGCAAATAGGGTTAGGTGATTTGCCCAAGGTCACACAGTTTGGAAGTGTCTGAGGTCGGATTTGAACCCAGCTCCTCTTGATCCCAATCCTGGCACTCTATTCACTGTGCCACCTAGTTGCCCTTCCTTTGCTCTTAAAATTACATTTTTGTCTTTTATCTTTCTTGAGAGCTGTATCTGTATTATCTGACTTTGATATAACTTACCAGGCTCCTCTTCATCTCCCAAAAACAGTCCTTAGGTGTTTGGTTTCCCCTAGCAAGAAAGGCCTTTTGGAATTCTGGAACACAATTGGGAATTGTTCCTGCTTGATAAACATTCCACACCAAACCAAGTCTTGGGGCAGCAGACTTGCAAACCCCCTCCTCTTAATAAGAAGTCATTCACTGCAAACCAACTTACAATGCAAAAGAGAGTTTTGGAATCCTTTGTGTAGCTTTTTGTCTTTCTGCCAAGATCACATTTGATCATGAGAAGCAGGACCAACCTACACTTCTTTTGCTACTCTCTCTCCATTTGGGTCCAGTGGGGCTATTAAAAAAAATAACAAATGGAGAACAACCACCCATGGAATGGGAAGGAAAGGGAGTGGCTGGTGGTAGGAGGTGGGACTTTGAGGTCACTAAGCTATAGGTCATATGGGTGGGGCTGCCTTTGGACATAAGACTGTGAAGCTGGATTTGAAAGCAGATCTGAATTTTAAAACCATCCCTTTTGTTGGAGAAGCAAAAGAGAAATCTTTTCTGTTTATGATAGATGAGAACTCAAAAGTAAAATAGAGTTTTTGTTTTTTTAAGTCAACAAGACCAAGAGATTTCAGTTTATGCCTCTCCTATAGTTGTAATCCTCTCTCCAGTCTCCACTCTAAGGCAAAGGCATGGAGGAAACTCAGCAAAAGAGTTTACTGGGTCTTGATAACACTGGCTTCTGACTGCCCATAATATTCCTGGGAGCTGATATTACCCTTTACCATATAAAGTCTTCTCCTCAGAATCTTGTAAGCCTGAGCCCATTCAATGGCCCCTAGAGGCAGATGATTCTCCATGGGAGACTCTAGAGATGTTCATCTTGTTTCCCAGTGAGCATGGATCAGTGCCAAGACTGAGCCTCCGCACCATTTAAGAATGGAGGTCCAGTGAGAATCCATAAAGTTGGCCAGAACCAGTCAGGAAAAAGAGGGAATCCAAATATAGCCAGGCCCCCACTATTTAGGCAGCTGATAGAAAATGGGGAGGGAGGAAGCTTCCCCAAGTTCCCAGTTCCATTGGCAGCAGAAAAAGACCAAAGGGGAAGGCAAAAATGTACAGAAAATAATCAAATTTTTTAGTGTTATGTTTAAGCAAAGCCAGCCAGAGCATGAACAGAAAGGATTCTGGCGGCTCAACACACAAATATGATTTTCAATGGCCTTCCTCTGGAGACTGGCTAGCAATGAAAACGGAATCAAAAAGGAATCTCTCTAAACTTTTACCTAAAGGGAAAATAATATTTCTACCAGGGGAGAGGCCGCTCTGGCATTCTAAGGGTTTCCAATAATTTCATTCTTCATTATTCTGAGAGACTAGTTTTTTGATGTTGTTGCAGTTTAAAAATAATTTTCCAATCTTTCCCATTTTACATCAAGCACGAAAGGGAGTTCTTGTACCAGAGGAAGAAACATGCTGTACAGCATTTGCAATACTTTGCTTATAGGACTCTCCTTGCTTTCATTCCAATGTCTCCCCATTCCAATTCCTCCTTCATACCACTATAAAATGGATCTTCTGAAAATGCAAGTCTGACCCCATTACTTCTCTGGTCAAGAAGCTTCAGTGTGTCTCTATCACCTCAAAGCTCAAATACAAACACCTCTCCACCACTTAAAAGTGCTTCAGAATCTGGCTCTAGTCTACTTTCCAAGGCTGGTTATTCATTATTCCTCCTAATATCCTCTGTGCTCCAGCCAAACTGGCCTGCTTGCTAGAGTGTTCCATCTCCCTCCACACCTCTAACTCTAGAACTTCTAGTTTCCCTCTGAAAGTCACCTCCAGGGCCAAGTCCTTCAAGATTCTTTTCTTGCTAATGTCTCTTTGGTTGTCACAAACACTTTATTTTGTAGCTATCTAACCTCCTGGGAGGCACAGTGGATAGAAGGCTGGATTTGAAATCAGGACTCATTTTCAGGAGTTCAAATCCAGTCCCAGACAACTCTGGGCAAATCATTTTATCCCTTTTCCTTCAGTTTCCTCATCTGTCAGATGAGCTGAAGAAGGAAATGGCAAACGAGTCCAATATCTTTGCCAAGAAAGATAAAAAAAAGAGGTTATGAAGAGTCAAATACAACTGAAAAATGACTAAACAACAAATGTGTGTATTTTACATGGAGAGAGAGAAAGAATGCAAACTATGAAAAGTATATTTCAGATTGCTCCTAATTACTACTAAGAATGCAAATTAAAATAACTCTCCTTTTTCATCTCATACTTTTTAGATTAGTATATAATTTTTTAAAACACAAATAGTTGATGTTAGAAAGGCAGTAGGAAGACAGGCATACTAGTACATTATTGATGGAGTTGTGAATTAGTCCAACCATTCTGGAAAATTATTTAGAATTATGTAAGAAAAATTACTAAACTTTTCATAGCTTTTGACCTATTGATCCCAAAAGTGCATCTAGATCCTAAGAAGGTAAAAAAAATTAAATAAAGGTGTCAAGATATTCATAGTATCCTTTTTTCTGGTAGCAGGGATATGTGAAGTTAGGGAGAATGAGGAAGAACAAAAACAATAGTTAGGTTAAGAACATAGGAGACTAGTGGTACTATCAACAGAAAGAGAAAAGTTTTAAAGAGTGTAGTTTGAGGAAGATGGAGAAGGGGCAAAGAACTCATTCAACTTGGGACATATCAATCTCAAGATGCCTCCAAGACATCCATTTTGAAATGCCCAATAGGCAATTCATAATGCAGGCCTGAAGCTTGGATAAAAATATGATGCATACATTGATGTGACATTAATTATTTACATTTTGTTAGGGGCAGAGCCAAGATGGTGGTTATTAGCAGAATCCTGGGGCCACTCTGAATTTCCTTCCAAATCAATCATTACAAAGTATCTCAAAAGGACAGAAATCAAAGCAGAATGAGTAAAGGGGCTCTCCCGCTGGACATAGCATGAAAGATAGACAGTGAGAAGATATTCCCATGCCTTAAGGGGACAAAACTGTAGGAGGAAAAGCAGCAGGCTGACCATCCCTCTCCACCTCCCTCCCCACATACTGTGCCAGAGTCAAAGCCAGGGCCAGGGAAATCTCCAAATTATTGGGGGCAGGCTGAAAGCACCATAGACTCATCCATGAGGGCTGCACCAGGTCTGGGTAGTGAGACTTGAGGCTTAATATCACAGAATTTGTTCTTGGCAGAGGAGGGCAGCAGGGGCAGGGAAGATAGTCACAGGGCAAAACACAGGGTGCAGCATACTCCACTACAGACCCATCCTTCAAAATTCCAGCTACTGGAGGTGGGGTTCAGAGATGTAGCAGCAGCAACAGCAACAGGCAGCAGCAACAAAAGATAGCAACAAGAGGAAGCAGCAACAGAAACAACAGGCAACAACAGCAACAAGAGGCAGTAGCAGAAACAACAACATCAAAGGAGAAGATAGCCTCAGGACAAAACACTTTGAAGCACCGTATGCAAAAAACATCACACAGATCTATTTGCCTTCACTCAGGCCTCTGACAGGGAAGAGAAGATAGTCCCAAGGCAAAACTTTGTGAGACAGAAACTAAGATAGTAATGACCACTAACATGCAGGAATCCAAATCCTCCAGTGAGAAAAGGAGTAAACAACAGCAAAAAAAAAAAAAAAAAAAAAAAAAAAAAAAAAAAAAAAAAAAAAAAAGCTCTTGACCCTGGAAAATTTCTATGGAGAAAAAGAGCAAAAAATAGAAGAGAGTGAGAAACAAGCAAACACATGCAAACTCCCCTGAAAAAATGGAAATTGGTCACAAGCTTTGGAGGAACTCAAAAAGGAATTCAAGAACCAAGTAAGAAAGATAGAAGAAAAACGGGAAGAAAAGTGGGGAAAAGAAATGAAAGTAATACAAAAAGAAAATAATAGCTTAAAAGACAAAATTGCCCAAATGGAAAAAGAGACACAGAAATCAAATTAAGTTATAAGCAAATTGAGGCCAGAATTGACCTCCTGGAAGCCATGAAAAGCAGGATAGACCAAGCTGAAAAAGAAAGTCAAAAGATTATATTTGAAAATCAGTCTTTAAAGATGAGAATTGGGCAAGTAGAAGCTAATGATTTCATGAGGTAGCAAGAAATAAAACAAAATGAAAAAATGAAAAAATGAAAAAAATAGAAGGAAACATGAAATATCTCATTAAGAAAACAACTGACCTGAAAAACAGATCCAGGAGAGACAATTTGAGAATTATTGGACTACCTGATCGCCATGGCCAAAAAAAAAACAAAAACAAAAACAAAAAAACAAACCTAGACATCATATTACAAGAAATTATCCAAGAAAACTGCTCTGATATTCTTGAACAAGAGAGCAAAATAGACATTGAAAGAATCCACAGATCACCCCCTGCATTAAATTCCATAAAAAACCCCAACTCTCGGGAATGTTATATCCAAGTTCAAGAGCTTCCAGGCCAAGAAGAAAATACAGCAAATGACCAGAAAGAAACACTTCAGAAATCATGGATGCCCAGTCATGATTACACAGAATCTGGCAGCTTACACACTAAGGACCACAGGGCTTGGAATATAATATTCAGGAAAACAAGAGAGCTGAGTTTACAACCAAGAATCACCTACCCATCAAAGCTGACTGTATAATTTTAGGGGAAAGTATGGGCATTTAATAAAATAGAAGATATCCAAGCATTCCTAAAGAAAAGACCAGAACTAAATGGAAAATTTGATGCCCAAATACATTTTGGATTATTTTACCTCCTTTGAAAATATGAAATGAAGCTCAGAGTTACTGAAATTTGCTTTTCTCTTATTAGTAGTCATTTGGAACATTTTAAAATATCATTGTTGACAGTTTGATCTATGAATCATTTACATAGATAATAATTAAGCCCATGGGAGTTGATAAAGACATGAAGACAGTGTATAGAGAAGCAAGATGGACTCCAAAAGACAAAACAACAAAGGACTAAGCTGCCAGCTCTAGGGAAGGTTAAAGATGAAGGGTAGGTAAGAGTATTTTGGCAATAAAAGCAAATAAGTGGCTAGAAGAGAAGATAGAATTAGGGAAAAAGCATATTTAAATTATACAGAGATAATTTTAAAATGTAGAAAAGGAGAAGAGAGGAGAGGAGAGGAGAGGAGAGGAGAGGAGAGGAGAGGAGAGGAGAGG
>NC_058131.1:53506952-53516161 GCF_016433145.1 Gracilinanus agilis
GAGAGGAGAGGAGAGGAGAGGAGAGGAGAGGAGAGGAGAGGAGAGGAGAGGAAAAAAAGGAAAGAGAAACTCAATGATTTGGGCTGAAGAAAGAGGAAGAGGGACAGAACTGAGCTAAGATTGAATCAGTGATAGTTAACCAATGCTTATTCTGTTCCTTTTTGTGTCCCTCTCTTTTTTTCCTTTAAAAGATGGAATGGAGAGGAAGCAATAAAAGAATATGATAGGGTCAGCTAGGTGGCTCAGTGAATAGAGCCTAAATATGGAAGATTCTGCATTCATATATGGTCTCAGACACTTCCTAGCTGTGTGACCCTAGCAATTCACTTAGCTTCAATTGTCCAGTCCTAACCACTCTTCTGCCTTAGATATTTACTATCATTCTAAGACAGAAGGTAAGGGATTTAAGAAGAGGATATGATGGAGGGAAAATAACACAATAAACATAATAATCAATGTAAACATGATGAACTCACTCATCAAATGTAAAAGGTTTCAAGATCAGAAAATAAACCAGAGCAATTTATTATTTGTAAGAAGTATGTTAAAATTATTAAGATTCATACTGAAGAAACCAAAAGACTGGAATAAATGGATCCAAAAAGTAAGAATTCCAATCATGGTCTCAGAAATGACAAAAGGAGCATTAGACTAAGATGCTGCCAACACACTGGTAAATTTGTTCTTCTCTCTGTTTCTCTCTTGTTTTATCAACACCTGTACATGGTTGGCATTATTAATAGTAATAATTCTTACTAGCTATTTGAATTTTTACAATGGATTTTCTAGATAAAAATAAGATAATTTGTGTTACATCTTGAATTCATATTTTAATTATATTATAGATGGCTTGGATAAGGGGTGAAGCCAGTGGATAACTGACAACATAATTTCCATACATGAAATGCCTCATTTCTTACCTGGCAATTAAATGTTCATTTAGGGGCACAGAGATTTTATTAATAATCTATATTTTAAACTTTCTTACCTTGTTAATAAATTGACCCTTGCACTAAGCTAAAGCCTCCTGAAATAAATTCATTGTCTTCAAGAAGACAGATAGTTCTGCACTAAAGACATTTGGATTTTTTTCTGTCCCCTGAGATGGGAAAAGGGAGACAGTAGTGAGATAAGTACTTTTTTTTAAGATCATGCTTGTAATTGGCCCTAGGGAGTAAAAGCAAACATGGCCAGGGAGAATCATTTCTACCCATTCCCCTGAAGAAAGGCAAGGAAAAATTATTCTCAATCAAATTTCCCTCCATAGAAATATATACTAGATAACATAAGTATAAACATACACACATGACCATTGTTGTCACAAAATGAAACCAACATCAGAATTACTGCTCATCCTGAGCAATGTTTATACTTCTGTAAAATGAGGCAGTTGCACCAAGTGGTCTGTAAAATCCCTTCTAATTCTAAATCTATGCTGCTATAAATCTGACAGAAAAATAATAAAAATAGAACAAGCAAGATCCAGGGGGAAAACAATGAAAAGAACAGAAAAGGCAGGACCAAGGGTATGCTGGAGTCAATTCTAAGTCATGAAAATTAATTGTTAACTTTTTGGTGTTAGCATTTAGATCTCAGAAATAGCAACAAATAGCAAAAAATCAAGGCTTTATTCCTTGTTTTATTGATTTCTTCTTAATGAGGTGATGGAGAAAATATTAATAATGCAGAATTAATTTAAAGTGCTTCAAGTATACATTTCCCACCCACCTCTAGAAATCCTGTTGTTAAACATTTACCAGCTCACTCTTGGGAAGACCTATTCAAAATAACTATGAAAAGCACAATATTATTATGGGCCAATTTGCCAACATGTGTTTGATCTGTATAGATTCCATTGAAAATGTTTCTTAAAAAAATAAAGAATAATAAAAAGCATGGGAGAGATATAGAGTTCCCATATCTGTGTAATGCCAACATAATTAAATCAACACTACCAAAGTTAATTTTTAGATATAGTGCTATAGCAATATACTAGTAAATGGATACTTTATAAAATTAGACAAAATAATAATAAAATTCATTTAGAAGAATAAAAGATCTAGTATATCAAGGGACATGATAATAAGGGTTGGGGGAGAAATTGGTATTGAAGGGGAGGAAAGCATTTCCTTTTTTGTGATTGGATTTTTTGTAGCCTTTGGATTTTCTTAAATTTAAAGATATTTTTCCCTCTTACATGTAACAATAATTTCCAGAATGTTTTCCAAAATTATAAAATCTAAACCATCTCCCTCCTTCTCTTACCTCTCCCTTCTCAGAGATAGCAAGCAATTCGATCTGGGCCATACATGCATTATCATGCAAAAATACACTTCCATATTGGTCATTATTACAAAGAGCACACTCATACAAAACCCAAATCACAAAATAAAACCATAAATATACTGAAGTGAAAGATATATACTTTGATCTGCATTCCTCCAACTCAACAGTTCCTTCTCTGGAGGTGGATAGCATTCTCTGTTATAAGTATTTCAGGATTGTTCCAGATCCCTGTATTGCTGAGAGTAGCCAAGTTTTCACAGTTGATCATCATGCATTATTGCTGTTACTGTGTATTATGTCCTCCCAGTTCTGCTTATTTCACTCTGCATTAGTTAATATAGATCTTTCCAGTTTTTTTCTGAAATCATCCTGCTTATCATTTCTTATACAATAGTGTTCTATCACCAATCATGATTTGTTCAGCCATTCCGCAATTGTTGCACATTCCCTCAATTTTCAATTCTTTGCCACTACAAAAAGAACTGCTTCAAATATTTTTGTACAAGTAGGCTCTTTCCCCATTTTTATCCTCTCTTTGGAACACAGTCTCAGTAATGGTATTACAGGATCAAATTTGTGATCTAGAATGGTTGGATCAGTTCACAACTCTACGAATCTTCAAAAATACTTGTACAAAAATATTTATAGCAGCACTCTTTGTGGTGGTCAAAAACTAGAAAACGAGGGTATGCCCATCTATTGGGGAATGACTGAACAAATTGTGGTATCTATTGATGGTGGAATACTGTTGTGCTCAAAGGAATAATAAACTGAAGGAATTCAATGTGAACTGGAAAAACCTCCAGGAATTGATGCAGACTGAAAGGAGCAGAACCAGGAGAACATTGTATACAGAGACTGATACACTGTGGTAAAATTGAATGTAATGGATTTCTGTACTAGCAACAATGCAATGACCCAGGACAATTCTGAGGGATTTATGGAAAAGAAGACTACCCACTTTCCAAGGAAGAACTACAGGAGTGGAAACACAGAAGAAAAACAACTGCTTGAACACATGGGTTGATGAGGACATGATTGGGGTTATAGACTCAAAACAACCACCCTAGAACAACTATCAATAATATGTAAATAAGTCTTGCTTGATGACACATGAAGAAACCAGTGGAAATGCACATTGGCTGGGGGGAGGGAGGTTGTTGGGATGGAGAGAGTAAGAACATGAATCATGTAACCATGGAAAAAATTTTTTTCTAAAAAAATTAAAAATAAAATAAAAATAAAATAAAATGGCAACTCTACCAACATTCATATCCCAATTTTGCCACATTTCCTCCAACATTTATTATCACTTTTCTTTACTACCATCTTGGCCAATCTGATAAGCATGGGTGGTACTTCAGTATTGCTTTCATTTACATTTCTCTAATCAAGAGTGATTTAGAACATTTTTTCATATGATTACTGATACCTTTGATTTCTTCATCCAAAAACTACTTATTCATATTCTTTGACCATTTCTCAATTGGGGAATAGCTTGTATTCTTAGAAAATTGACTTAGTTCTCTATCAGTTTGAGAAATTAAACCTTTGCCAGAAAAATTTGTTACAAAAAATGTTCCTCATTTGTTGTTTTCCTTCTAATCTTGGTTACATTGGTTTTATTTGTATAAAACCTTTATAATTTAATATAGTCAGAATTATTCTTTTTATATCTTATAATATTCTCTATTCCTTGTTTGGTCATAAATTCTTTTCTTCTCGATAGATCTGCCAGATAAACTATTCTATATTCTCCTACTTTACTTATGGCATGACTTTTAATATCTAAATTATACCCATTTTGATCTTGGTCTTGGTATAGAGTGTGAGATATTGGGTCTATACCTAGCTTCTTTAGTTTCATAATTTCCCCAGCAGTTTCATTAAACAGTGAGTGCTTATTCCAAAAACTGGAGTCTTTGGATTTATGAAAAACTAGGTTGCTAAGGTCATTTACCCCTCCATATTGTGTATGTAAACTATTCACTGATCTACCATTCTATTTCTTAGCCAGTACCAGGTTGTTTTGATGATTGCTTCTTTACAGTACCATTTGATATCTGGTACTACTAGGTCACCTTCCTTTGGTATTCTTGACCTTTTTCCTTCCAGAAGAATTTTGTTATTATTTTTTTCTAGTTATATAAGACAACTAATTGGTAGTTTTGGGGATGGCACTGAATAAGTTAATTAACTTAGAATTGTCATTTTTATTATACTAGCTCAGCCTACCTCCGAGCAATTAATGTTTATCCAGTTGTTTAGATCTGTAATGCAGGGTTGCTACAAGAATCCCTTGCATTTGCAAAACTAACTGAAGCAACCCTGACAGTTGAAAAAACCGAATGTTGACCCGGCCAGCCGGGAGTCTCATGGGCAAAAACCGTTGGAGCCTGAGACTAAAAATATTCCTGCAGAACCAACTGTAGGGGCTTTTGGCTTTTGGGGCTTTTGCCTTTTGGGCTTTGGCTTTTGGCTTTTGGCTTTTGGGCTTTGCCTGATTCCCTTGACCTCTCCCTTGACATCCTGCTACCCCTGGATCTCCCCATTGGGCTCTGGGAGGAGGGTATTTTTGGTGGGTAGAGATCGTGGGAACTAGTTTCTATAGGCAGGCAGTGACAACCTTAAACCAAGCCATCACCTCATCTAATAATCTGCTAAATCTTATTATTTCAGGGCAATGAATTCATCCCTGGCTGAGGGGCCAGTTCTCTCAGCTTGATTCCCCTCTTCTGTGACCCTCCCCCAGCACCAGCTTCTCCCTTAGCAGCAGTTACCAGACATTAACCCCTTTTCCCTCAGCTTATCCTTGGCTTTAATAAACCCCTTTGGCTTTTACACAAAGAGCTTCTGATGATTCACTGTAACAACTACTAGGACAAAGGCTGAAGAGGGAAAGAATAACTTTCCTTTATTTCTTGAGGGCTAAACCAGGCATCCATCTTGGGCAGGAAGTGAACCAGCTTTGGTCTCCAGAAGGGAGG
The DNA here is from genome assembly GCF_016433145.1 of Gracilinanus agilis. Classification (NCBI taxonomy): domain Eukaryota; kingdom Metazoa; phylum Chordata; class Mammalia; order Didelphimorphia; family Didelphidae; genus Gracilinanus; species Gracilinanus agilis. The sequence goes on from NC_058131.1 coordinate 53,512,226, forward strand.
GGCTTTTTACTCCTCCCCTCAAGGGAGGTTAGAGATAGCAGGGAGGCTGATTTAAAACATTTCAGTCAGGCTCACTCAATCTCTGGCTAACCTAAATTATCTTATACTAAAGAGATAACTCCTCTGCCTGAAGACCCAGCTGATACCACCCAGAGCCCTCAAGTACAAGCCTGCATTAGCAACTTATCATAATTCCTTTTTTCCATTACATTTCTGACTTTATTTGTGTGAAGTGTTTTATAATTGTGTTTCTATAATTCCTGTGTTTGTCTTGGCAAGTGGATTCCCAAATATTTTATATTGTCTAGAGTTATTTTAAAATGGAATTTCTCAATCTCTTGATGCTGGGCTTTGTTGGAAATATATAGAAATGCTGGTGATTTATGTGGGTTTATTCAGTATCCTGTAACTTTGCTAAAGTTACTAATTATTTCAATTAGTTTTTTTAGTTGATTCTACAGAATTCCCTAAGTATACCACCATATCATCTGCAAAGAATGATATCCTAGTTCCCTATTTTAATTCCTTCAATTTCTTTTTTTTCTTATTGCTAAAGCTAGCATGTTTAGTAAAATATTAAGCAATAGTGGTGATAATGGGCATCCTTGCTTCACCTCTGATCTTATTGGGAAGATTTCAAACTTATCCTGATTGCAGATGATACTTGCTGATGACTTTAAGTAGATATTATTCATCATTTTAAGGAATGACTCAATTATTCCTATACCTTCTAATGTTTTTATAGGAATGGGTGCTATATTTTTGTCAAAGACCTTTTCTTCGTTGGTTAAGATTATCATGTGATTTCTGTTTATTAATCTGGTCAATTAATATGGTCAATTATACTAATAGTTTTGCTAATAGTAACCAGCCTTGCACTCCTGACATAAATCCCACCTGATCATAGTGAATGATTCTTGTGATATATTGCTCTAGTCTCCTTGCTGATATTTTATTTAAATTTTTTGCATCTATATTCATTAATAAAATTGGCCTATAATTTTCTAGATTGCATTTCTAGACTGCAGATCATGTCATAAAGAAACAAATATATCTACTTGGTGTTTATTTTCAAAAATTATTTTAGTAGATCAATGGAACAGACTAGATAAGGAAGAATCAGAAATAACTGAACTCACTAATTTAGTGTCTTATAAATCCAAAAATGTTAATTTTCAAGAAAGAATTCACTATTTGATAAGAACTTTTGGGGGAAATGAAAAATCAGCCTAGCAAAAATTAGGTTTGGACAAGCATCTTATACAAATTTTAAAATAAATTCAAAATGAATAAATGATTTGAATATCAAAGCTCACACCTCCCAAAAGTTTATGAGATGTAGATCATCTCTCTTTCACAACTACAAGTTAATGATAAATTCTCAACCAAAGAAATAATAGAGGAAAATTAAAAAGGTAAGACAGATAATTTTGATTATATATTTTATAAAAGCTTTTTACACAATCACTATATTTAGTTTTAGATGGTGAGTGATAAAATGACAAAAAAAATCTTTGTATCAAATATCTCTGATATAAGTTTGACATCCAAGTTATAAAGGCAACAAATAAAAATACTTAAGACCAAAAACCAGTCCCCAATGGAGAATGATTAAAGGATATGGATAAATAGTTCTTAAAAGAAGAATTCTAAACTTTAAATACTATATGAAAGAATACTCCATATCTGGGAGCAGGTTAGGTAGCTCAGTAGATAGAGAGTCAAGTCTAGAGATGGGAGGTCCTCCATTCAAATGTGGCTTCAAATAGTTTCTGGTTGTGTGATCATGGAAAAGTCATTTAACCCCTAGTGCCTACCCTTTACCACTCTTCTCTCTTAGAACCAATATACATCATTGATTCTAAGATGGAAGGTAAGGGTTTAAAAAAAAAGAATATTCCAAATCCCTAATAAGATAAATCAGATACAAATCAAAACAACCCTGAGGTGTCACCTCCTCACCTAACAAACTGGCAAAAATGATCAAGTAAAAGAATAGGAAATGTTGGAGGGGTTGTTGGAAGATAGGCATGTTATTGTATTGTTGGTGAAGCTGTGAACTGGTGCAACCATTCTGGAGAGTAATTTGTAAGCAAGGAAACAAACTGATGAAAACATCTATATCCTATGACTTGGAGATTCCTTTGCTCAGCATTTACCCCTAGAAGATCATTTACCCCCCCCCCCAAAAAATACTCCATACACACAAAGATATTTATAGGAGCATAGCTTTGTTCTCCCAAAGAACTGGTAACAAAGTAGATGACTACCAGCTGAGGAATGGCTAAACAACTTGTGGTACATGAATGCAATGGAATATTACTCTTCTGTAAGAAACAACAGCAGTAGGGCGATCCCATAAAAAGCATATACACAACAGCAACCATATAAATGCAGAGAACAAAGACCACAAAACTAATTGAAACTGACTATTGCTAAATTAAAAACACCAAGTTTACCTCTCAAAAAGATATGAGAAGACACCTCCACTGCTCCTTTGCAGAGGTGAAGGTCTAGAGATGTAGAATATCACATATAACTTTACCTTTTTTAATTTGCATTTTAGTTCTACTGATTTTTCCCCTCAAAAAAAATTATTTGTTATAAGGGATGGCTCTTTGGAAGGAGCAGAAGGTGAATACAGGGAGGCAGGGGATGTAGACACTGTTACAGCAAAAGTTATTCATAAAAAATCTATTTTTAAGGAATAGTTAAGTAGAACATGAGGGGATCTAGAATAATTATATATCAAATTATACATAAAACAATTACAATACAATATTGTACAGGTTGAAAAGTAGAAAAGTTGATCAGTGGAAAAGATTTCATAAGTGAAACACAGAAGCAAATAGTAACCTTATGTTTGATAAATCCAAGAATACAAAATACTAGGGAATGGACTTCTTTTAACAAAAGCTATAGGGAAAACTAGGAAGGAGTTTTTCAGAAATCAGATTTATACCAGCTTATTAAACACTATTCCATAACAAGCTCCAAATAGATTCCAATATTAAATAGCTAAAGTCACAGCATTTTCTAAAAAGGGGGAATATGAAGAAAAGACTTCTTTCACAATTGTGGTAGGTGTGGAATGGAAAATTCTCAAACAAGGCACAGAGGTGAGAACAAAAAAACTCAAAATATATTATTTTGATTGCAAAAAATTTTAAAAGCTTTCTTGTAAACAAAATCAATGCATTTAATAACTAGAATTGCTTTGGAAATTCTACTTGATATGTCTCTGATATTGATTTGTATCCTCCACGTAGAAAAATAATACAAATATAAAAGTATCACACCATAGTAAAAGGAGCCCTGATCTGATACCAGAAGAACTGAATTCAAATTCTACTCTAATACTTATTTTTTATGCAACCTTGGATAAGTCACTTAACTTATTCTGGCTGAGTTTCTTCATATTTAAAAAGAAGGGTTGGACAAGATGGAGTATAAGGTCCCCTTCAGCTTTATGTATTTATGATCCTATTAACAAGGACCATTCCATAATGGATAATGGTGAGAGGATATGAATATGCAGTTTTCAAAAGAAGAAATGCAAAATACTGACACTATATGAAAGAATGTTCCTTTCATATAGAGAAATGTACATTAAAATCCTAAAGTTTGAGGTTATACTATGAGACTGGTGAGAATAACAAAAGATAAAAGTAGCAATATTGAAAGAGCTAGGGAAACACAATCACATGAATTCACTGTTGGTAGAGCTCTAAAAGTCATCCAGATCTTCTAGAAAACATTTTAGAACTATTCTAGAAAAGCCAGTGATGAGGAGGAAGAGGAGGAGGAAGAAGAAGGAGGAGGAGGAGAAGGAGAAGAAAGAAGAGGAAGAGGACGAGGTAGAGGAGGAGGCTAGAGGAGGAGGAGAGGAGGAAGAGAGAGAGAGAGAGAGAGAGAGAGAGAGAGAGAGAGAGAGAG
>NC_058131.1:53519108-53629334 GCF_016433145.1 Gracilinanus agilis
AGAGAGAGAGAGAGAGAGAGAGAGAGAGAGAGAGAGAGAGAGAGAGAGAGAGAGAGAGAGAGATCTCAGAACTTTGCAGTAGTAAAAAATGTCTGAAACTCAAGTTCTTGCCAATCTTTGGTGGAATAGTTGGAAAAAATGTGTTATATGTATAAATGGAATACAGTAACATAGGACAAATATGACAGATTTGGATACATTTGGGAAGACCTGTATAAACTGATGCAGAGAGAGGTATGCAGAATCAAGAAAACAAATTACGTGATGACCACAATAATAAAAGAAAATAGCACTAGAAAACTTCAGTCAACAAACATTTATTAAACACCTACCATTATGCTAAATACATAAAAAACAGTCAAGATAGTCCCTACTGTCATGGAGTTTACAACCTAATAGGGGCAAACAACATACAAAGAATTATGTACAAATAAACTATAGAGATGGTAAATTAGGGATAATCTCAGAGGGGAGGCACTAAAATTAAGGAAAGAAAAAGGCATCTTTCAGAAGATGGAACTTAAGCTGAGTCTTGAAGGAAGTCAAGGAAGCCAAGAAGCAGAGATGTAGAGAAAGATCCAGGCCTGGGAGGGCAGCCAGTAATAATACATGGATTTGGGTGATGGAGTGTTCCATTAGAGGAACAGAAAGGAAACCAGTCTTACTGGATCACAAAGTATTATGTAGGGAATAAGGTGTAAGAATATAGGAATTATAGGGGTCAGATTTTAAAGGGCTTTTTTAGAAGCCAAACGGGATTTTACATTTGATTGTGAAGGAATCCACTAGAGTTTACTGAATAAGAGGGTGACCTGATGATTAGACCTATACTTAAGGAAGCTCAATCTAACAGCTTCAGAGAAGTCAAGGTGACTACAGAATAGACAATGGCTACAGAATAAGGTATATTTTATCACACATGGCCAATGTGTTGGTCTGGTTTTGCTTAAAATTTTTATACAGAAGAAAACATTGCCTAGCAGAAGGGAGACACTCTTTGGAGAGTAAGAGTCATGTAGAAAAAATAATAAAATAAACCAACCCCAAAAAGCAAACTATTTTTAAAATATTTGTATGAATTGACACAGAATGAAAAGAGTAGAAATAGGAGAGCATTGTATTTTTTAAAACTACAATGATATATAGGAAAATAGAACTAAAAGGGAGGAAAAATCAGAGAATGACTAATCACAGCCTTGGAAGACAGAGGTTGTTATTCAATCATGTCTGATTCTTCATGACCCCATGGAGTTTTCTTGCCAAAAATATTGAAGTTGTTTGACATATTCTTCTCCACTGGATTAAGGTAGACAGAGGTTAAGTGACTTTCCCAGAGTTACACTGGTAGTAAGTATCTGAGACCAGATTTAAACTCATGTCTTCCTGACTCCAGGACCAAAGCTCTAATCCACTTATTCACCTATCTGCCTTCTGGAAGGCAGATAAAATAAACTTTTTCTCTTGTTTAGGAGGTAGAGGCCAGCAGGTGCAGAATGCTAGGAGGCAAGGTTGCTTTTTTCAGTTTTGCTGAACTGTTCAAGGTAGAATATATGAAAGATAGGGATTATTTCAGGAAATAACTGCAGGGGGTGTGAAAAAAAAACACCAAAAGATATCAATAAAACTTCAAAAATAAGATCTCAATGAACTTTATGCATAGCATTCATTTGATCTACCAGTTTAGTGTTATAATTAAAATTATCTCAAGAGACTGATTTGGAGGTAAAATATAAATTTATTGATTATATCAGGTTTTTATGGTCAGGCAGCATCATAACCGGTAAAGTAATAATAGGTCTCCCTGGCTCTCTCAGGACCAGAGATGACCCAAGCTGGGTCAGGCAGCCTAATCAATAGATTTTTAGGAGCTCATTATTCAGCCCCTCTTTTGAACATCCCAAGACATCTTTAATTGGCAAGAGCTAATTAAGAGGTAGTCCATCAACCTATCCATCCCTCCCTATCCCCACAGTTGGACAGGTCACATACACAGGAAAAGAACTCTTCTCCTTCATTTATGAACCAAATTCTGTTTTAAAAGGAAGGTATTCCTTGGGGTTCCCAAGGACAAAGAAAGTACAAAAAGTAATAGACTAGATGGTGTCTCCAACACAGATCCCAGGTACAGGGATATACAGTCATTCTCCCTAATACATGGAAATTAATACACTGTGTGTGAAAAATAGATTTTCACTCTAGTAACCCTGCCAAAAAGAAAAAAAGACATGATGTTAGTCTGGCAACACCTGCTCGAGAAAGAGCAATGCTAAGTCTTTGTGCTTAAAATTGGTTCTTTTTCTAGATGTTCATTAAGCATCCCATTATTATAATGTTATATTAATATTAGTATGTTATTATATATTCTATAATTTATCCAGGAATTAAAATTGAACTCATAGCAAGCAGACTCTACTTTCTTTCCTTTGTTTTCACAATTGGAATAGCATTTCCCTGTCTCTACTCCTGAGGTATCACTAAAGCCTCAGCATCCCATCCACCCTGAGCACCTTGTTTATCTTTGTTCTTCTTCTTTACCTCAACCCAGATGAAGGAAAATCTTTCTTGACTTCCCTCACTAGTCTTAGCTCATTCTGAGTACTGGTTAACCTGCCATAATGCTCAGAGGACTCTGGCCTCTTTTCCCTCATCTATAGCCTCCTACTCCCTCTTTTTCTTCTCATCATAATTATTTTTCTTTGTGACTTCAGAATTTCACTTTCAAGAGGCCCCCATTACTGAGGCAGCTAGTCAGCACAGTATAGAGCCCTAGGTATGGGGTTAGAAAGACTTGAGTTCAAGTCTAGCCTCAGACACTTACAAGCTGTGTCATCTTGGAGAATCACTTAACCTCTGCCTCAGTTCCATCAATTGTAAAATTATATCTATATACCTATAAATATGTATGTATGTATGTATGTATTTTTATGTGTATGGGTGTATAGTAATAGCTCCTACTTCCTAGAATGGTTGTAAGGATCAAATGAGATAATAGTAAAGTTGAAACAAAGTGCCTGACACATAGTAGGTATTTCAACAAGTTTCCTTCCTTCCATTACTCCTAGACTGATATTCTTTGGATGATACTAGTTGATAGGATCATGTGATCTTTTCTATTAAACTTTTGAAGTTTGTTCTCCAAAACTGAAGGTTATATTTCATATTATCCCCCAGTTTCTCTCCTTTCCTTTCACAAATTCCAAGATATAACAGTCTATTCCTCCAAGGTTCTCATCACTGAGTTCTTTTCCTATTGTTGAGATCAGATCCATAATACAGTTTTCCCTTGTTGATTCTTTCCTTCTTTTGAAGGATAAAATTGTTATTAAGACAAGTTGAGAAATTATTAGTTATTGTGCTTTTTGGCAGAAAGAGGGCAGACATCTGGATAATTGAAGTCTTTCATCAGAATTATATCATGCCCCTGAGCCATCCATGTAATCCATTTCCCAAATTTCTTTTCTAATTTCTTTTTCTGACCAGGTGTTCTGTAGTAATACTCCCATGATAATATAACTTCTTTTCTTCCATCCACTGATCTTTGCCCAAATGTTCTTGACCATGAGAATCCCTCTGGTCCCATATTTCCTCATGTGAGCATATATTGAGAATCTACAATGCTATTCCATGTTGTTCTTTACCTATCCTGTTTTTTTTGGGTAAATTAATTTCTTATGTAATGCCCCCTTGGGTCTCATTTGTTCAGCTTGTAGTGACACTTAGGTTAAGTGCATAGCAGGTACATGAAAATACTACTTTTAGAGTCCTGGGTGGCTATCTTCTTTTTTAAATTTTTTTAAATAATTTTTTATTTTTAGAAAAATTTTCCATGGTTACATAAGTCATGTTTTTACTTTCCCCTTCACTCCCTCAACTCCCCGTCCCCCTCCACTGTAGCCAATTCGCATTTCCACTGGTTTTTATTATGTGTGGTCAGTCAAGACTTATTTACACATTATTGATAGTTACATGGGTGTGGTCTTTTCAGGTCTACATCCCCAATCATGTCCTCATCAACCCAAGTGTCCAAGCAGTTTTTTTTCTTCTGTGTTTCTACTCCTGTAGTTCTTCCTCTGAATGTCGGTAGTGTTCCTTTCCATAAATCCCTCAGAATTGTCTTGGGTCATTGCATTGCTGCTAGTACAGATGTCCATTACATTCAATTTTACCACAGTATATCAGTCTCTGTGTACAATGTTCTTCTGGCTCTGCTCCTTTCATTCTGCATCAATTCCTGGAGGTCTTTCCAGTTCACATGGAATTCCTCCAGTTTATTTTTCCTTTGAGCACAATAGTATTCCATCACCAACATATACCACAATTTGTTCAGCCATTCCCCAAATGAAGGGCATATCCTTGCTTTCCAGTTTTTTGCCACCACAAAGAGCGCAGCTATAAATATTTTTGTGCTCGTCTGTTTATCTATGATCTCTTTGGGGTACAAACCCAGTAATAGTATGGCTGGATCAAAGGGCAGGCATTCTTTTATCGCTCTCTGGGCATAGTTCCAAATTGCCATCCAGAATTGGTTGGATCAGTTCACAAATCCACCAGCAGTGTATTAACGTCCCAATTTGGCCACATCCCCTCCAACATTCATTACTCTGCCCTGCTATCATTTTAGCCATTCTGCTAGGTGTGAGGTGGTACCTCAGAGTTGTTTTGATTTGCATTTCTTTAATTACTAGAGATTTAGAACACTTTCTCATGTGCTTATTGATACTTTTTATTTCTTTATTTGAAAATTGCCTTTTCATGTCCCTTGCCCATTTATTAATTGGGGAATGGCTTGATTTTTTATACAATTGATTTTTTTTAGCTCCTTGTATATTTGAGTAATTAGACCTCTAGTGCCATACCTATCAAACTACCAAAAACCTTTTTTACTACATTAGAAAAAACTATAACAAAGTTTATTTGGAAGAACAAAAGATCAAGAATATCAAGGGAAGTAATGAAAAAAAAAAGTGAAGGAAGGTGGCTTAGCAGTACCAGATATTAAGCTATACTATAAAGCAGCGGAAATCAAAACAAGATGGTACTTGGCTAAGAGATAGAAGGGAAGATCAGTGGAATAGACTTGGGGTAAGTGATGTCAGCAAGATAGTCTATGATAAACCCAAAGAGCCCAACTTTTGGGACAAAAATCCACTATTTGATAAAAAGTGCTGGGAAAATTGGAAAACAATATGGGAGAGATTAGGTTTAGATCAACATCTCACACCATACACCAAGATAAATTCAGAATGGGTGAAAGACTTAAATATAAAGAAGGAAACTGTAAGTAAATTAGGTGAACACAGAATAGTATACTTGTCAGATCTCTGGGAAAGGAAAGATTTTAAAACCAAACAAGAGTTAGAGAAAATTACAAAATGTAAAATAAATAAGTTTGATTATATTAAATTTAAAAGGTTTTGTACAAAGAAAAACAATGTAACCAAAATCAGAAGGGAAACAATAAACTGGGAAAAAATCTTTATAACAAAAAATTCTGATGGTGGCTATATTCTTAACACTAGCTTAGGAGCCCCCACCAGTGTCATTTCCAACAGAATCAGTTCTTTTATAAAGCCATTGGATATACTAAGAAAAAGAGTTACAAACAATGTCTCTTAATATCAGGGACACAATCTCCCACAAATATACACAAAGTGTAGAAGAAGAAAACTGGGTACAAACTTAAAAGAACAATGGCAAGTGAAACACATGTATCAGGAGCAAAAGTTTGTGATCAAGGCAACTCATGGTTGTTGAACTACAGAGACTCAGTGCGTTTTCTCTCTTTGAGAGCTCATTGTAGGGTATTCACTGAGGGCAAGAAGATGATGTTTTACTGATCATCTGGGCTAACTCTTTACAAGGAAAAGTAGCTCAGCTGAATGAGGAGCACAGCTGGCCTCACTCCTACTAGAGTATGTTGTTTGGGCTCGCTGAATCAATTCACTGTTGGACTGGATCAAGCTGGTGATTCAACAATTATGCTAGCATCTCAGTAGATAAGTTTCTGGAGAAGGTACAGTAGGCAACTCTGCCACTGGTCAGTGGCCACAGATAAAGCAGGAAGAATTCTCTACCAATAGATACCTGTTAACTAGGCTGGGCTAGGCAAGTTGCTTGGCCACTGTGCTACTTGGATATATGAGACCTCTGCTGAATGGGTCAATCAACTGGATACTCCTGGGGTCATTCCTCAATGGACTAATGCTATCTTTTTCACCTCAGTCACTGACTTAGCTGGGCAGTATTGTGCTCTTCATATTAGTATTGTTGCTAAAGAAAAACACAAAATTTTGTGTAGGAAATCTGCAGTACAGAAACAAATGTTACTATTCTTCCTACATTTTATAAGTTTTCTGAGACCTAGTGAATATGATGAGGCATTTTTTGTTTTTACTTTCCAAACTTTGAGATGAAAACATTTGTAAGACTCTTTAGCTGTACACCTCTTGCTGAGGGCCACATTCAAATATATCAATGTCCAATAGTCTTCCCACCATACCAACCTTAGCCTGCCTCTTCTGGTCCTGCCCTGCTCTATTCTGAACTAATTTGAAAAGATAAACTAAGCCCTTTTATCTAAGCAGTATTTCCTTTCTCCTTCAAAATGGAAATTTTAATGCAAATGGGCTTCAATCAACAAGAAATTATTTAGATCCTACTATGTGTGGATACTAATGCATTGTTTTTTGGTTTTTTGTGGTTATTTTATTTTATTTTTTAGAAAAAATTTTTTCCATGGTTACATGATTCATGTTCTTACTCTCTCCCCCACCCCCAACCCCAACCCCCATAGCCACTGCACATTTCCACTGGTTTCTTCATGTGTCATCGATCAAGACCTATTTCCATATTATTGATAGCTGTACTAGGGTGGTCATTTGTCATTTAGAGTTTATTTCCTAAATCATGTCTGCATCAACCCATGTGTTCAAGGAGTTGTTTTTCTTCTGTGTTTCCACTCTTGTAGTTCTTCCTCTGAATATGGATAGTGTTCTTTTCCATAAATCCCTCAGAATTGTCCTGAGTCATTGCATTGCTGCTAGTACAGAAGTCCATTACATTCAATTTTACCACAGTGTATCAATCTCTGTGTACAATGTTTTCCTGGTTCTGCTCCTTTCATTCTGCATCAGTTCCTGGAGGTCTTTCCAGTTCACATGGAATTCCTCCAGTTCATCATTCCTTTTAGCACAATAGTATTCCATCACCAACAGATGCCACAGTTTGTTCAGCCATCCCCCAATTGATGGGCATACCCTCGTTTTCCAGATTTTTGCCACCACAAAGAGCACAGCTATAAATATTTTTGTACAAATCTTTTTCCCTATGATCTCTTTGGGATACAAACTCAGCAGTGGTAATGCATTGTTGATAGAGTTGTGAATTGATCCAACTATTCTGGAGGGTAATTTGGAATCATACCCAAAGGGCTACAAAACTGTGCATACTGTTTGATCCAATAGCACCACTAGTAAGGTCTATATCCCAAAGAAATAAAAAGGGAGGAGGACCTACTTGTCCAAAATTTTTATAGCAGGCCTTTTTTTTGGTGGCAAAGAATTGGAAATTGAGGTGATATTCATCAATTGGGGGATGGCTGAACAAATTGTGGTATATGATGATAATGGTGTACTATTGTGCTGTAAGAAATGATGGACAGCAAACATTCTAGATGGCAATTTAGAACTATGCCCAAAGGACTTTAAAAGACTGCCTGCCCTTTGATCCAGCCATACCACTGCTGGGTTTATACCCCAAAGAGATAATAAGGAAAAATACTTGTACAAAAATATTTATAGCCTTGCTTTTTGTGGTGGCAAAAAAATGGAAAATGAGGGGATGTCCATTGATTGGGGAATGGCTGAACAAATTATGGTATCTGTTGGTGATGGAATGCTATTGTGTTAAAAGGAATGATGAACTGGAGGAATTCCATGTGAACTGGAACAACCTCCAGGAACTGATACAGAATGAAAGGAGCAGAAGCAGAAGAACATTATACACAGAGACTGATATACTGTGGCACAATCTAATGTAATGGACTTCTCTACTGGCAGCAATGCAATGATCTGAAGGACTTATGAGAAAGAACGCTATCCACATCCAGAGAAAGAACTGTAGGAATAGAGACAGAGAAGAAAAACAATTGCTTGATCACATGGGTCAATGAGGATATGATTCTGAATGTAGACTCTAAAGTTCAATCACCCTAGTGCAAATATCAATAATATAGAAATAGGTCTTGATCAATGACACATGTAAAATCCAGTGGAATTGCATTGACTACAGGAGGGAGGTGGGAGGGATGGAGGGGAAGAACATGAATGTAGCCTCTGAAATTTTTTCTTAATTAATCAATTAAATAAAATTTTTTTAAAAAATGATGGACAAGATAATTTCAGAAAAAGCTGGAAAAACCTACATGAACTGATGTAGCATCCATGGTAAAAATCATGCTAAAAAGAAAAAGAAACGAATGGACATCAGGATAGGATTGACCAGTGGTGCTTATGAAAAATAATATTAAATCCTGTAAATGTATTCTTTTTTTTAATTTTATTTTTTAGAAAAATTTTCCATGGATTCTAGATTGCAGTTCTGGGTTAAGATGGCAGCAGAGTGAAAAGCAGTTGCTTAACCTCTCCTAACCAAAACATATAGGACTCCTCAAGGGAACATAAAAACAAATCCAGACGAACGAAGGGACCCCACAGCAGGGAACAGCATTGAAGATACATGGGTTTGGGGCATTTCCATGCTATAAAAGGGTGAAACAGCTCTCACTAAAACGCAAGCTGAGCAACCCCTTCTCCCACCACCACCACCTACAGGGCCAAAGCCGGTGCACAAGAGTTAGAGCAAGTTTGGGGCATGCATTAAGTCCTTGACAGCTACCTGGGGTCACCAGGACATGTTCCTGAGAGCAACAAGACTTAAGACCCCAAGAGGCTAAAGAACGCATGGATTTGAACACAGACTCTGAGCACAGGCGCGGTCGCAGCTGCAGACACTGATTCTGAGCATAGGTGCAGACCATGGATGGGGACCCAGTGCAGAGGGGTGCACGACTGTGGAAGCAGTGCCCTGAGACTGTTAAAGGACCACCAGGAGGCTTGACCCTGAGAACAACTAGACCTGAGACCTCAGGAGCCCAAAGAGCGCAGACAGACCCTGGGCGTGAGGATAAAGCTGAGAGGGCACTTTGCTAACAATGGCAAGCCAGAGACAAGAACCCCAGAAGAGAAAAATCAAGAAGACATCTTTAACACTCAACAACTTTTACCCAGAAAGAATCCAGACAACAGAGCAAACAGCAGAGGAGAACAAACAAGTAATCATATCCAAACCTTCCCAAAAAAATGAAAACTGGTCACCAAGCTATTGAAGAGTTCAAATCTGAGATTATGAGAAAGATGGTAGAGAACTGGCATGAAAATAACAGTTTAAAAGGCAGAATTTCGCAATTAGAAAGTGAGGCTCAGAAATCAAATGAATTGATAAGCAAATTGAAGACCAGAAATGACCAGCTGGAAGCCTTGAAGAACCAAACAGACCAGATTCAAAAGGAAAACCAAAAGATTATAGCCGAAAACCAGTCTCTAAAGGCTAGAATTGGGCGATTAGAAAAAGATGCCCCCAAATCAAAAGAATTGATGAGCAAATTGGAGACCAAAATCAAACAGCTGGAAAATAGAATAGACCAAATCAAAAAGTAAAATCAAAAGAATATAGCAGAAAACCAGTCTCTAAAGACAAGAATTGGGCAAGTAGAAGCCAATGATCTCTCAAGACAACAAGAACAAATAAAGCAAAGTCAAAAGACTGATAAAATAGAAGGAAACATGAAATATCTCACTGAGAAATTGACAGACCAAGAAAACAGGTCTAGAAGAGATAATCTGAGAATCATTGGTATTCCTGAAAAAGCAGAAATTAATAAAAATTTGGACTCCAAATTTTTCAGCAAAATTGCCCTGAAGTTCTACAACAAGAGGGTAATATAGACATTGAAAGGATCCATAGATCACCCTCTACACTAAACCCTGAAAAGACAACCCCCAGGAATATAATAGCCAAATTCAAGAGCTTCAAGTAAAAGAAAAAATTTTACAAGAAGCCAGAAAGAGACAATTCAGATATCAAGGAGCACCAATCAGGATCACACAGGATCTGGCAGCTGCCACACTACGAGACAGCAAGGCTTGGAATATAATATTCAGAAAGGTAAGAGAACTGGGTCTACAACCAAGGATCACCTACCCATCATAACCGACTATATACTTCCAAGGGAAAGTATGGGCATTCAACAAGATAGAAGATTTCCAAGCATTTGCACAAAAAGACCAGGACTAAATGGAAAGTTTGATATCCAACCACAAAAACCAAGAGAAACATGAAAAGGTAAATAAGAAACAGAGGGGAAAGAAAGAAAACTCTTATTTTTAAATTTGCCTCTTTAAGGGCTTCAATAAGATCTACTTATTTGTATTCCTATATGGAGAAATGTTATGTGTAATTCTTTGTAGTGAACTCTATTCACTATTATAGTATCCACTATTATATAATTAGAAGAATTATTCACAGGGAGAGGTTGGATTACTAAATGGTCTAAGATGATAAGGAGGTGTGTAGGAAAGAGGGGGGTGAATAGAAGAAAACACCAAGAGAAACTTGAATGAATAAGAAAAATAGGATATTCTCTTACACACAAAGAGGGCATGGGAAGGGGAGGGGATGAATACTATTATAAGAAGGAGAGGAAGAGAACATTAAGAGGTAATATTAAAACCTTACTCTCAGTGGAATTAACCCTGAGAGGGAAGAGTAGCTATATCCATTGAGATATAGAACTCTATCTAACCCTCCTGAGAAAGTCAGAAGGGATAAACCAAGGGGAGCAGAGGAGTGGGGAGGTCAAAAAAGGGAGAGGAGGAGAAGGGAGAGGGAATTCATTAGGCCTTAAAAATAAAAAGAGGGGAAAAACAAGGGGGGGTATAAAAAGTAGTAAATCAAGGGAGGGGACAAGGGTTACTGGTTTAAAATAAATCACTGGTTTAAAAGAAAATAGCCTAAGAAGAAGGGGTAGAACTAAGAGAGGATACCAAAATGTTGGAGAATACACAGCTGATAACTATAACTCTGAATGTGAATGGGATGATTGATTATACTAAATTTAAAAAAAAAAAAAGCTTTTGTACAAAAAAAAATCAGAAGGGAAATAACAAATTGGGAAAAAATCTTTATAACAAAAAACTCTGACAGGGGTCTAATTACTCAAATATACAAGGAGTTAAATCAATTGTATAAAAAATCAAGCCATTCCCCAATCGATAAATGGGCAAGGGACATGAATAGGAAATTTTCAGATAAATAAATCAAAACTATCAATAAGCACTTGAGAAAGTGCTCTAAATCTCTATTAATTAGAGAAATGCAAATCAAAACAACACTGAGGTATCACCTCACACCTAGCAGATTGGCTAAAATGATAGTAGGGAAGAGTAATGAATGTTGGAGGGGATGTGGCCAAATTGGGACATTAATGCATTCCTGGTGGAGCTGTGAACTAATCCAACCATTCTGGATGGCAATTTCGAACTATGCTCAAAGGGCTATAAAAGATTAACTGCCCCTTGATCCAGCCATACTACTGTTGGGTCTGTACCCTAGAGAGATCATAGATAAACAAACTTGTAGGAAAATATTTATAGCCACGATTTTTGTGGTGGCAAAAACCTGGAAAATGAGGGTATGCTCTTCTATTGGGGAATGGCTGTACAAACTGTGGTATATGCTGGTGATGGAATATTATTGTACTAAAAGGAATAATAAACTGGAGGAATTCCATGTGAACTGGAAAGACCTCCAGGAATTGATGCAGAGTGAAAGGAGCTGAGCCAAAAGAACATTGTACACAGAGACCAATACACTGTGGTAAAATCAAATGTAAGGACTTCTGTACTAGCAGCAATGCAATGACCCAGGACAGTTCTGAGGGATTTATGGAAAAGAACGCTACCCACATTCAGAGGAAGAACTACAGGAGAGGAAACACAGGAGAAAAGCAACTGCTTGAACACATGGGTTGAAGCGGACATGATTGGGGATGTAGACCCGAAACTGCCACACCAATGCAACTATCAACAATTTGGAAATTAGTCTTGATTGATTACACATGTTAAAACCAGGGGAAATGCGCATCGGCAATGGGTGGGGGAGGAGGTTGGGGGGTGAAGGGGAAAGTAAGAACATGAATCATGTAACCATGATAACTTTTCTAAAAAATAAAAATTGTTAAAAAAAAATAAACTTACAAGGAGAAAAAGAAAGAAAAATTTTCCATGGTTACATGATTCATGTTTTTACTTTCCCCTTCACCTGCCTTCACCCTCACACATAGGCAGCGCACATTTCCACTGGTTTTAACATGTGTCATTAATCAAGACTTATTTCCATATTATTGATAGTTGCATTGGTGTGGTAGTTTCGAGTCTACATCCCCAATCATGTCCATATCAACCCATGTGTTCAAGCGGTTGTTTTTCTTGTGTTTCCACTCCTGTAGTTCTTCCTCTGAATGTGGGTAGTGTTCTTTTCCATAAATCGCTCAGAATTGTCCTGGGTCATCTGCAAATGTATTCTTAAAAGAATTTCTTAAAAATGTATTTTAAGGCAAAAACAAAAATCTTAAAAACAATTAAGTGAAAATAAACCAGGATCAAGATTGGAATTGTCCATTATTCTGTAACATTTCTCCTGCTACTGTAGCTAGTGTCTGATAATAGTCACACATCTCCCAACTTATCCATTTAGAAGTTATCTCTCAGGGTTGGAAAAGGGAACTCCAGACATAGAGCCTAGCTGCTACCAGAGGTCTATTTCTTTCAAATAGAGCTTACTTTGGATATATTTGTTTGTATGTTGTCTCCTCCTATTAGACTGTAAGCTCCTTAAGGACAGGTATTGTCTTTTGCCACTTTTTGTATCCCCAACACTTAACACGAAGCCCAGAATAGAGTAGGTGCTTAATAATATGGATTAATTGATAGCTGCCACAAGTCCCTTCTCTCTTCCTTCTCCAGAGTCCAAAAACTCCCATGAAAACCTCTTTCCAACTGAGGGCTGATCTCGTGTTAGTTTTCTCTCTTCCTGAACTTGGAAGAACTACAAATGCCAGGGGGTTTGTGGCCAGCCAAGCTTTTGCAAGAGGTTGGCACACTTAGTTGTTTGAATGTTGTTGCATCACCATTAATTGGGAGCTCCTTAAGAACAGAATTGTTTCTACCTTTATTTGTACCCCCAGTGGCATATGTCTGGTAAATAAAAGTCCTAAATGATTATTTAATAATTAATTGGGCAGCTAGATGCAACTATGAATAAAGCAGCTGACCTAGAGTCAGGAATATCTGAGTTCAGATCCTGTCTCAGACACTAGTTGCATGAGTTTGGGCAAGTCAATTATTTGCCTCAGTTTCCTCATCTGTAAAATAAGCTAGAGAAGGAAATAGCAAACTACTCCAGTATCTATGCCTCTAAAGGTCATGAAGAATAGGACACAGGGGGCAGCTGGGTAGCTCAGTGGAGTGAGAACCAGGCCAGAGATAGGAGGTCCTAGGTTCACATCTGACCTCAGACACTTCCCAGCCATGTGACCCTGGGCAAGTCACTTGACCCCCATTGCCTACCCTTATTGCTCTTCTGCCTTGGAACCAGTACACAGTACTGATTCTAAGGTGGAAGGTAAGGGTTTAAAAAAAAAAAAAAGAATAGGACACAGCTGAAGTGACTAAAAAACAACAACAATTATTAGTTAACTTGACTAGTTTTCTTCCAAAAAAAGAACATTGCCTGTGGTATTAACAGATTTAAGCAATTTACTTTTCACCAGCTCTGTCAGTTATAAGTTTGGTAATCTTGGAAAGTGACTTTATTCCCTAAGCCTCATTGTTCATCTCTGTAAAATAATAAGAGCAGGGACTAGACCTGAGATTTCAACGAAGTATGGGGCAGCTAGGTTATGCAATGGATAGAGTACCAGAACTGGAGTCAAAAAGACCTGATTTCAAATCCAGACACTTAATAGCTATGTGATCCTTGATAAATCACTTAATGTTTGCCTCAATTTCCTCATCTGTAAAATTAACTGGAGAAAGAAAAGGCAAACCATTCTGGTATCTTTGCTAAGAAAACCCTAAATAGGATCACAAAGAGTTGGATATGGCTGGAATGACAGAATAACAATAAGGAACTAGACCTGAAATTTCATTAAATAGAGAACCTCAGACTCATGGTCTTAGGGAAATTCCTAGAGCACTGAGAGATTAAATGATCCAGGATCACCCAGACTGTCTGTTAGAAAGAGATCTTGAACTCAACTCTGAAGCTAGTTCTTATGTCATTATGTCATGCTTCCTTGACTCTCTAAAATCTCCTGGCACTCTCTACCTCATAGGGTTGTTGTGAGTTAATTGCTTGTATGATCCTTATGATACAACCTTCAAATGAGTTCTTATTATTAGTCTTTTTAAATTAATTGACCCAGATGCTCATTATTGCCAATATCATTTAATTCATATTAGAAATGCTAGCATTAGCAATAAGAGAAGAAAACAATTGAAGGAATCAGAATGGGCTGTGGTAATAAAACTATTTCTTTTTGCAAATGAAATGATATGATGTATTTATGTGTAAAATCCTAGAGATTCAACTAAAAAGTTAGTTATAACTATCAATAATTTTAGCAAGTTGGCAGAATATGAAGTAAACCCACATAAATTATCAGCATTTTTATAAATCACTAACAAAGACCTACAAGAAGAAATAGAAAGAGATACCCCATTTAAAATAATCACAGAATAAAATACCTAGTAGTATACATGTCAAAATAAACCTAGGAACTACACTAACGTAATTATTAAATATTTTTAAATAAATGATGTCAAATTTAAATAACTGAAGAAATATTTACTGTTCATGGGTGGGCGGAGCCAATATAAGTAAAATGATAATCTTACCTAAACTAAAACTAATTATTTATTCAATGTCATCCCAATTAAATAACCCAAAATATTTTACTGAGCTAGAAAAAATAATAAAATTCATTTCGAAGAACAAAAAATCAAGAATATCAAAGGAATTAATGGAAAATTTTTAAGGAATAAAGGTCTAGCAGTAACAGATTTTAAACTGTATAAAGCAGTAATTATTAAAATAATCAGGTACTGACTAAGAAATAGAGAGGTAGATCAGTGGAACAGAGCAGACATACGACAGATAGTAAAATAATATAAACCTTGTATTTGACAAAAGTATAGATCTAAGTTTTGGGGATAAGAACTCACAATTTGGTAAGGACTTCTCAGAAAATTAGAAAGTAGTTTGGTAGAAACTAGATATAGACCAATATTAAACCATTCACTAAGATTATATCAAAATGGATATATGACCTAAAGATAAAGGGAGATATCAGAAGCAAATTAGAACAGATAACATATTACCTATCATATTTATGGATAGAAAAGGAATTTATTAATAAATGATTGTGAGGTATAAAATAAATAACTTTGATTACATTAAATATAAAAGTTTTGTACAAATAAAAGTAATGTAGCCAAGATTAGAATAAAAGCAGAAAATTGAAGCAATTTTTATAGATAGTTTCTTAGGTTGGGGACTCATATTTAAATAGAGAGAAAGAAGAGGCAGCTACGAGGCTCAGTGGAGTGAGAGCCAGGACTGGTGATGTGAGGTTCTGGACTCAAATCTGGAATTTGCAATTATGCCCAGAGAGTTATAAAACTGTTTACCCTTAGACCTAGAAACACCACTATTGGGTCTCTTTCCCAAGGAGGTTAGGGAAAAGGGAAAGAATCTATATGTTCCAAAATATTTATAGCAACTCTCCATTGATGACAAAGAACTGGAAGTTGAAGGGATGTCCATCAGTTGGGGAATGGCTGACCAAATATTTGTATAAGATTGTGATGGCATACTACTGTGCCATAAGAAATGATAAGCAGGTGAATTTGCAAAATACTTGGAAAGACCTACATGAAATAATGAAGAGCAAGACAAATAGAACCAAGAGAACATTGTATAGCTACAGAATTAATATTTGGAGAATAACTTATGAATGCCTACTTTCATAGAAAGTACTGATAAATAGAAACATGAAAAACATAATTTATATGTGCATTTTTTTGTTCAGGTGATGCCTTTTATGGTGTGGAGAGGTGAGGGAGAAGGTGGGATATCTGGGACTTTTAGTGTAGCAAACAAACAAATAAAAATAAAGCAATTGGCCCAGCCTCATAGCAAAGCTCTCTCCCTTGACACGATTGATGTGAATTCTTCTCTTTGTCTTCAGAAGAAAAGGACCAAGTTAGGGAATCAGAAATGAAAATTTCCATGGATTGTATGTCAAATCCCATCTAGTGTGGATTCAGCTTGTTCCACCTACAAATCTCTGGAAATAAAGGCTTCCACTAGTTTAATGTTAAGGAAATGATGACTCCCAGCTCATGTTTTCTTTGTGGTGACTAGTTATTGGCCATTCCCCAAGCCACCATCTGATTATTTTCCCAAATCCCATGGTCAAATTTGGGTCTAGTTCATAAAACCAGGACTATTTGTATACCTTCATTAAGTGATGCCTGGGAGGAATCCAGTCTATTCTAAATAGCATTAGGATGTGGGAGGGCATCAACACCGGGGTAATTTATGTTAGCTCTGAAAGATTTTAACTACAAAAGGACCGCAAGGAAAATAAAGCCATTCTGAAAACAAAATGCTTTCTTACTATGAGTCTAACCCATAAATCCATAAAGGTGAAGGTGGATGCATCATTCTTAGCTCATGCTACCATAAAGAAGCCATCCTCAGAATTTCCTGGCTCTTACTCATTTGTGTAACAACCAGATTTTTTTTCTTTTGAGAAAGGAAGGAAAAAAGAATCTTTCATGAGAAATTATGTAATGGATTCTTAGCACCTCAGTGCTCCTAGGCACATTGCAAACAGACTGTTTGCTAAAACACTTATGGGTACTAGGAAGCATCTTATGGGGAGCTCAAACATGAAGAAATGAACTAACTCTTCCTGGCATTTAGATTAATGTTTTGTTTATGTGAAGGCAGATTGTGTGGTGTAGTGGCAGGAGAACTAGATCTAGCATTTCAGAACTTGGATTTGAATCTCAATTCTGCCACTTAACCTTGTGTGACCTTGAGTTGTCACTTTACTATTTGTGGCCTTGGATAAGTCATTTCACCTTAAAACAACAAATTCAGAACTAGAAAGAAACCATAGGCATAACCCATTCCCTTTACAAAGAAGGAAACTGAAACCAGAGTAAGTAAAATGTTTAATATGATACCACAGGCAATGTTTTTTTAGCAAGAAGGAAACTAGTCAAGCCAATTAGTAATTATTGTTGTTTAGACACTTCAGCTATGGCCTACTCTTCATAACCCATTTTGGGGTTTTTCTTCATAAAGATGCTAAAGTAGTTTTCCATTTCTTTTACCAGCTTATTTTACAGATTAGGAAACTGAGGTAAACAGGATTCAGTGACTTTCCCAAGGTCTCAGGGTAATACAGATGTTAAGTAGTAAAGTCAGGCAGATCTTCTCCAAATCCAATAGTCTTTCCACCATACCTTCTTTCCTCTTTCTTTCTCCGATTTGAGTTGGAATGAACCTTAGAGGCCATTTTTTTTTCAATACCTTTGTTTTCCAGATCAGGAGCTGAGGCCCAGAGAGGCAACACGAAAGGTCAAGCAGGTGATGACTAACAAAACTGGGATCTTAGTCCAGGCTCTGTGACTCTGCTTTTCCTGCTCTAGTATGCTGCCTTCCATAAGCAGTTGGACTAGATCATTTCTAAGGTCCTTTCTATATCTACACCTCTGATTCCAGATCAGCATTGAATTCTATGTGTGCATCCTTTCATAAGCGAGTGAGCTACCTCAAGAAACAATGGATTTCCTATCACTAGAGATGTTCAAGCCAAGGCTGAATGACTTCTTGTCAGGGCTATCATAGAGGGTCTTCTACATTGTCAGATTGGACTAGATGACTTTTCATGCCCTCCCATTTCTGCTATTCTACTGTATCCTGTAAGATCACTCCTAGCTCTGATAGTCTATATTTTAGGGTTCCCATCCATTTCTTTTTTTTAAATTATTTTTAAAAACCCTTACCTTCCATCTTGGAGTCAATACTGTGTATTGGTTCCAAGGCAGAAGAGTGGTAAGGATAGGCAATGGGGGTCAAGTGACTTGCCCAGGGTCACACAGCTGGGAAGTGTCTGAGGCCAGATTTGAACCTAGGACCTCTCGTCTCTAGGCCTGGTCCTATTCATTTCTCATGTTCTCTGATTCCTATTATGTTATCAGCAATACTTCATTTGAACTGTGTTCCTATAATGTATAGAAAGATGAGAAGCTAAATGCATAAAGGCTGAGACTTGATTATACCATCATTGTGTGTGTGTGCTTCAAGGAAGCCACAGACTGAAACAAAAGTCTAATATGTACCAAAATATTCTTAGCATTGGCTATAAAGATAGGGGATAGGAACAAGACATGATTTCCTATCAGTAGGTAACTTCCAGATGAGGAAACTCCCTCTATTGATTTTGTCAGCACCTTCTCAGAAACTTATAACCTTAGAGAGTTGCCTAAAGAACTAGAGGTTAAGTGACTTGCCCAGGGTCATGTGGGATTTGAACCTAGATCTTCCTCCTGTCTTTGTAGTCAACTCTCTATCACTATAATATGCTATGTCTCTGAAGACACTCCTTTGGTAGAGGTGAGGGATCCACTTTGTTTTATATTATTGCCCTTTTCAGACTTTTTCAATGTATCAATCTGTTGTGCTGGTTTTTTCCCTCTTTACAAAATATTGTTATGATGAAAATTATCTCAAGAAATAATTTTAGTAAGAATATGTTTATTGATTATACCAGGTTTATTGGGTAAGCCAGAATTATAATCAATAAAGTAATATAGGTCTCCATGGCTCTCTCAGGACCAAGAATGACCCAAGTTGAGTCAGGCAGCCTAATAGATTTTTAGGAGTTCATTATTCAGTCCCTCCTTTGAACATCTAGAGACATCTTTAATTGGTGAGAGCTAATTAAGAGGTGGCCCATCAACCTATCCTCTCCTCCCCATCCCCACAGTTGGACAGGTCACATACACAAGAAAATAGCCCTTCTCCCCTTCACTTATTAACCAAATTCTGTTTGAAAAATAATATATTCCTTGGGATTCCCAGTGACAAAGAAAATGAAAACAGCACTCCAGTAAATGATATCTCTGATCCACATTCTAGAAACAGAAATAAATAATAATTTCCCTTAATAAATAGGAATTAATACAGTATATGAAAAATAAATTCTCACAATACTAGTGGTTAAATGGGATGGCTCTCTGAGAGGAAGAGGGAAATAATAACTATGATGATATAAAAATTAGAAGATTTAAAATTTTTAATTAAAAACTCTATCAGCAACAAAAAACAAAGTGGTTACCCCAAACTTGAGAAATGACTGAATAAGCTACAGTATATGAATGTAACATGCAGTTATGAAATGAAGAACACATGACATTCAGAGAAATATGTGAAGATTTGTATGAAAAGATGCAAAATTAACAAGAGAATCCAAAGAACATTATAGGCAATGAATATAATGTAAATGAAAATATTACTAAAATAAACACTGAATTATCACTGAAAAAACAGTGATTATATCAAAGAATATATGGCAGAGGTGGGGGACTAAAGTTCCTCGAGGCAGAAAGGTGGACTGTTAGCATTGATAGAAGGTTGTAAACATTGTTGGAGGTGGTCATTGTATCTGACAGTTTTTGTTTAATTTTTCATTGTTATAAGGGAGAATTCCATTTTGAGGCCAGAAGATGAAAGTCAGTATTTCCAGAAGTAACCATGATGTAAAAATAAAAAGTATCAACAAAATTTATATAGAAATAGCTTCCTTAAAATAGCCTCTAGGTACAAGGAACAAATTTCACCTTGAATATTTGGTATTTTGATGGGTCTGTGATTTCAGTGTAGCTCCAGAACATAGCCCTTCATGCCTTTGCATCCAGTGCCCTTCTTGTCTGTTGTATTGCACAAATTATCCATCAAAAACCAACTAACCATGGTGGGTCTTTTTTTTTGTTTTCTGCTTTAAAAAAAATTATTTAATTACAACACATGTTTCTCATTCTCATTCATGACCATCTTTTCCAATCCCACATGCCATCAATGTTGTCTTTAAATCAATTCTTTTTTCCACTTTTTTATTTTAAATGTTTTGTTTTTTCCAATCACATATAAAAACTATTTTGCCATTTGCTTTTAAATTTTTACAATTTTAAATTGTCTCTCTCCCTCCCTCCTCTTTACATTGAGAAGGCAAGCAATTTAACCTAGAGTACATATGTGCAGTCATGCAAAACATTCCCATACTGTTCTTTTTCATCCTTCATTTTTGAAGAGGTCAAATGACTTCACAGAATGAAGTCTTGACTTGCACTTTAATTGGATTTAAGTAAAAGTCATACAAAGCCATTAGCTATTGACCTCACTTTCCCTGCCAGAGTCATCAAAGTCCAGAGGAAAGACAAAAGGCAAGATGACTGGTGATGGTCCAAGATACAATGGATAACCATAGTGCCTCCAATGTCTGACTAATCTCTGAGTGCTTCACAGACTCTTTGTGACTGTTGGAACAAATTGTTCTTATATGCCCATTCTTCTAGGGGAAGTCTTCATATGTTTGCAGTAGGTATCTCCCAAACTCACTTAAGTCAATTAACTTTAACATGGTGTGGTTCCCTCTGCCAAGATGGTTTTACTAGAGGATGATATCTGCATATGCTGCAGCTTCCTGGAGCCACAAGTGAGACTGATTGAGAGATGGACACTGAAGAGGTATGAGTAACTCTGAAAAGGATTCAGCAAGCCCTCTAACCAGACATGCTAGTCCTCCCTGAATACCTGTGCCTATCCCTAATTCCATCTCAATCAGGTTGTGATACAAAATACAGACCAAAAAAAAAAGTATGTTTCAATCTGCATTCAGATTCCATCAGTTCTTTCTATGAAGATGAATTTTTCATCACAAATCCTTCTGAATTATTGTGGATCATTCACAGGTGATCATTGTTCAATATTTCTGTTTCTGTGTACAATGTTCTCACTCTACTAACTTTACTTTATGTCAGTTCATATAAATCTTCCCAGGCTTTTCTGAAACCATCCTCTCATTATTTTTTATATACCTCAATAGTATTCCAGCACAATAATCTATCCCAACTTGTTCAGCCTTTCCTCAACTGGTGAGCAAATTCCCTCAATATATAATTCTTTGCCACTACAAAAAAAGCTTCTGTAAATATTTTTGTATGTATGTATAGGTCCTTTTCTTTTTCTCTTTGGGATACAGACCTAGAAGTGGCATCAGTGGGTCCAAATATATGCATAGTTTTGAAGTCCTTTGGGTATAGTTCCAAATTGTTCAGAATGGTTAGACCAATTCACAGCTCTACCAATAGTATGTTAGTGTCCCTATATTCTCCATCCCCTCTAGCATTTGTCATTTTCCTTTACTGTCATGTTAACCAGTATGATAGGAAAGACTTGGTAACTCATAATTGTTTCAATTTGTATTTTATTAAATTTTAAGTCATAGTGATTTAGAACATTTTTTCACATGAAAATTAATAGTTTTTATTTTTTTATCTGTAAAATGCCTATTCATATCTTTGGCCATTTATTAATTGGAGAATAACTTGTATTATTATAAATTTGAATCTGTTTTCTTTGTATGTGAGAAGTTTTGAGGTTCAAGCATTGCCTGCCATGCCCTCTGTCTTCTCCTTCACTGTAAAATCTCTTTTGTACATCTTTAAAGTGAGCTATTACTCCACTCTACCTCTCTTCCTCCTCTTCTCTGTGCATACCTCTTTCTCACCCATTAATTTTATTTTTTAGATAGCATCCCATCATAGCCAATTCACACTTATATTCTTTATGTACATTCCCTCTGTCTTAATAATGCTAAAGTTCTTAGAAGTTACAAATATCATCTTCCCATATAGAAATGCAAAGAGTTTAACCTTATTGAATCCCTCATGATTTTTCTTTCCTGCTTTCCTTTTTATACTTCTCTTGAGCCTTATATTTGAAAATCAGAATTTCTATTCAGCCCTGGTCTTTTCATCAGAAATGCTTCAAAAAATCTCTATTTCATTAACTATTCCTTTTTCTCATAAAGAATTATATTCAGTTTTTCTGGGTAGGTGATTATTGGTTAAAATCCTAGTTCCTTTGCCTTTTGGAATATTAGATTTCAAGCCTTCTGATCATTTCATGTAAAAAGTGCTAAATCTGGTGTTATTCTGACCATAACTCCATGATATTTGAATTGTTTTTTTCTGGGTACTTGTGAAATTTTCTCCTTACCCTGAAAGTTCAGAAATTTATCTATACCATTCTTGGGGGTTTTCATTTGGGAATCTCTTTCAGGAAGTGATTAGGAGATTCTTTCAATTTATCTTTTACCTTCTTGTTCAGGGACATCAAGGCAGTTTTCTGTTATAATTTCTTGAAAGATGGTGGCTAGACTCTTTTTTAATAGTGGATTTTAAGTAGTCCAATAATTCTTAAATTCTCTCTCCTCAATCTATTTTCCAGGTCAAGCATTTTTCCATTGAGATATTTCACATTTTCTCCTATTTTTTCATTCTTCTATTTTTTTTTTAATTTCTTGATGTAACATGGAGTCATTAGCTTCCACTTGTTCAATTCTACTTTTTCAGAATTTTCTTTTCTTCAGTGACTTTCTTTACATATTTTTCCATTTGGCCAATTCTTTTTTAGTGGATTTTTGTCCCTCTTTTACCATTTCATCTTTCTATTTTTTAAGATGTTTTCTTCCTTATTTTTGTTCCTCCATTACTACTTTGACTATTTTTACATTATTTCTTTGCATCACTCTTATTTCTTTCCCATTTTTTCTATAAATTTTCTTAGTTGATTTTTTAAAATCCTTTTTGAACCTTCTAGGAATTCTTTTTGAACCTGATAAAAATTCAAATTTTTATTTGAAGCTTTTCATGTAACTGTTTTGACTTTCTTCTGAGTTTGTGTTTTGATCTTCCCTGTCACCATATTAACTTTCTGTAGTGAGATTCTTTTTTTGTTGTTTGTTTATTTTTTCTAGTCTATTTCTTGACTTTGAACTTTATGTTAAAGTTGGGCTCTGCTCCCAGAGAGAAGGGGGCATTGTGCCAAGCTTTAGGTTTTTCATGTGGCTGTTTTCAGAGCTATGTGTGGAAGTCTGTAAGTTTTTAGTTCTTTCATGGTGGCATTATCTGAGGACAGGTGTAGTCGCTGTTTTTCTGGCCTATATGCTGGTCTATGAGCAACCACAAGTACTCTTTTCTGCTCAGGAACTATGATCGGGGTCTTTTTCCCCTGTGGTCATATACTCTAGATGTGCTAGTGATCCTCTTTGCTCTGGGACTGCAACCCAAAACTATGTATAGGCTGTTATATTCATAATCTGGGAAATGATGGATGCCACCTTGAATGACAGGGAAGGCAGTTGGAAGACACGGAATGTTCCCAGGTGCTATGAGCCAGGGGCAAACATCGGTTGGCCTAACAGTATAAATACCCCTGATAGCCACTTGGAGGGGGTCTCTCTAGGTCTCTCTGGGCTCTGGAGGTCTCTGGAGAGGAGTCTCTGGATTGGAATCTGTGAGTGGGTGGTGAAGGGAGGCAGGGAGGTCTATGACGAAGAGGGTAGGAATAGATCTAAATACTACCTGAAAGCCTGTGAGAGCTAGTGTATCACCAAACGCTAGAAATGAGGAAGCTGAGAGAATAAGATCACCAACACAGCTGCATCAATAGCATTCCCTATTCTCTGGCTTGGCTATAGCCAGGCTGGGCCAGAGGTAGTGGAGAAGATAAAGCTCCAGCTTCTACTAGATCAATAGCCTCCAGTCCTGATTGTCAGCTAGTTATAGAAAATAGATTGATAGGGTCTCCAATCCCCATTCCTTGTCCTGTTTACCCTTTCCCTGATTATAGATAAAATGAATTTAACAAGTACCTTCCTGAGTGGTCTTTATATCATGGCCCTTGGGGAGGGAGTCAATGCAGTCAGATACCAAACGTAATCCAAGGCCAATCAAAGCCCTATATTAATCTATCCAACCCCAGGTTGGACCTGAAAAGGTCACCCCTCCATCTAACCTTTCAGGGGTCCTCCCTGGGCAACTGTTAGAGAAAAGGGGAAATTAAAACAACTATCAAGGATGATTGTAGTTGGTGTTCCTCCATCATCTGCAACTAGGGGAATACAGATAGATACAGTCACATCACTGTATATCTCCTTAGGACCACCCCCCCCTTTTATTTATAACAAGGCAAAGCAACAGAGTACCCAATGCCAACAAAGGGTCTTCTGTAATTTCCTTCTGACTAGTCATCTGACCCCCTTATTATCTGTGGGCTGAAAGCTTTGGAAGTTGCTACCACCAGTTCAGTTGCCCCCAAGAACTATTAATGGTTTGCTGGAATCCATCCTGCACTGACCTGTGTTTCATTCTTCCTCCAATATGACAGACTTTTCCTGACAATTTTTTAAGTTGTCTTAGGATGGTTTCACCTCATCCTTTTGTTTCTGCCCCTCCAGAATTCATTTGGGGATATTATTTTAAGTTCTTTGAAGAGGAATTTGAGAAAGCTCAGGCAAGTTCCTGTCTTTGCTTCACCATCATGGCTCTTGCTCTCTTTTAATCAATTCCTGAAGATAAGTTATCATGGGTAAAACATATCTCTCCACTGTAAAACTAGCTTATACAGCTATACAAACCATTCACTTTTCCATATAGACAAATCAAAGAGAAAAAAAAATTCCAAGGATTAAGAATTTTATAGGTGAGGAAATGGAAGCCAAGAAAGACAAAATGTCTTCTTCAAGCTCATATGAACATAAGACATTGGATTAAAATCTGGTTCTCTTATGGTAAATCAAGTAGTCTTTCCTTGAACCACACCAGAATAGGATGAGAGATTTGGGGCTGGAAGAAACCCTAGAGACCATCTAGTTCAAACTCTACATTTTATAGATAAGGACTTTGAGAAATAGAAAGGTGAAAGGTAAACTAGGTAATAAGTGGAAGAACCAGAATAAGAACCCACATTCTCTGACTTCAAATCCAGCGATATTTCCACTGAGACCCAACTACTCTAAATAAATGAAAAGACAGGTCTGGGGGCATGTGACAACATGAACAGCCTTTTTATTTTTAACAAAAACCAGATTCTAGGCTAATTATTCTTAGCTGACAGTTTTAATCATTTTCAATTATCTAGTACTTGATGGTTACAAACATTTCCCTCAGTTTAGCTTCCTGTGGTAAGCAGCTAAATCAACAGATAAAAATAATTTTACTTGGAATTAAACTAATGAGTCAAGCCAAAGAATAAGGACCCACCTAGAGTAGCCATTTCTGCATATTTTCCTCTGTTGGCCTGGATCCAAGTGGGTTTGCATCTATTAAAAGGCTTCTGTCAGAAAATGTTCCAAAACATCCCCTTTCTGGCAAAATGGGTTGAGACCAAAAGATTCCATCACTTGAAATTTCTAACTTCCAATCTGCCTCATGGCCAAGAGTAATATGGGAATTCCTTAATAACTGGGCATTGAAACACTGGCAGCATTTGCCAGCCCACAGAGGGAGTTAATTTGCCTTTCATGCATGCACATTTAGAGCTTGAGTCAACTAAAGTTTATGGAGAAGTGGCTTCCCAATCAATTGGACCTCTGAAGAGTACAGAGTCATTTACCACACTTTCCTCAACAGACCCATTATTTACCTGAGAAATCAGTCAAGGCTCAGGAATCCTTCCAGACAATGAGGTAATGAGGTGATTGGATCTTCCTGGCAAAGTTTAGTAAGTTTAGGCACTGGCTTCCCTGTGCTCCCTTTTTTCCATTATTTCTAACACATTTTCATTCTTTGAAAAAACAAAGTATGAAAGCAATTGGACAAGGTGATTAACCTGTATCCGACAAGGTGTTTGCTTTTCATCAAAATTATGAGATGAAGTATATAAACAGAAAGAAATAACTTGGGCAGGAAGAACTTTGTTGTTTTTTAGTGTGAAAATATTTGTTTTTTGGCTAAGACTCTAAACATGAAACTACAGTTGAGAATATTCTTTGACATTCAAAAATGAATAATGGAATTTTTAAGACCTTCCCACCACAAGTAATGTCATCATTTTATTTTTATCACACTCTTAGAATTTGGTTCTCAATATGTAGAGAAAAAATTAGCAGGTATCCCTTTTTAAGAAGATAGAGTAGGGGCAAGTATTCCAGCCTTCGTTTCAAGCAGTGAGGGGGACTTCCAGAGTGGAAACTCCCTCTGATTAGGGAAATTGGTAATTTCTTTGTAACTTGGATTCTTAGTTGCTTGGGAATGATGAAAAGTTAAGTGACTTATCTTTGTCACAAAGTTAGCATGAGGAAGCAGAGGCCAGAGAAAGCACATGGACCCATCTGATCTCTAACAAATTACTTTTCAAAAACTATGATATAATATAATCAGAAAAAAATTGTAGAGCATCAAGACCCACAAAAAGATGGGGTGAACTAATTTTTATCCCAAAAAAATATAGAAAGCTGGCACAAGAGATCTAGTACACAGGCACTGAGGTGGAGCTCAAAGCAATATACCAGAACAAGACCCACCTGGTTCTGTGTATGGACGATGTGACAAGCGTCTGCCACTCAAAGACAGTAAAAGGAAAAGGAAAAGGAACCTTATGAAATCCTTCTGAGTAATGGCCAGAACCTACTTCCTATCTGTGGTTGAGAATTCCCAAAGCTTTGGCTGTTACTTCAGTTGCACCCAAAGCCTATTACCTGCCCTGCTGCACTGTGTTCCACCTCCATCCTTGTAAATTAGATCCCTACTGCCAGCCTTCTGAGATGCTTTGGGCTGAATATTACTTCACTTTGTATTTTTGTGCATTGTGCTACTCCAGAAAGCATTAAGAGGCATTATATCATTGCTTTTTTTTTTAATATTTTTTTAAACCCTTGTACTTTCGGTGTATTGTCTCATAGGTGAAAGAGTGGTAAGGGTGGGCAATGGGGGTCAAGTGACCTGCCCAGGGTCACACAGCTGGGAAGTGGCTGAGGCCAGGTTTGAACCTAGGACCTCCTGTCTCTAGGCCTGAGTCTCACTCCACTGAGCTGCCCAGCTGCCCATATCATTGCTTTTTGAAATATAATTTGGTAGAAATCAGACAGATACTTTCTCCACCATCTTGGCAAGAGAAAAATTTCTTAAAAGGAAAAATTGGCCATATGTTAAAAGAGGTAGTCAAATTCACTGAGGAAAAAAAACTCTTTACAAAGTAGAATCAGCCAAATGGAAATGGAGGTACAAAAGATCACTCAAGACAATCATGCCTTAAAAATAAGAATGGGGCAAGTGGAAGCTAATTACAGCATGAGACATCAAGAAACAGAGTCAAAAGAATGAAAATATCTCATGGGAAAAACAAATGACCTAGAAAATAAATCCAGGAGAGATAATTTAAGAATCATTGAACTTTCTGAAAGCCATGATAAAAAAAAAAAAGTATAGACATCATCTTTCAAGCAATTATCAAGGAAAAGTGCTCCGATATTTTATTCTTTTTAATTTTTAATTTTGAATATTTTCACATAGTTACATATTTCATGTTCTTTCCTTCTCCCCCAAACCCCCCACCACAGCCAATGCACAATTCCACTGGGTTTTACATGTATCATTAAGAGTTAATTCCATATTATTAATAGTTGGACTAGAGTTATTGTTTGGCTTCTACATCCCCAATAATACTCCATGAGCCCATGTGTTCAAGCAGTTGCTTTTCTTCTGTGTTTCTATTCCCACAGTTCTTCATTTGAATGTCACTAGTTTTCTTTCTCATAAGTCCCTCATCCATGTTCTGGATCCTTGCATTGCTGTTAGTAGAGAAGTCCATTACATTTGATTGTACCAGATATCAGTCTCTGTATACAACATTCTCCTGGTTCTGCTCCTTTCACACTGCATCAATTCCTGGAGGTCATTCCAGTTCACACGGAATTCCTACACTTAATTATTCCTTTGAGCACAATAGTATTCCATCACCAACAGATACCACAATTTGTTTAGTCATTCCCCAAATTGAGGGCATCCCCTCATTTTCCAATTTTTTGCCACCACAAAGAGAGTGGCTATAAATATTTTTGTACAAGTATTTTTCCTTATTATCTCCTTGGAGTATAAACCAAGCAGTGCTATGGCTGGATCAAAAGGCAGATAGTCTTTTAAAGCCATTTGGGCATGGTTCCAGAATGGTTGGATCAATTCACAACTCTACCAGCAAAGTATTAATGACCCAATTTTGTCACATCACCTCCAACATTCACCACTTTCCTCTGCTGTCATGTTAGCTAATCTGCAAGGTGTGAAGTGGTACCTCAGAGTTGTTTTGATTTACATTTCTCTAATTATAAGAGATTTAGAACACTTTTTCATGTGTTTGTTGATAGTTGCCATTTCTTTATCTGAAAATTGCCTATTCATTTCCCTTGCCCATTTATCAACTGGGGAATGGCTTGGTTTTTTTGTACAATTGATTTAGCTCCTTATACATTTGAGTAATTAGACATTTGTCTGAGTTTTTTGTTATAAAGATTTTTCCCAATTTGTTGCTTCCCTTCTAATTTTGGTAGCATTGGTTTTGTTTGTACAAAACCTTTTTAGTTTAATATAATCAAAATTACTTATTCTACATTTTGTAATTTTTTTCTAACTCTTGCTTGGTTTTAAAATCTTTCCTTTCCCAGAGATCTGACAAGTATAATATTCTGTGTTCAACTAATTTTTTTATATTTTCTTTCTTTATATTCAAGTCATTCACCCATTCTGAATTTATCTTTGTATAGGGTGTGAGATGTTGATCTAGACAAGGGATCAGCAACCTTTTTGGCCATGAGAACCATAAACGCCATGTTTTTTAAACATTTATTAATATTCATTTTTAATATGGTTACATGATTCATGCTCCTACTTTCCCCTTCACCCCCTGCACTCCCCCCACCCATGGCCGATGCACATTTCCACTGGTTTTAACATGTGTCATCGCTCAAGACCTATTTCCAAATTGTTGATAGTTGCATTTGTGTGGTTGTTTCAAGTCTACATCCCCAATCATGTCTGCATCAACCCAAGAGTTCAAGCGGTTGTTTTTCTTCTATGTTTCCTCTCCTATAATTCTTCCTCTGAATGTGGGTAGTGTTCTTTACCATAAATCCCTCAGAGCTGTCCTGGGTCATTGCATTGCTGCTAGTACAGAAGTCCATTATATTCGATTTTACCACAGTGTATCTGTCTCTGTGTACGGTGTTCTTCTGGCTCTGCTCCTTTCACTCTGCATCAATTCCTGGAGTTCTTTCCAGTTCACATGGAATTCATCTAGTTTATTATTCCTTTGAGCACAATAGTATTCCATCACCAGCATATACCACAATTTGTTCAGCCATTCCCCAATTGAAGGACATACCCTCCTTTTCCAGTTTTTTTCCACCACAAAAAGCACAGCTATAAATATTTTCATACAAGTCTGTTTATCTATGATCTCTTTGGGGTACAAACCCAACAATGGTATGGCTGAACCAAAGGGCAGGCATTCTTTGAGCATGATTCCAAATTGCCAGCCAGAATGGCTGGATCAGTTCACAACTCCACCAGCAATGCATTAATGTCCCAGTTTTGCCACATCCCCTCCAACATTCATTACTCTCCCCTTCTTTCATTTTAGCCAATCTTCTAGGTGTGAGGTGATACCTCAGAGTTGTTTTGATTTGCATTTCTCTAATTATTAGAGATTTGGAACACTTTCTCGTGTACTTATTGATACTTTTGATTTCTTTACCTGAAAATTGCCTATTCATGTCTCTTGCCCATTTATCAATTGGGGAATGGCTTGATTTTTTATACAATTGCTTTAACTCCTTGTATATTTGAATAATTAGACCCCTGTCTAATCATGTACCATGTTAAAAATGATTATTAATAAATGTTTAAATTTTAAAAAAACTGCATACTCTTTAACCCAACAATACTACTACTAGTTCTGTATCCTAAAGAGAGGGGGGAAAGGGAAAAGACCTATATATACGAAATTATTTGTAGTAGCTCTTTCTATGGTGGCAAATTGAAGGGATGTCCATCAATTGAGGAATGGCTGAACAAGTTTTGGCATATGAGTTTGATGGAATGCTTTGTGCTATATAAGAAATTATGAAAGAGGCAGTTTCAGAAAAATTGGGCAAGACATAAATTGATGCAAAATGAGACTAGCAGAACCACAAGAACAGTAAACACAGTTAACAGCAATAGTGTACAATGATAAAATATGGGAGACAGCTTTTACTGATCAAAACACAATGATCAACAATTTCAAAGGACTTATGGTGAAAATGCTCTCTACCTCAAGAGAAAACTAATGAATTCTGAGTGTAGACTGAAACATTTTTTTACTTCATTTTTCTTACTTTTTTTGAAATTTTGTTTTAAAATGAATATGGAGAAGGGGGAGGGAAGGGAGGAAGGCAGAGAGGGAGGAGAGGAGACTTAGCTAGTTTTTCTCTTAAAAGGAAACCATTTCAGAAATGAATTGGACTAAAAGACTAAGGCTCCAACTGCTGACAATTTCCTAGTAAGCCTAAGTAAAGAAAATCATCATATGAGAAGTTGGGGGCTCTTCAAGCTTGACATGTGGAATCAGGGGAGTTACAAACAACTAAATCAATGCTGTATCCTTGCTATATATCCTTTCCATGATATTATTAAGTAAACATCTTTCCTAATAAATGTTAGATAGTTTAGGAATATCTGATTTGGTAATAATTATAAACCTGAACCACCAGAGCAACTGGAGTCAGGCCTGACTCATACCTGTGCAAAGATCACAGTGTATTAGAAAAAAGAGTAGTGCAAAAATCACAGTGTATTTAGAAAAACAGCAAGAGTATTAGAATTTGAATTCCAGAGTCCCAGGTCTCAAATGCTCAGAGTGAACATAGACAAACTACTGAACTTCTGAGTGAGTTTTCTCACTCTAAAGCAGGGATGAAATACGTGTGGAACATTCCCCTTTTTAAAGGAAGCCAATTCTTTTTGAAGGCCAAGTAGGAAGCAATTGGGGACCAGCTAATAAGCATTTGGGATTTTACAGCCCAACAGCCTGAAAACTCATCATGGAACTGAACACAGAGATGGAAAGGCAGCTGGTAGGGCAGAATGAGAAACCTTGAGCAAAGGAAGACAGAGCAGGAAAGCTGCATCAGGGGAGCTAACCATTGGGTCCTTGGAGACATCTTATAATGAATATATGGTCCTGGACTAGACAGGTGAGCAGGCTAGTCTCAGGAATGGCCTCTGCTCTAGGGATCAAAACGACATCAAACTAAACATAGCAATTAAGTTTAAGAATTGCAGAAAAATTGCTAAAGGTTTTTTTTTCATCATTTTCAGCTCTACAGCTCCTCCCAAGACTGGATTGTACTTGGAACCTTCTTCTGATTTGTTTCCTGACTTTGGTTACTTTTATGCTGATCTTGTTTTGTTTCTCATGAAAATGTCCTAAATGCTTTTTAAGCATTTGTTAAACACTTACTGTATACCAGGCATTGTGCTAAGCAACTTACACATTCTATCTCAGCTGATTCTCACAGTAACCTTAAAAGGTAGGTTCAAATATTATGCCCCTTTTATAGTTGAGGAAACTGAAGCAGAGGGTAAGTGACTTCTCCAGGGTCACAGGTAAGAAGTTCTAAGGTGATAGATTAAATCAGGTCTTCCCAAATCTAGGCCCAGTAATCCATCCAAATAAATTGCTTAGCTGCCTCTACTGTGCCTAGCTACTGTGCACTATATGCTTGTATCTTGCCAGAAGAGTACTAAGGAAAGAGGAAATGCAGTGACTAGTAACAGATTTATGCAGAAAACTGGGCAGAGCCCTAAGACTGGAGAGAGAGATTCCAGTCTGTGACCAGTAAAAATTCTTCTCAAAGCTAGGGGTTTTGACCTTTTTATTATTATATTTTATCAATAAGCAGGATTAAGGGGGGCAGCTGGGTAGCTCAGTGGAGTGAGAGTCAGGCCTAGAGACAGGAGGTCCTAGGTTCAAAACCCGGCCTCAGCCACTTCCCAGCTGTGTGACCCTGGGCAAGTCACTTGACCCCCATTGCCCACCCTTACCACTCTTCCACCTATGAGACAATACACCGAAGTACAAGGGTTTTAAAAAAAAAGAGTTATGAATGAATAAGCAGGATTAAGAATATAGATTTTTTGAATCTCTTAAAAAACAGTAGAAGAAATAATCTATGTGGAATCATGATCTCACCCCATAAGAAACCAATAACTTTTATCCTTATGATATCTACCAGTCTGTTTTGTTTTGAATGAGGTGCAATTCAGAACATTCTCCATTCCCTGATGAAGGAAAAGGAAGAGAAATGGAGATAGGGACCAGAGAAGAAAGTCTTACCTCTGAGCTGCCTCTCTGGATGGAGAAAAAGCAGGAAGGGAGGGAGGAAGGAAGGAAGGAAGGAAGGTGTAGGAATTAAATTTTAATGGTTTGACTAAAATATATGAAAATTATAAATAATATGGTGGTTGCCGATTTAAAATATTATAGCTCAAAGTCAAAATGACTTTTAATAGCTTTTACAAAAGAGGTAGAAAGAGTGAAAATAGACAAATACAAAAAGGAATAGAGAAGATGTCTAGCAAATCATACTAAATATTGCTCCGGTGCTCGACTCAGCCAGGCACAACTTGTAAACCCTCTCAACCAAAGTTAAACTCTCTCTGGAAGTCAGGAAAGGAAAGTCAGCTATTCACTGACCCAAGTTCCCTCCAAAAGGCAGGTCTAGATGACTTAAGCTAAAGATGACTCCTGAAGCTGACTCTTCCTGAAGTCGACTCTCTTCTTCCAGTCCACATTCTTCTTGAAGCCAACTTCCTCCTTGAAGCTGGCTTCTTTCTTGAAATCTTCCTTCTTGAAGTTGACTTCCCAGCTCCAGAAATTCAGGGCCTTTTATAGTGGCTTCTTATCCCTTACCCTCATCACAGGGGCCAATCACAGCTTCCAAATTGCCCAGCACTGCCCGGGGTGGGGGGTGGGGGAGGAGGGCAGTGTCTGTCTGGCCTCTGAAGGCGTAAACTTTTTTTAGCATGGGATTCACACATTTCTGACTGATTGGGTTAAAAGGGTGGAGCTCCCTTTACTTAGTGGTTAGCTAGGTACTAATTAGGGGTACTAAAAGAAAGAGTTGAATAAGTGTTAACTCAAAGTAGACAAAGAATGAAGAACTAATTAGGGGTACTAAAAGAAAGAGTTGAATAAGTGTTAACTCAAAGTAGACAAAGAATGAAGAATTCCCTTTCACAAAGGAAAAAGGAAGGAAGGAAGGAAGGAAGAAAGAAGGAAGGAAGGAAGGAAGGAAGGAAGGAAGGAAGGAAGGAAGGACTTACTATATGTTAGTGCTAGAGATACAAATAGAAAAGACAGTCCCTGCTCTCAAGTAGCTCTTATTCTACTGAGGGAAATGACACATATGGATAGTTTTAGCTGCAAATCAGATGAAAAGATTCCATGGTTCTTAGGATACAGTGGCAAAACAGATGGTAACACTTCTTCTTTAATGACATTTCCACTGATACAATCATATCACTTTCTGATTTTGAGTTATTAGGCAGAGCCAAGAACTTTGGAGACAAAAACTTTCTCTCATTTTCAGTAGCTGTAGTCCTTGAAGCCAGACTGCCTCTCTCCAGCATTCCCAGATGCTTTCTAGAATGATGTCTTAGAATTTGGGCTGGAAGCCCTGCTGTTCTCTTCAGCAGGGCTCTGGAGTATCTCCATTCCAATCTCAGAGGACATGGTAGTCAAGGTGGTAGTTGTGGTTTGACTTGCTTAGCACAGGCTGTCTCCTCTTTCTCTTCCAGAGGGCCTTGCTGTTTTAGCTAAGCTCTCTTACCTTCCTCGTTAATGGCAGTTGACTGCCAGTTGGTGGGATTTCTGACCCCTTTTCCATTCGGAGCTGCCTCCACACGTGATGAATGAGGAGAAGGTTCTAACTGGCCAACTCTGTCCACCACTAACACCACCTAGAAGTTATATGTGTACTATCTACATTCCCACAGTCTCATTACACTGCGCTAATCTTAAAGTGCTATATAAATGTGAGTTAATACCACGAAAGCACCCATTGGAGTAAAAGCCATAATAAAATATAAGCTTTTTGAGGGAAGGAACTATTTCATTTTCATTTTCATATTTGCCATCATCTAGTCCTTTATCTATAGTAGGGACTTTACAAATGTGGAATTTGTTTGAATTTTTAGAGACTTTTCCCGAAGAGACACTACTGCATTTCTAATAAATGATCCAGGAAGTATTTCATTGAGGAAAACTTAATAAATACTTGGCACTCTACAGTTAGGTTCCAATTAGTAGGAATAATGAGTCCCCTGAAGTGGTTGCACATATTTAGATTCACACTGTTTAGAGTTATAATGATATAAAAGATGGTCATTGGCTTCAGCCCAATGGAAATAGGTCATGTATATATGAACAATACAAACAATTTAGGGCAGTGATGGGCAAACTACGATTACGGACCAAATGTGGCCCCCTGAAATGTTCTATCCAGGGCACAACATTATTCCTAATCTGACAAATACAATGAGTAGGATACAATACAATGAAACTTCAAAAGAGTTGCCTTAGAAACAGACTGACAGACGAGCATTTCCTTTCCTTTGGCCCCCTCTTTAAAAAGTTTGCCCATCACTGGTTTAGGGGATTCTTTGTTCACATTAATTGGGATCTAGTTGTTCTAGACATTATGGAAGAGAAAAAGGTGGATGGAGCCTTGCCCTCAAGATGCTTATAATCTATTAAGATATTGCTGTAATAGAAGAGAAATGGAATTATGAAATCTACTAG
This sequence comes from Gracilinanus agilis, assembly GCF_016433145.1. Lineage (NCBI taxonomy): Eukaryota > Metazoa > Chordata > Mammalia > Didelphimorphia > Didelphidae > Gracilinanus > Gracilinanus agilis. The sequence continues at coordinate 53,554,203 of NC_058131.1, forward strand.
GAGATTGTCTATTGGAAGGCCGGCTTTTGTAAAGGTGTTATTTTCTTAGTATGGATTTGCAGTTGGCAATGGCAGCCCATTGAGTTAGTTCTTCAGGACAGATACCATGAATAGTAATTTCACATAAGTAATGACCTGGGCCCAGATTATACTGAAGGAAAACAAACCAGATATCACTGGGGAGAAGGAGGTGGAAAAGTGAAGCATTTTCAAAGATACCAGACTGTTCCCTACTACAAAATCCAATCTTTTGTTAAATGATTTGGTTAATTTTATTTTTTTTACCAATTACATATAAGACTCCAGGAGAATATCGGTATCAAAATTGATAGCAAGAGAAGATAGAAAGTTCTTGTTCTATCCACAAGTTATTAAGACTTAGAGGAAAATCTATCAGGTAATATATTTGGTAGTTCTTCTGTGGAAGATTTATGGAAATATATGGACAATATTCACAGAGTGGAAAGGACCGGATAGGTTGTGATCTGCAAAAGCAAATTCACTGTGGTGCTGATATAGAAATTTGTCCAAAAACAAAAACACCATGTTTCTATATGAGGAGGGGGAGGGAAGAGAGGTACTCTAATATAAAGGGGAAAGTATATGACCAGAAATCAGAAAGGTAAGTTCTAGTATACCCTGTGATTGACTACTCCTATGATCTCACCAAGTGAGTTACCTTCTCTTGGCTTTAGCTACCTCATCTAGGAAATAAGAACATTGGTCTCTTCTAGCTCTAAAAACACTATGACTGAGTATTTTCTGTGTCCCAAATTTAAAAAAAAAAAAGTTTACAAGCTACAACCATTTTCCTTTCCAGCATGTGGAAATGCTTTGTTGCTCTTGAAACTTTTGCTGTCATTTCACTTGTCGGGTAACTTCAGTCTGTTATATTCCCATTCGTTACAAGCTACCCTGGACCCATCCATCATGTTCACGGCTGCCTGAGCCTGATGGTCTCAGATAAAATGTATGAAGGAAATAGTGTCCGGTGATTCATCACTCTGTCTTAGACACATTTTCAGCTCCAGCTGCGGTGAAAGTTCTTTCTGACTCCACAATAGAGAAATAATAGAGATGCGAAAAATAGAGGCATGACTAGACACTTGATACCTAAGCTTTATGACTGCCCATGACCTCCTTCCAACTTCCTGTCCTTCCCACCCTGTGGCCCAGCTTACAGTGTCCTTCCCCTATGCCTCTTGCAACAATTCCCCCAGACTTCCCTCTTCTGTATTCTCCTCTCTTCTCTCAGGATTTCTTAATAACCTCCCTCATCCACATACATTCATCCATCTTCCTCTGGTTCATCTCTTCACTCACTGTATACTGATAGGGAGAAAACGTTTGATACTCTGTAGAGCTCTGAACTTGGTGGAAGGATTTCAAATCCCAATTCTTCCCCTTAACTAGCAGTCTTGTCCTTGAGCCTTGTCTCTGTGCCTCAGTCTCACTGTCAGATGAGGGCAATAGTAACTACTGTTCTTAACTCGCTGAGTAACTGAGGTTATAATGAAGGACCTCAGAATAGTTTTGGTTCAATTCAAGTGGGCAAATCAGAGGACAGACCACTGAATTTAGAGCCAAAAGACCCAGCATCATATCCAAGCCAGGTCTCATTACTGCATAGAACTGCTATTTGCCCTCCTTGGGACTCAGTTTCCATCCTCTACAAAATGATGGAGTTGGACTATAGAGCTGATGGTCTTTATTCCAGTTCTAAGATTCTGAGTCTCCAACACCTGAGGGCCACTTGTCCATTTATTGTCCAAATTGCCACAGCATAAGCTCCTTTACTGGAAATCAACATTAAATATGAAGTAGAGGCCACCCTGCCCCTTTCAGAAAGCATCATAGCCTTGAGAGATGCTTCCAACTCTCTCTGCTAAGTTAAGTGTAAACAAGGTCTAACTGTTTTCTGGCTGTTTACTCCATGAAATGCCTAAGGTTTGCTTCTCTGATCAGTTTAAGGCAGTAATAGAAAAGCAGAATCAATCAAAGGAGCAGATGATGATCAAAATAGCAGTCCCCCCAACAGCCAACAACCCTGATTCCACTCAAGGCCCCAAATCAACAAGAGGGGCGGCAGCACAACACAAGTGGGGAGGGGGAAAGCACTCATCCTGGGGTAATAGAATCTGGGTTCAAATCCCAAATCAGATGCTCACCAGGCAGGTGATCTTGGGGAAATTATTTAACCTCTCTAGCCCTTAGTTTCCCCATTTGCAAAATGGTTAAAGGCTGAACTAAATGGCCTCTGAGTTTCCTTCCAGGTCTGCAGCTATAATTCTATGACTTGGGTTTCAATCTCAGGGAGGATAGTTATACAAGATGAATATCCCTGGGGGCATCTCTTAATCTATCTGAGCCTCAGTTTCCTCCACATTTTAAATCTATGATCCTTTAACATAGGTTCACATCATTGATTAGATTATGATTATGGTCTGTGAATATTAGACTGAAAGCATTTTGAGGACAAAGTCTAAAGCTTTTTTTTTCTTTTGTTCTTATCAATATCTATGCCCCGGATATTATCACACATATTTGGAATTGTGATGTAGTGGAAAGAACATTCGTTATTTTTTAATTCAGAGGGTCTGGATTCTAATTCTGACTTTGTCACCTATTAGTGTTTTAAGCTTCAGCAAGTTCCTTACAGACTACTTTTGTTTTATCTCTAAAATGAGAATAATAATCAGGAGTATAATGAAACTCAAGTGAGATAATGGATAAACCTTAAAGCATTCAATAAATGCCAATTATCATTATTTTTTTTAAACCTCCAGTGCCCAGGCTTCCATTCTAGTGATGACCTTATTCCCTAACTCTTCTACAGCCCATCTACTGAGCTCAAGCAATATAGCTAATGGCTCAAACCAAGATATGCTGAGAAGTGTATGCATACATACTTTCAAGTTGAATTTGCAATATTTTATATTATATTATTATAATGATGATAATAACATATCAATTAATTATATTATTTCTTATTACTTTATTAAATCTAAAAAATAAATGAAACAATAAACCAAGTCCTGTTGTGCAGCCATTGGCCAATTTCTGAGGTGTAAATGCTCACTCATGCTGGAAAATCAACAGTGGATACAGGATGGTGAAAGCTGGGCTCCAGAACATTCATGTCCTATTTGCCTCACATGCAAGTGGTGAGAAGAATATTATGAAAATGATAAAATACTTTAAAAGTGAACCACTATTATTTTTCATTAAATTCCCCTTTGGAGACTCCATCTGACCCAGCCTAACCTTGTTCAACAACTGCACCTCCTCTCCATTCTCTCCCTTCAATCCATGACAATCTGGTTTCCCCGCTGGCTCCAACTCTCGAGTCATCCTCTCCCCATAGAATACTTTCCTTTTGCATTTTTCAAAAGCATTTTTCTGCGTACCAATCCAACACCAATTTATTAAGTACCTTTTGTATATTCAGCAGTGTGCTAGCCACTAGGACATGTTCTCTCCAATGCTGACCATAGCTAGCATTTATGTGACACTTTAACATTCCCAAAATACTTTGCCAATAATATTTGGTCCTAGTGGGCATAAAGGTGGGTAGCCTTTTCAAAAATAGGGACAATCTGTTATTTCCTCTACCCTACCTCAGTTTGTTGCTGTTCTTGCTGTTGTTTTCTTCTTCTTTCTGAGATATCCAGTCAAATGATACCTCAAAGTTGCCAGAGTTCTGCTACCTGAGCATGGATTCTCTGCCCATATGCAGTCTCTGACCCAATCATTCATCCCAGTTTCACATTCTTCAGTAGGGTATCTTCTCCTTGCAGAGCACATCTGGAAGTGATAGCTTGTCATCAAAATGTGGTGGCTCAGTTGTCACTTAAGAGACAGTTATGGAAACGCTGCAATTGTTGTCCGCCTGCCAATTTCATTTTGCGACGATAAAGCAAGGGAATCTCATGAAAAGTTTTCTGCAGACCTTTCACTGCCATTGATCTTTTTCAGTTTGAAGAATTGATACTTCTCCTATCTCCCACTTTGGTAGTATTTTTATATATGAGTTCATATTCAAAAGCACACTTACTGTTGGCTTTCGTGTCTCCATTTGACAAGGAGTCAAGTATTTTCTGGCTATGCTGGTTTCTAGGCAAACTCAGCCTCCTCACTGTAGCAACTGCTTTGCATGATTCAAACCATGCTTGAAGACCTCCAATGAAGCTCAATACCTTCCAAGGCAATCCATTCCATTTTTGGGAAACCATAATTGTGAAGAATTTTTCCTATTTCTTATATCCAACCTAAGTGGAATCCTCTGTAGCTTCTATTCATTGCTCTGGAGCCAAGAACAAGCTTCATTCCTTTTCTACAAGGCTCAAATACCTGTACACAACTCTCATGTCCCCTCCCTCCCCAGCCACACTCAGATTCTTCACCCAATCCTCAAAGGACATGAACTCCAATTCCTTCATCATCCTGGTTGCCATCCTCTTCAGCTTAAGCAATGTTTTTGCCAAATTGTGTTTCCTAGAACCTCACATAATACATTAAATATGGTCTAGACAGTTCTTTTCTTATCTAATTTCTGAATGCTCATACTCTTAACAGAGCCAAAGATTTCATTCATCTCTTTGACTGCCATAGCATACTAACTCACACTGAGCTTGAAAGTTGCTAAAATCAGACCTATTTCAAGAAAAATTCTAGTTCATCCTGCTTCTCTTCAGGTCTCTTTCCTACCTTTGTACTTGTGAAGTTGATTTTTTGAGCCTAACTCAAAGTCTTGACCTTTATTCCTTTTAAATTCTATCATATCCAGTCTAGCTTCTCCTATCTTGTAGATACATCTTTGAATCTTTCCCCTGCTATTTAGGATATTATCTGGCCTCCCAACCTTGTATCATTGGAAAATATGATTTTTTAAAAAAACACTGAATAATACAGAATACGGAATAATTTAAACATCTCCAGGGCACCCATTACAGAGCTCCTTCCAAGCTGTCATTGAATCATTAATGATTTGTATCTAGACAGTCAATTAATTTCAAATCCACTTAATCATACTATCGTCAAGTTCATATATCTCAATTTTTTTCCTCTAAAAATAGTATGGAAAAACTTAGTCAGATGCTTTTCTAAAATATAGTTAACTAAATCTTCAGCATTCCCCTAATCTATGTTTTTAAAAAAATCTGTCCAAAAAAGGAGCAAAGTTAGATGGGCATGCCCTATTCCCTTTCTAAAGACTCACACATTATCCATTTAAATAAAGTGCTCTGGAAGAAGGTAGGTGGCTCAGGGGATAGTGTCAGACCTGGAGTCAGGAGGACTTGGGTTCAAATCTGGCCTCCAACACTTCCTAGCTGTGTGACTCCCGGCAAGCCACTTAACCCCAATTGCCTAGCCCTTAATACTCTTCTGCTTTGGAATCTATATTTGTATTTGATCAAAGACAGAAGATAAGGGTTTAAAATAAATTAATTAATAATGCCCTGGAATTTTTCCTGGAATCAAAGTCAAGCTCCCTGGCTTGTGGTTACTAAACTCCATTCCCACCCCCCCCAGATTTCATGTTAATTCTTCCATTTTTCTACAATCTTTCAAATATCATTGACAGCATTCTCTTACCATCACCATTTGAGCATTAGCCTTCCAGAAGCTCTACTTTTCTTTTTCTTGCTCTTCACAAGCATTTTCCTTGGCAAAGAAAGCAGAAGCAAAGTAAGAATTGAGTAGTTCTTCTTTCTTTCCTTCCTTCCTTTTGTAACTGCCCCATTCTTTCTCTAGTCATCCTCTTTCTTTTAATATAGCTAAAAACAAAAATGATTTTCATTGTTCCAAGCTTTCTTTGACAGCTTCAGTTCATTCTTAGTTTTACCTCTATTGACACTCTTCTTACAAAGTATTAAATTTCTGTGACTTGTCCTTGCTTCCATTTTTTTGTTCCATTTCATAAGATATGAACTGACTGGGAGAGTGTCCTATGCATTCATATTCATCTTGAGAGTACTCTCCTTTTTTACCTTATAATTGTTCCTCTTTATGTCTCAAGACTTTTATTCTAGAGGAATTGTGCTTCCCCAAACTTGTTTCTAAATTCTCTCAATTTGTGTCTTCTTAATCTCGACTTACATATCTCTAATCCCTCTTTAATTTATCTTTTCTTGAATAGTGTCTCCTTCGGATTCCGTAACACAGGGATGAGTTGCATCTTACCAAATCTCAATAATACTTATTATGTCAAATTTGTCACTTTGTATCGGGATCTCTGATTTCTCTTGTTTTTAACTTAACTGATCTGAATTTTGCTGTGCCTAGACATGTGAAATCCTATTCTTAGAGATATCATCTTCTTAACCAGTTCTTCTTGTCCAGTTTAGAGCAGCTAGGTGGCTCAGTGGATAGAGTGCAGACATAGTCAGGAAGACTCATCTTAGCAAGTTCTAATCTAGCACCAGGTACCTATTAGCTGTGTGACTCTGGACAAGTTACTTAACCCTGTTTGCCTCAGTTTCCTTATCTCTAAAATGAGCTGGAGAAAGAAATGACAAATCACTGCAGTATCTCTGTCAAGAAAATTCCAATTAGAGTTATGAAGAGTTGAACATGACTGAAAAACAACTAATGAAGCAGTTCTCCACTTCCCAAACCTGTTTTTCATCCCTGGGTCATTGGCCTTCAAGAGGTAACTATAATAAAAAAAAAATAAACAAACAAACAACTATGAGTCTAAGATCTTCAATTTCTTGCCCAAATCTTCAGAATTCTTTCTGGTTTCCTTCAAGCAATATCATGTATACCTACATGAATCAACAAAAGAAGCTGTTAATTATCCAGCTGGGCAAGTGTGAAAGGGAACTCTTTATTCTCTTTGTTTATTTTGAGTTAACACTTAGTTAACACTAACTTAAGTACCCCTACTTAGCACCTCACCAGACTGTGAAGTATGAATCAGACTTTCTTCCAGTATCCCTACTTAGTATCTCACCAGATACTAAGCCAGAGTGTTCAAGCAAGTCATTTTCTAAAGTAAGTAACAACTCAGTCAGGAAATTGTGAATCCTTTTGATAAGAGTTTACACCTCCATAGGATGAGAAGTGGATCCCACTAGACATTGCCCTACTGGACAGTGCTAGATGATTTGAAAGCTGTGAATGGCCTCTGTGAAGAGGGGAAGGAAAAAAAGTTACTATAAAAGCCTTGAATTTCTGGACTAGAATTCGGCTTCAGGAGTTGTCCTTGACAGGTTGTCTTCAGCTCAATTTGTTGTCTTGATTTGCTTCTTGGAGATAACTTGGGACTTGGACTGGCTCTTTGGTGAGTGAATAGCTGGCTTTCCTTTCCTGACTTCTGGAGAGAGATTAACTTTGGTTGAGGGTTAACAAGTCTTGCTAGGCTGAGCAATGCAAAGGAGCAATATTTAGTGTGATAGGCTAAATAATCTTCTCTACCCTCTTCTTGTGTTTCTCTTTGTAAATAAAAGCTAATAAAAGTCATTTTGATTTGAGCTATAATACTTTAAATCAGCAACCACAATATTAATTTTGAATTCTCACATATTTTTTCAAACCCAATAATTTAATTCCTTACGCAAGTCATGGGAGGTTCCCTATCATGCCTTCCATAGACACCCTAGGAAGACAGTGATCTGATTTCTATTATTGGGCTGGCCAAGGGCTGCCTAAGGATTCATCAAGCACCATTGCTCTTCTCTTCCTTCTCTGATCCTTTCTCACAGATCTCTCACTTTGTACCACCATTGGATAGCTCTACCTCATAATTCTTTAGTGGACAGAGAACTGGTTTCTCTTCAGAATACCCCAATACCCTTCAGGAAGAGGTTCTAGTTTTTTTCTTGGAAACAAGTGTACAGTGGCCCCTATAATTTCCTTTCTCCTCCCTGTGACATTCTCTCACTTTCCAACTTTTTGCTTTAGGTCAAACTGATGTGGAGAAACATACCTAAGTTTGTAGCAGGGTCTTGCCCCAAGAATGGGAGACTCAAACTCCATTCAATCCAAAAGTAAGAATTTTATTTGAAGTAGAAGTGGATTTTGGTGATATAATAGCCTAAAAGCTGGTAATAGTCTGGGGACTAATCAGGTAGTCTTAGAGCTGATAGACAAGTCCAGGGGTTAGTAGAATAGCCTCTTTGGAAATGATAGTATGAAGTAGCAGCTCCTCTGTAGAGTGGCATTCCATTGTAGAATTCCATGTAAAGATTCCATTGTAGAATGGTAGCTTCCATACCCTGTGGATCAGGGTTGGCATATTTATTGGGGCCTGGTAGCTTGTATCTCCCTCTCCAAACTTAGGTGGAGCTATGTTTTGGGGTTGATTGGGGGATTCTTCTAGAATGTCAGAGTCCCCAGTGCACAGGATCCATGTTCCTCCATTGTCCAGCTTGTCATCATTTTCAATGTGGGAGAGGTCTCACTGCCCTTCTAGAGTGGGAATATGGGGAGGGGAGGTGGGATGGAGGACCACTACAAGTAATTAATTATTTCTAAGAACATGAAGCTGATACCTAGTATAGAATGTTATAGATCTAGCACACAGAGCAGATAATTGAACAATCTACAATTCATGTTTGGCTAATGCTGAAACTGCAGGTTTTGTAGTTGATGTTTAACCAGTTCTAACTATTGAGAAATACAAGATTTCAGAGTATGAGGGTCCCATTCCTATTACTGCCCACTGTCATCCCACATCAAAACTTTTCAATTTAGATGCTTTTTCTTCCTGACTTATTATTATGTTATTATCTGATTTATATACCAAATCTCCATATTGTGCTAAAGTACCCTTTTACCATGCCTTCCCATTTCTAAGCATCAGCTTCCAAATCTGTTATCTGAGCCTCCCTTCTTTGTGGCAGAACCACATCTCTAATTGCCTTTCAATCACCTGCACTTGAATCATCTCCTGGAACCTCAACCCCAACATGTACTGAAACAAGGTTATTATGCTCTCCCCAAAATTGTTCCTTCCGGTCATTACTTTCTGGCAATAGTACCTATATGTCCACATTCATTCAAGGAAAAGGAAAAAATTTTGATGGAGGCAAAATTAGAAAACCAGCAAAGATATCTACAAGGTGGGGGAAATCTCATTCTCTCAGAGAAATTGTTCTGTCCAATTCTCATTGAATTTTTGAGGTTGAAAAGGCCAAGGAAGCAATTATTAGTCTTACTCAGCCCATATAGTTTGATGAAGGGTATTGACCTGAAATGATCGCATCAACTTGCCAATCTATACCTTGACCAAAGATAAAAGGTGATTCTAAAGACTTCCTCCTCCAGCCCATAGGACTCTTCTCATATTGCTTGCAAGTCCGCTTCCTGATTTAAACACTGCAAAGCAGCCTGTCCCAAACAGAATGCTTACCTTGAGTAGTCCCATGATTCTCAGCCAACAGGTGCCAATGAGGGTAATGGATGGTGATGGCCACCTTGTGGCACTTAATGGCATTACCCTGGCCTTACCGGACACTTCTACTCTATCTAGTTTAGCCAATAAACTTACAAAGTAATCACTATCCTTTTTTATAACTATTGTAAAAGTCACATGACAAATAGCACGTGTGTATTTTCCATGATAATCAAGAAAAGTTGTCTTTGAAATTTCATTATACCTTTTCAGATCAAAGAGTTCGGGGCAGGGGTTGGCAACCTTTTTGGCCATGAGAGCCATAAACGCCACATTTTTTAAAATGTAAGTTCGCAAGAGCCATATGTTGCCGACCCCTGGTTTAGCGAGTGAGGAAAGCTCAGGAGATAATCTAATTCAACCCCACTATTTTACAGATGAGGAAACTAAGGTCAGGCCCAAGAGATGATGTGACTTGTCCATGGTCACACGCAACATAAATTGTAGAGCTCAGGTTTGAATCTAGGTCATCTAACTCAAAATTTAGGTATCTTTCCCTTCCTCACTGAATTATTTAAAGATAAATGATAGATATATTGCTATAGATAAATGACAGATAAATGTAGGTAGATAGATACAGCTAAGTAAGATAAATATAGATAGAAATATAAGGAGGTAGATAGATGATGGAGAAATACAGGTAGAGATAAATGTAGAAAGAGATAGATAATAGATAAATGTAGGGAAGGGAGAGAGAGAGAGAGGAAGAGGGAGGGGGAGAGAGATATGGATGAGAGACGGTGTGGTAAAGTAGGCTAATGTAGTTTAAATAGCTTGAATGATGTGGAACATACATTAGCTTGGCTGTTTTCCCTAGTTATCTAGAACAGCAGTAAATACTAAAGATGAATGAGAAGGCATGCTTTGTTTTGTTTTGTTTTGTTTTTCTGAGAGACGAGAAAATAAAATATTTTCTCAGTAAGTAAATTTCTGGTAACATAGGCTCATCAATCATAGACTGTGGGTTGGAAAGGATCTGAAGACATCAAGTTCATCCCCCACATTTTACAGATGAGAAGACTAAGTCAGAGAGAGTTTAAGTATCTTATCCAGCAAACACATTAGTAAATGTCTGAGGGATAATTTGAACCCAGGTCCTCCTGCCTCCATGCTCAGTGCTCTGTACTCATTAGGTTATCCTGCCTCTAATAAATAATATTAGGTTGGCTTTATGTAATATGTAGTACAGTCATCATGATGCTGATCCAGAGTGGAAGCAGGGGATATAGTTTTCCAAATAGAATTTTATACCCTGATGTTCAACTTTGGGATTGTTTCTTTAAGACATGAGGGAAGACAGTCTCATGTGGTGAAAAGAGGAGCCAGAAGCCCTGGGCACGAAATATGGTTCTGCTGTTCCCAGTCTAACCTTGGCCAAGATATCTCATTTCTCTAGTCTTCTTGTTCATCTGTAAAGTGAGATTTGGAATCTATAGATGTTCACCAAAATCCTCTACCTCCGGGCCAATGAAATGATGATGTGTATGGTCCCTTGCAGTCCTAACATGCCACAATTCTTGTTCTTCAAAGAAATTTGAATTAGTTTGTATTTTCCAATCATGACATTCTCCAAGGTATGAATAAGAGTGGTCCAACTCAAGTATATACAGCAACATGGTGTAGAGTTTTGGTAAAATCCCTTCAACGACTTAAACAAAAACGCTGAAAGTGACTTTTGGACTTGAGAACATCTCTGTATGTTCTTGGTAATGCTTAATTTTCTGAAAATATGCTCAACCAAGGTATCATTTATAGCAGTTTCACTTGCAACACGACAAACTAGGATACTTTGTGATAGATTCCTCAAGTCCTGATGGTGAATCCCATGTAGAACGCTCACACGTTGGCAAGATTGTGGCATTTGGATAGGAAATGTCCTATTTCAAGTATGAATACAGAGATTCCTAAACAATTTAGATTGAGCTACTCAGGAAGAGGCGGGCAGAGATGGCTTGATGGGTATTAACAGCTTTGAGCTTGAACCAGATTCCGCCATTGCCACTGTGTGCCCTGGGTTAAGTCACTTCATTTCAGTATCTGGGGGCAAACTATAATCACATTCTCTCCATCTCCCAGGACTGACACTAAATACATTTTCAGGGCTGATGGGATTGGGAGATGGGCAGGTCTTGCCCTGGTCATCTCCACAGTGGGGAAGAGATTGGTGTGCTGGAGGAGGTAGTAGAGGGGAAAAGGAAGATGGATAGATAGATGGGAAGATCCCATGCTTGCTTTGGACTACTCTTGGTGCTACAACTCTACTAAGATCTGTCATTTCCAGAAAATGTTTTCTAGAATAAGAGTTTAGATTTTGAGGAGTTTCGTTTTCTCCAACCCAAATTTGGTGACATATGACAAAGCAGAGTGGAGAATGTGATTTAGGAGACCCATTTTCTGGACTCACTTCAAGGATGCTTCCTCTGGTCCCTAAAGCTACATGCCACTTTCTATTCTGCTCAGTCCTCAGATTCAAAGACAGTTAAGGCTATAGAAGATGAGAAAAACTGACCAAAAGAAAGCAGGGAGACACCTGTGGCCCCTTCATAGCTTAAGTTATTCTCACTTGGGGGATGAGTATATCTCACAGAATGGGATACAAGTGCTCTGGTATAGTATTTACCCATACTACAGATGACCTTAGTCTTGGACACTAGTTGACAAATTCAAGCAGCCCATGTTGTTTTGTCCACACATACTTATAGTGCCCCAAAGTGGGACATTATCCCTGAAAAAGTCAGCTTTGCAGGAGAAGCTCTTGAGAGTTGCAACTACAGAGTTCTGTCCATTTTTAAAACCGATATACGGAAAAGCATCAGAAAAAGTCATACCAATTTGTCTAAGGTGGGAACACCACCAAGAGACACCAGGATTTCATTTTCTAACCAATGGTTGGGACTATAAGCATGTGGGCTAGACTACCCCATGCTTTGAGCTAGGAGTGATGTCAAGTTTTCCTGTGATCAAACTCTCCTAATGTCCAATAGCATTAAAGCTACTGTGCTCATAAATACACATTTATTTCATTAGAAATGCATAATTACAGTTCAATAGCATTTTCTCCTAGAAAAGTAGTTTAAGCAACAATTCCATCAAAATTGTTAGTAGTCTTTTTCAAATACCTATTTTCATTACACTGAACAGAAAACACTTAGCCAAAGGCCTTAGATACTTACACTCATTTTTTTTCCAATTTTTTTCTTTTTGTTATAAACACCATAGCAAATTAAAAAAAGCCATTTAAACAATGAAAAATAGTTTAGTTCTTGATTTTCTATATGTAGTAAAGTATTTGTTCCGTGCTTGCATCCATCTTTCTCTAGACTCCCAACAGTATATATGACTCAGAAGAAATGGGAAGTGCTGCTGGTGGGGGATGTTAATTTATTTTTGAACTTTTGATTTCGCAGGAGAATGTTTTTGTCCTTGGAGGAGGATTTTGCTGTCTTTAAGTGCACTCTAACAGAATATATATATGTGTGTATATATATATTGACTTCCCATGCATTAAACCATGAGGACAACATGGTTTCAGAACAATGATCAAGTACAGGAGACCACTAAAAGTAAGGCTGGCGATCGTTTCCCCCTTTGGTCTCTGGATGTAAGCCACAACCCGTCAGCACAGTGAGGGCAACTGGATCCGCAGCACCTGGGTCCCCATTTCTGCCTCATTGGATCTGGATGGCGCCATGTTCAATCTGCATTTCTGGTTGGATAGTGGACTGAAGGGCATCCGTGCTCTAGAACAAAGTTTTTAGAAAGGACAACTATGAGGATATATGAAAAAAATTAACTGAATAGAATGCAGCCTCCTCCTTCACGCACCTGTACCCCAAAACATGAAGTTGAGCTAAGAGCTCAAAGGGCTTTTAGAGGACAGTTGGGACAACTCTTCTTATTTTACAAGTTCAGGAACTGAGGCCCAGAGAGACAAAGGGGCTTTTCTCAAGGGTGCACAGCTAGTTAATGGTAGAGGCAGGACGAGGATTCTGGTATTGCAGCATCCTGTCAAATTTTCTTTTTGCACTATTTTCTCATGCAGAAATATCACCCCTGTATTAATATAATGCTTTATTTCTGTTACCTCATTTTGAAGTAACTGGTTGTGTCAGCTCCCCTTTTTAGATGGGAGAAATAAGGATTATTACAATTAAGGCAATGATTAAAGTCACACATGAGAATCGGCAAGACAAAATTAATCTTTTTCTCTTGTGTAGCTAAGTGGTGCTGCAGAGATTTTGGAGTCAGGAAGACCATACCTCAGACACAGGTTGGCTGTGTGACCCGGGCAAGTCATTTACCTATCTGTCTCAGTTTCTTCAAACTGTAAAATGGTTATGATAATAACACCTACCTCTCAGGGTAGTTATTAGGATCAAATGAGATAATAGTTGTTAAAAACCTAGCATAGTGCATAGAAGGAAATAAATAAATGCATAGTATCTTCCTTCTCTCCTTTTCCTGTTACACCTGGATGATGCAACCTATTTTGTCAATGCTTCCCTTGAAAAAAGTTTTTGTATCCATTCCCACCCTACATTCTTATTTATTTGAAAAGTATATTTAAACCTTTTAATTTATATATTCTCTCTTTAGTAACACAAATATGGCATTATTATAAAATATATATTTTTTTTAAACTTGTGGAGTTCCTTGATAAGGGACTGCAAAGACAAAGAGAGGATTCTAAAGTACACACATAATGATTTTCAAGAAATGACAGATTCTCCTGAATAAAAATAAAAATAATAGCTAACATTTAAGTAACACTTTAATGTTTTAAGCACTTTTATATATCATTTCATTTGAAGGTCAGGGGATTATAGAATCACAGCTAGGAGACCTAGTCCAATCCCTTCATTTTACAGATGAGAAGACAAAAAGAAAGAGACAAAGAGAGTTAGAGGGGGCAGCCGGGTGGCTCAGTGGATGGAAAGCCAGGCCTAGAGATGGGAGGTCCTAGATTCAAGTCTGACCTCTGACACGTCCTAGCTGTGTGACACTGGGCAAGTTGCTTATGCCCCATTGCCTAGCCTTTACTGCTCTTCTGCCTTGGAACCGATACACAGTAGTGATTCTAAGGCAGAAGGTAAGGCAAGAGAGACAGACAGAGACAGAGAGACACAGAGAGAGATAGAGACAGAGAGACAGGTAGGAACAGAGAGATAGACGAAGAAACATAGGAAGAGACAGAAGGTAGTAAATTGTTCATGGTCATATAGGTTTAAATAGAAAAGGTAGAGTTCAATCCTTGGGTACTTTTAGTCCAAATCCAAAAAGTTGCCTAGCATGCTGATGGAAATCATCCTCCTTATTTTAAAAGTCAGGCCACATGGAAGAGGCCAATTAGAGAATTGCCAGAACTTCTTAATAAACATTTTTGGAGGTCTTGAGAGGGGACAAAAGGAATGGCCAAGAATCTGAATAGTCAAGATGGTGGCCCAACATGCCACCCAAGCTGCTCACAATTATTTGGTATCATTGGGAAGGGTATTTAAATGAAGCAATATTCTGGTTATGAACAGACCATGGCATGAGAGACCATGCACTCTTCAGGCTGCCACACCTGACAAGAACTATAATACATTCTGACTGGGGAAAAGAGGAGGGAGCTAGACTTTTTAATCTAGAGGGATAAGGACAGAAGGCCAATGAACAGAGCCTCTACCAAAGAGCCTGCATAAGATAAACATAGTCTAGTAATTCTAAAGCTAGGAGGCTTTTGCTGAAGGTTAAAAGGTGAGCAGGAGAAATAAAAGATGGGATGTCTCACAGAGTGGGTGACCCTCATTATACCTAGGGACAGCAAAGAAAAATGGCTTACTAAAAGGCTTACGGTGAAGGACCTCTAAGGAGTCACTAGGGGTAACTAGCATACTTTAAGAGTATTGTTATCAGTGTGTGCATATGTCCCATGATGCTTCCCTTCAAGAAAAAAACTCTGCCTTGGTTAGACCATGAGGCTGACCCTGTAAAGCTCTTCTCTTATCCTTACACTCTCTGTATCAGACTAATGGCCAGGGTAAGGGCCTGAAACAATACTATGATTGGGACTGAACCTAGAAGTAAAGCCACAAGTTGAGAATTAGAGAATTGCCAGAACTTCTTAATAAACATTTTTGGAGGTCTTGAGAGGGGTCAAAAGGAATGGCCAAGATTCTGAATAGTCAAGATGACTAAAAAGACATCTGAGAATGCAAATTAAGAAAGAAAGAAACAGAAGCTACTAGTTATAAAATGTAGGGGGAGGGGGCAGAACTGAGGTAGTTAAGTGGTGCAGTGGAAAGAGCTCTGGGCCTAGAGTTAGGAAAAATCCTCTTCCTGAGTTCAAATCTAGGCTCAGACAATAGCTGTGTGACCCTGGGCAAGTCACTTGACTGTTTGCCTCAGATCCTTATCTATTAAATGAGTTGGAGAAAGAAATGGAAAATGGTACTGGAGTGGTTTGACAAGAAAATTCCAAAATGGGGTCACAAAGAGTGAGACACAACTGAAACAACTGAACAACAACAAGGAAAATAATAAAACAAGTTAATATAACAAAGAGTAGGGAAGGGAACAAATCACTTAGTCTTTCTGACTAGGTTTTCTCAACCATAAAATGGAGTTCTTTATTCTACCTGAATCACAGGATGGTTGTGAGAAAAGCACTACAAAATCTTAAAATATTAAAAAAAAGAAGCATTATTATTATTAAATGATATTAAATCTACTCTTCAATGAGGATTTATTAAATATATAGACATAATATTAGGAACCAGGGATTGGTGTTTGTGGGGTAGCAATTTCCAGTTATGTCCAGCTCTTCGAGATCCCATTTGGGCTTTTCTTGGCAATGTACTGGAGTGGTTTGCTATTTCCTTCTCCAGTTCATTTTACAGATGAGGAAACTGAGGCAAACAGGGTGAAGTGATTTGTCCAGGGTCACACAGCTAGTGTCTGAGGTCAGATTTGAACTCAGGTTTTTCTGGCTCCAGGCTCAGCACCGAACCCACTACCTAGCTGCTCAAATGTCTGGATATATGTGTCCAGGCATTATGCTAGGAACTACAAGTTACAAAACCAAAACCTGAAAAGAGTCCCTGCTCTCAAGAATTTTACATTCCTAGACATAGTTTCAGAAAAGGAACACAGTTTCACTTCATCGATGCCACTTGAAGATGATGTTTAAAGAATTGCTTAAGAGGGTGATAGAGAGCAGAGGGCAGCCCTCCCAAAGGAACCCTGGAGCCACTGAGAAGACCTGGTGAGAGGGGGTGTGGAGGAGGATGCTGCTGCAAGGATCCAGATACTCAAGGTTACAACCAAGATCCTAGATAGTAACATTATCACTGCTTTTGTTAAAAGTTACATATTTTATCTTTATCATACTAGCTGATGTTTACGTAGCACTATAAGGGCTACGAAACACATTACAAATGTTACCACTACTTCCAAGGAAGTAGATACTATTTATTATCTCTATTTTACAGAAGAGAAAATGAAGGCTAGGTGAATAGACCGGGGGGGGGGGGGGGGGGGTCATACAACTAGGATGTCCTTGAGACAGGATTTAAACTCAGGTCTTCCCAATTCCAGGTTCAACACTCTATCCGATGAACCTACTTTATACTTCCTAGGTTTTCGAACTAGAAGGAACTTCAGAGCTTATTTAGTTTAACTTTCCTCGTTTTGGGAAATAAGGTCATACGAGGTTCAGAGAGATAAAGTGATTTGTCCATGGTCCTCATCCATGTACAGCTGGGATTTGAATCCCCAGGGCCCTCTGTTGTCAAATCTATGGCTCTTTCCTCTGTGCTATGAATACTGGAACAGCAGGTTGTCTAGGAGGGGTTATTTCCAATAATCATGGGAGAGACAGGAGATGGGAATGGTCAAATTTTAAAAGCACGATAATCCTCCAAAGATAACTGGGGATTTTTAGGCACCCACAGCATCAGAATTGCACATTTAGAACTCAAATAGGTTTAAAATGTCCATGCTGCTTCTGACATGTAGAAAAAAAAAATCCTCAAAAGAAAATTTGGAATAATAAACATTTAAAGAAGTTAAATGAAACAATTTTAACATCTGTTTTTGAGGATGTCTGTGCTCCTCCTTGAGTGTGAGAAAAACATGCCCCTACTACTATCTACAATGGGCCAACTAAATTAGACATGGCTGGCCTCCCAATGACTTCACGAGTATCAGTTTCATTTCTTTTTGTAAACAAAAAAACCAAGTCATCATCCAGACATTTGATGGAGCTATACTATTAAAAGTACAACCCAGGGCAATAAGTAACTGCTTGAATGTTGAACAGATCATGTAAGCACATTCGTCCCTGGGTGTAAAGACCATAGAACCAAAAAAAAAAATTCCTTTTTTTCCCTACTGAAATTGTCTCAAGGCGGTAGATGGCACCATAGATACAGTGCTGGGTCTGCAGTCAGGAAGACTGGAGTTCGAAATCAGCCCCAGACACTTAATAGCTTACCTTAATAAGACTGACCTCCAGAATTGGTGTGGGGATTAAGCTTTACAAACCTTAAAGCACTCTATAAATTATCATCGTTATCACCACAGATTTTAAGTGAGAATGTCTTTTCTCCAAAAGAAATTATATAACATATACTATAACTGTATACTCTCTTCCTGCTATTTTTTTTTTTGTGGCCCTCCACAACTTCTCTTGTAATTTGTTTGCTCTGGTTTCCTCGACTGTAAAAAGAGATAAGAGCACCTACCTACTGGATCTGTTCTGAGAATCAACTGAGATTTTACGAAGTGCTTACCACAGTGCCTAGCTGAACTGATGCTTAATAAATGATTACATTCCATTTCCATTCCTTACCTTGCCTCTGATGTACCTCATATGCTATAAAAGATGAGCATTAAACACTTGTTGGTTGGTTAATTGAGAACAAATGTTCTAAAAAGATGCTCCATAAGCCCTATTTCCTCTAACAGGAAAAAAAAAAGTGTTTTATATTATAAGGAGATAAAAGAAAGCAAAGGGAATTTGAGGGTATCAAAAGGCAAACAAATTAATTTTTATAGGATAGTTTTACTAACCTCTGAATATTATTATTGAATAATATTAATACTTACTAATTAAATAATTATAGCTGTGTGACCCTGGTCATCACTTAACCCCCGTTGCCTAGCCCTCATCTCTCTTCTGTCTTAGAACCAATATATAATATTGGTTCTAAGACAGAAGATAAGGATTTAAAAAATTTATTATTCTTATTTTCCTACAAATTATCACTTACCCATTTATTTACTTATTAATTACTAATCAACTATTGATTAGTAGTAATTAATAATAGCCTATATTAGCAAAGAGGATAATAAGTACTTATTCTTCAAATAAATGGGTGCCAGAAAGGAAAAGCAGGAATGATAATATGACAAATCAATTGGCTTTAGAATCAGGAGAACTGGGTTTATCCCATCACTGACACTTATCTATATGATTTCTTTTCTTTTCTTAGTTTCTTCCATCTGTAAATGAAGCCATTGGCCTAGCTGATCTCTACGGTTTCTTCCTGCTCCAAATCGTATGAAATCTTACCAACGTTGTAGTGTTATTTAGATTTCTCTACCCAGATATGTGAATTTTAATATTAATTCCTAATAAATTATCATTAAATTTACAATAATATAAGATTTCAGAGTTGAAAAGGAATTCTGAGTTTTTCTAACCCATCTCCCTAACTGAAATATTGAAAAATTGAAATTGAAAATATAATCGAAAAGAATGAGTGATCCATTATTGTCTAAATCTGATACAAGATTAACCTCCCCCCCCCCAAATAAAGCCCCAAGCCTGCTCACCAAAGAAGTCAAAAGATGGAAAGAGTCTAGGTTGCAGGATTCATAATAAGATAGGCACACTAGGTAAGTAGGTATGTTGTTGGTGGAGCTGTGAACATTCTGGAAAACAATTTGGAATTGAGCAAATAAAAGGACTAAAATGCTCATCCCCTTTGACCTAAAATTTTCACT
The DNA here is from genome assembly GCF_016433145.1 of Gracilinanus agilis. NCBI lineage: Eukaryota > Metazoa > Chordata > Mammalia > Didelphimorphia > Didelphidae > Gracilinanus > Gracilinanus agilis. Next base: position 53,573,590 of record NC_058131.1, read on the forward strand.
AGGAGGTATATATATATACCTCACACACGCTAAAATATATAGAGTAGCCCCTTTTTGTAGTAGCAAAGATGTCCATCAATTAAGGAATGGCTAATCAAATTGATGGAACATGAATGGAATAGAATGTAACTATGCTATAAGAAATGATAAATTCAGGGGCAGCTGGCTGGCTTAGTGGATTTAGAGCCAGGCTTCAAGACAGGAAATCCTGGGTTCAAATATGGTTTCAGACACTTCCTAGCTATGTGAACTTGGGCATCATTTAACCACAATTGCCTAACCCTTACTGCTCTTCTGCCTTGGAACCAATACTTACTATTGATTCCAACGTGGAAAGTAAGGGTTGTTTTTTTTAAAATGATAAATTCAGAGGAGAAGGATCTAATATAGAGTGAAGTAAGCAGAGACAAAAACACAACATACATATAATGATTACAACAATATAAATGGACAGAAGAATTACTGAGCAATCAAAAGTGAGCGTTGCAAAATAAAAAAGAATAATATGGCTCCATAGAGGAGGTAAAAGAAAACGCTCTCACTCACCCTCTTTTACAGAGGTGAAAAGGAGATTTGTATGTGTTACACTGCAAAGATCTTTAGCCTTCTTTTATGTATTGATTGGTATTGCTGATTTTTTTTTCTCTTTCAGTTTAAAAAAATATTACTTATTATATGGGATGTCTTTCTGGGAGGAGGAAAAGGGAAAATTCTGGTGATAACCCCCTTCCCAATCAATATAAAAATGTTTTTTTAAAAAAGCAAATATAATTCAAATCTTAGATCCTAGATCACAGAACTAGAAGTGTCCTTAAAGATTTGCTGGCTCAAGCTCTTTACTTTATAGCTGCCTGGTGTAGATTTTAAAATTAATATCCAATACTCCAAGTACTATATTTAAAAAGATTTATTAAAATTAAACTTGAAGCAAAAGGGAAACTAAAAGGCTAGACTCCAGAGGGAGTTCACCCAAGTCACCCATGTGGAAAAGAGAGTAAGGGAGGAGCTTACAGAACTATATAAAAAGTAAGGTAAAGATGCACATAAAAGGGAAGAAGGAATTTTGGAACAGAGAAAGAATTCTGGGAGATGGAGTCAAAGGGTTTAAGATTTTTTCTAAACTATACATTGGAGAGACAAGGTGACTTGCTCAGTGTCCCACAGAGAATTTTTTTTAAACCTTTACTTTCTGCCTTATATAATATAATATATAAAATATATCATAATATAATAACTCTAAGACAGAAGGGCAAAGACTAACTAGGTAAATAGGGTTAAATGACTTGCCCAGGATCACACAGCTAGGGAAGTATCTGAGATCAGATTTGAACCCAGGTCCTCCTTCAGATCTGGTGTTCTATCCACAGGGCCACCTAGCTCTCCCCCCACAGAGAAAGTTTTGAACCCTCAGTTCAGTGGACTTTCTTTGCATCAACCTGCCTCTTCCCCTTGGAGGGGTGGGGTGTCATTTTATAAGAACTAGGTATCTTTTCATAACCAGAATCCTCATCTTAATTTTGTATCAAAGAATAATTTACAAGGAAATTGTTTTTAGCTTCATACTGCCTTTTTCTTTTTTTCCCCCCATCATTAAGTTTATTCCTCCATCATGTTTCACATTCCTTTCCAGTTTATCTTGAGTGTGGTATAAATCCCTGTGGTTAACCACACTATTAAAACTTAACACAATGCAAAGTGTCACAAGTGTCTTTGGCTATCATTGCCAATCATTTGGGAAGCAGATGCGTGTGTTTAGAAAAGGAATGAATAAACTACCCACTCTGTGGCACATCCGATTAGAGATTAAAAAACCAAAAATGCTGAGATCCTTGGGTTCTCTCAAACGAACCATTCATTTGGAGGTGTTTTTCAGAGTTACTGAACAAAATGTGAGTTGGTGCTGAAATGAGCACTTCACTAAAAACAGGCCCATGAGTTTGCTGAATACAAAAAAAATTAACAAAGGACCGTGTATAATTAATTATTATCTAATTCACTATAAAATATACATGAAGTTGATGGAATATTTAAAAATCTAATTCTTAAACTTTAAAACAACACAAAAATTATAAAGACTCATGAATATATTGTTAAACTGGCCTAGAATAAATATCAAAAAATATTGTTTTAAATCCTAAACAATTAAAGATGGAGTTTTGCTTTTTACTTCCTGGGTGACCCTGGGCAAGTCACTTCATGTGGAAGAAGGAAAACAGGTAGTTAGCTTCAGCCATGCTCTGGGAGCTCATGTACCCAGAAACAGAAAAATGGAGGGGGAAAAGGAAAACTCATAGACACGAAGAGGAGATACACAGCCATCAGAGTTAGCCAGAACAAGGAAACATTCAATCCTGGAAACAGTGATGGGCTTGTAGTCAGAGGTCCTGGGCTCTACCACTTGCCACTTTTGTGGCCACTTAAAGTGGCTTTACCTGTGAGCCTCAGTTATCTAAATCTTTGAAATGAAGGGAATAGACTGGAAGATTTTTATTGTTGATTCCAACTATGGAAATTCTGTTTCTATCACATATCAAGTTATGGGGTATTGTCATCAACGCTAGGACCTAGGATTGTGGGCATCAATGAAAGAAGTGGGGGGGGGGGGGAGAAAGGAGGGATGGAGTGGTAGAGGAGAGGGGAGAGAAGGACTTAATATATGACAGGCACTGGAGAAAACAGGGATGTGCTTAGGTTAGTTTGGAATATTAAGAGTTAGCTATGACTCTGGTCATCCAGAAACACACAAAACTGAAAGTCAGGCTGAAACAATTAAAAGAAAGAAGGCAGGTGGGTAAAAAGATCTAGCATATACAAGGATTAGAAGTGACTGACTCACAAAAGAAAGGAAGAAAAAAATAATGAAGATTCAAGGGAAGACAAAATAGAAAGTAAAAAGAATTAATAGACAGTTTCCTGGAAGATCAGCAGGGGATGGAAATTAAGGAAGGAGAACAAATTCAAAGACCTAGCACTGAGGACAATTTGAGTCAATGGAAACTTTATTTTAGCTAAGAAGCTCCTTATAGGTTGTTTTGTTTTGTTGTGTTTTGTTTGGCAGGGGAACAGCAGGGAGATGAGACTGGGTCTCCCTATCTTGCCCAAGCTAGAAGTACAGCAGCCACTCAGGGGTTTAGTCCCAGGGCTTAAGCTTTGAGCAGAAACATTTCTGACCTGAGCCAGTTTGGCCCTCCTCTTCCAGGGGCTCACCATAATGGTGCAGCATTGAGTGCAGACACCCAATGGGCTTTTAGTCCTGCTGCAGCTCAGAAGTCTTTGCACTAAGGTGGGGGATCCACAAGCCTCAGCTTCCCTCCTCACCCACCCATAGCAGGGATTGCAGGTATGTACCACCTTGCCCAGCCCTTTACATGATTTCTAATGAAAAAGGAGCTGGAACTAAGGCCTGAATGGTCTATGGGCTACGTCTAGTTAGAGCAAAAGGTACGAGAAAAGAGTAATAAAATATGACTAGGCTTTGAGGGAAATATGGGACACTTTTGCAAATTTAAACTTGAATAAAATCATAGAACACAGTCTCTTTCAAAATGTAACTTTCTGTTTTGACTGAACGAATCATCGGCAAAAATTGATCTGTGTTCAAAAGGCCTATCCATGTGAAAATAGGCTGAACCAGGGACCCAGAAGTACTGAGGGTCATGGGGATGGGCAAAGGGTTTCAATTTTCTAAAGATGGCAGAAGTGAATCAAGGAAGTGAAAGACTATCAAGGGAGCTTGCCATGGAGCCTCAGAAAAATCCTAGGACAGACTGGGCAGATGGGGACTAGAGTTATAAATGACCTCTGAGGTCTCTTTCCAACTCTAGATCGATGATTCCATGATTAAATGGATAATTTGTGAGCACTTAGGGAAGCCGTGATTCCTAGGAGTCATCCCAAACTGACCTCATTTCCTTCATTTGCAAGCTATCCAGATTACTACATGAGGCAAATGCTCAGACCTACCTCTGGAATTCAGCCAGGTATCTAACAAAGACTCTCTCCTGATATCCCCTGTGGGCAATGAGGAGAAGCGAAGGCTCACAGTACAGATGGAGTGGAGTGGGGGTGGAAAAGATTCAAATCAAGATAATGAATGAATGAATGAACAAAAACATATTTATTAAGCACTTACTATGTGACAGGCACTGTCCTAAACAACAGAGATACAATACAAGAGGCAAGATGGTCCCTACCCTCGAGGAGCGTACATTCTAACAGGGGAAGACAACACATAAAAGAGAGTGATGTTCAGGGAGGGCTGTCTTGTCAGGATGTCAAAGGGGCAGTGAATGAAGTCACAGAGCAGAGTCACAGGACTGGCACATGCTTTCCAGATAGGGTAGTGGTGGTTGGATTCTTTTATTCCCAGAGTGAGAGGGGGAAGGGGGAAGCCTGTGGGGAGGGCAGCACTTGCACAGGTATGGCACAAGAAGACCAGGAATGAAAAGCATGGGGGTCTGGGTCAGGCTAGAAATGGTGAAGTCTCACCAATCTGAAGCCTGAGGACCCAGGGCAGAAGCTGGCATGCTGGGGCGGAGGTGAAGGCTGAAGTGCAGGACCATGGTGTGAAGATGGTCGGGTGACAGCAGCAGGGGGGTCTGAGGCAGGCTAGAGATGGTGAGGTCTCACCAACCAAAAGCCTAGAGCCCCAAGGCGGAAGGCGGAGGAGTGCCAGGCTGGAGGCGCAGGCTGAAGCACTGGAACATGGCACGGAGATGGCCGGGTTACAGCAGCAGGGGGGGTCTGAGGCAGGCTAGACAGGGTGAAGATTCACCAACCAGAAACCCAAGGACCCATGACAGGAGCTGAAGCACTGGGTTGAAGGTGGAGGCTGGAGCATAACTGATCCTCAGAAAAATTCTAGAATGAATTATTAAATGGATAATTTGTGAGCACTCAGGGAAACAGGGATGCTTAAGAGCTAGCATGACTTCACTAAGGACAAGTCAGGTCAGACTAACCTCATTCGCCTTAATTCACAGGGTTACTAGATTAGCTAATGCTATCAGGACATACATCTGGGTGTCAGCAAGGTCACTGACAAAGACTCTCGCATCCTCTGTGGGCAGGATGGAGATATAAATGCAGGCAGGTGTAGACAGCAGGGTGAGGTTGATCAAATCAGACAGGTTATTGGTGTCAACCTGGACAGAGGCTCAGTGAGGCAATAAAGGTTTATTAGGCGCCTACTGCTAAACACTGGGGACACAGAGAAAGAGAAAGAGAAAGATGGCTCCCAGCCCCAAGGCACTCACTGTCTAATGGAAGAAAACAAACTATAAAAATGAGATAAACCTGAGATATGTAGGGCGAGGATGGCATGGAATCTCAAAGGGGAAGGCGTTAGCAGCGGGGGGAGACGAGGAGAGGTCTCCTGTGGAAGATGGTCTTTGAGACAAGACTTACAAGTCACAAAGAAGTGGAAGAAGGCAGAACATTCCAGGCATGAGAGGCAGCAGGGGCAAAGGCCTGGAGACAAGAAATGGAGGGTATGAGAGGAATGGCAAGAAGGCTTCTTCATTAGCCTGGCAGCCCCTCCTGGGCAGCGCCTACTTTTGCTGGGCTTCGTCTCCCCAATGCTTAGCAGGGTGCTTGGCCTGGAGGGAGGGCTGAATACACACTTATTCATTAGCTGGCTGGCTAGGCTGCTGTGGAGGGATTACAAGAGTGCATGGAGTGTAAGAAAAATGGAAAGGTAGGACCTGGCCAGGTTGTGAAGATCCTGAAAGTAATAGGAAGTCATTAGAGTTTAATGAATAGAAGAACGGCATGGTCAGGCACACGCTTTAGGAGACTCACTCTGGCAGCTGAATGAGGACGGACTGGAGCCAGGACAGACATGAGGAAGCTAGACCAATTAGAAGGCCCCTGCTTTTATCTAGGTGACAGGCAAGATGGGCCCAGAGCAGGCTGGAGGCTTGGTGAGTTGGAGAAAAAAGGAGACAAATAAAGAGATGCTGTGAACATCAAAATAACATGATTTGGCAACTTCATGGTTTGAGGATGGCATGAGGTTGTGAGCCTGGACTCCTGGAATAATGGTGGTGTATGTAAGGGTAACAGGAAACCAGAGAGGACAGAAAAAGGCAAGCTGAAAGGACAGAAACAGGAACTGAGGGGGGGGGGGGGGGGGTGAGGTGGGGCATCAATTTTGGACATGCTGAGTTAATATATCTATAGGACATCCAGTCTAAGATGTGCAAATAAGGAACGATCATTAACCCTGTTCTTTTTGACATTTTTATCGATGACTTGTCTAAAGATATAGCTAAACTACTTATTAAATTTGTGAATCATATAAAAGTGAGAGGAATAGCTGGAAGGAACATTGGGTGACATTTCAAGTCATTGTTCCACCCTGCTAATGGATTAAATTAAATGGTAAACAAGGCCACATCCTGCATTCATGTTTAGAAACATCAATTACTCCACAAGTACTGGATGGGGGAGATGTGGGTCTATGGGGGATCATGAGATTGAGGGACAATACCCATCTTCAAATACTGGAAGTGCTGTCTTTATTGTAAAGGATAGGTAAAGCTTATCCTGGGTGCCTCAAGTGGGCAGAACTCAGGGCAGTAGATAGAAGTTAAAAGCAGGCAGACTCCTGATCAATCAAAGGAAAAATTCAACAATTAAGAGTCTCCTTCAAGTGAAATGGATCAGCTTGTGAGATGGTAAGTTCATCCTCACTAAAGATATTCAAGCTGAAGCTGATTGAGTTCTTATTGGAGAACAGAGAGATTCATACACAGATTAATGAAATGGGTTAAATGAACTCTAAAGTCATCTAAGTCTAAAATTCTATGATTCTGTTTATTTGGACCATGAGGAACACAAGAGGGTGATTATTCAGCGCCTGAGGCAAGACTGTTGGACTGCTGAGGCAAAGAGTAGCCAAATAGAAAGAACAATCAAAGTAGAAGAGTCCTCACCTGGGCCAGTAGATGAGCCAACTGCCCTCAATTATAGCCTGAACACATGACTAAGAACTAAGCTAGAATTGGAGAATAGAGTCAAATCTTCATCAGAAGTTGTAGGGGTAGATTAAAGAGAGAAAAAGTTTGAGTCTCAAGGACAAAAAATCAGAAATCAGGACAAGTAGACAGAAGAGCAGGTTGACAGGACTGGACTGGAGAAGACTAGGCAATAGAAGAATTTGGAGGCACAAGAAAGGGGCTGGAATCAAAGCAAGCAAGAGAAAGGAAGGGTAGCCATGTAGCTCTGAGTAGATAGATTGTAAGCTGGTTGGGCTTGCTGGGTGGTAGGCTCCTTGGAAGTCAGCAAGGCTTGACAATGTTAAAGACTAAAATGGAAACAAAAGCCTTTGTGTGATTTGATTCAATGTGATTTGTCTTTTGATTTTTGAAAAATACAAAATAAGAATTTGGCAAAAAACAGAGGACTCGGGGGCAGCTGGGTAGCTCAGTGGAGTGAGAGTCAGGCCTAGAGACAGGAGGTCCTAGGTTCAAACCCGGCCTCAGCCACTTCCCAGCTGTGTGACCCTGGGCAAGTCACTTGACCCCCATTGCCCACCCTTACCAATCTTCCACCTATGAGACAATACACCAAAGTACAAGGGTTAAAAATTAAAAAAATAAAAATAAAAATAAAAATAAAAACAGAGGACTCATGGACTTCATGAGTCTCTGGGAAGCCACCCAACTTGGCTATGACACACACCCTCCTTTAGCATGTACCCACTTCCAATGGGGGAGAGGACATACTTGATTCGTGGCTGAGTGGTCAGTCACCGGTGCCAGCTGGACATACTGGACCTGGATATCACTTCCTTGGAGAGGTGATCCATCTACTCCCGCAGTGGCTGGATCGGCAGAGGCTAGCGCTATCAATTGAGCACCTTGTAACACCTGCAAAAATAGCCAGAGAACAAATTGTAAATAACCACCACTACTAAGGTCAAGCACCACCTGCAAATAAAAATGAGAAGCAAAAGGGAAGATTATTGATTATATTAAATAATTTCCTGTTTAAGCAAATAGAATTTAATTTCAATTCCAAATATCACATTGAGTATTGTCATCTTTTACTCGATAGTAGGTCCAAAATACCGAACACCCTTCATACATTAGGTACTACACAAAATCCATAAAAGAAATGAGCCTGTCCTCCTGACTGGTCTCTCCTCCTTGGCAGCATGCCAACCCCTAGCCCTCTTGTCTTCACTGGTCTTTTTGTTTTCTTGAATGAAATCTGAATTTATCTGAATTCTCGATGAAAGAGTTAATAGACAGCACACCGGGAACCATTTATTTTTCTTAGTGTCCCATTACACAACAGAGCACTGTGTTCTAAAACCAGCACGACTAAGCAACGGAATCAAATGATCCCAGGAGATGATGCTAAAGACTTCTGGGCTCAACTGAATTTCTTATATTATTTCTAAATGATGTTTGATTGGTATATATTTTTAAAAAATAAAAACACACACCCCCCAAATTGTTCAGTTATACAACCCACCTTCCCTAAAAGACATGCCTACAAAAGTATTAAATTCACATATTGTACAGGGAAAGAATAAACTACATTAAAGGTTTTATGGGAAAAAAAACACAAAGCCAGAATTTAAAAAAAAAAAAAAAAAAGTCCAGCAGTAAGTCAAAGACTGTTCATGGTACATAGCACACATGATGTAGTGCTGTGGGGGTAATATGTATTATAATATTAAAGGGCCACGTTGGTTTTAGTTCTCCAAAGTTTCCAAACTACATGATTCATGAAACATACATGTGGCAAATTGATAATATTAACAAAAGAATTTGTATACATTATTCTCTTTTGAAACTTTTTATAAGTTGCAAGGTCATATTTTAAGTCTATGAGAAAGGAGTAGGGGAACAAGTACAGGTGAGTATTAAGACACTGAAAGGTGACTACAAGGCTACTGGTGGCTCTAGTAAGGAAACCTACAGCATCTTGGTGCTTAGAGGGAAAGAAGAGGGGAAATGGGTTGGACTTCAAAGAGCTCATAGTCTAAGTGGGAAGGTAGGATGCAGAAAGGTGAAATATTAACTGGGATAGATGGACTAGAATGCTAAAGAGATTTCATGATAATTACATGAGAAATATCATGACTATGTCATATGGCCAATGTGCACTATGAACTCAAAGGAGGGCGAAGGCTCTCTGTGGCCTAGAGCCCTCTGGGACAGTTTAGTAAAGAAGGAGGAGGGTCTAAGACAAAAGATAGGTCAGAAATCTATCAGAAAACATATTACCAGGTTGGGGAATGTGGCTTGGTGAGTAATGGGCCATTACAGAAGTCTCCTTGAACACAGAGTTTGTACTGCTGTCTTTACTTAAGTAAATGTTCTACTTTGGATCAGCACAGTTTTATTACTTTAAGAACTTGATGGAAAAATAGGCAAATGTCTGCCTGGCACAAATTCTAGTTGTTATAATACAAAACTATATACGTGGAAAATTATTCCTGCTCCAAAAGCAGAAGCTAAAGTATCTGAATCTCCAAGGATTTTCTTCCTTTGCTCTTTTGCTCCATGGCCAGTTCTGAAAAACTCTTCATAAAAAACCCCCTGGTAGAATCTTTCAGTTGCTAAAGTAATGGTTATGTTTAAGAATCTCTTTCTAGAAGTATGCAATACTATAGGGAAGTCCTCACGGGTACTAGTAAAATACAATGACAGGCACACAAAGTACAGTTCTGAAATGGCTAGAGATGGGAACAAGTGCATTAATAAAGGGCAAGCAAAGAGGAAAAAACCATACCACAAACAAGGCTAAAAAAAAAAAATGAACCAGGCAAGGTTGGGTATATCTGAGCTGCTTAGGTGAAGAAAGCGTTAGGGATAGTTAGATGAAGAAGAAAATGAAAAAAGTTGAGAAAGGGAAGAAGATAGGGAGAGGAGAAGATGGAAGGAGGAAGGAAGGAAGAAAGATAGACCCCCTTTTTTCAGAGCTAAGGCTAGCCAAGGAAAGAGTTTAAGTTTCAATGAGATGAAGGTAGTCAGAGAGAGGGAAGGAAGTTAGAGTAGTGGGATATGGTTGGAAGGGTTGCTTTAAGTGCATTTTTTCTTTAAATGACATACATAATCATATCCAAATTGCCATTAGATGAAAACTTTATTTTTCCCTGAGTTTGGTATGTTTTAGGGGTTGATTCAGAAAGCACTATTCAGAAAGATTCAATGACAGTGATTTTACTAAAACTTGTTTGGAAACAGGATGAAAAAAAAGTAAAATCTACCCAAATCAGTCTGTCTACCAATTTCTATATGCTCCACTCATGCCCTTCCTTCCAAACAGGAAGCACAATTCACACTCATACATTCTGATCTGATATTCAAGTTCACATTTTTGCACCACATACTGGTTCATATAATTGCTGAGAAAGCTGCCACTGAAAAGATAGAGGAAAACCTGTTTTCAGTTTCAGGGTTTCCCACCACCCCTGCTCTCAGCTATGCGAACATAGTGCCTGGAAGTGATGCGTAAGCCCATCCTCCAAAATCACTGCTAGTCAGTCAGCAATATCTAAGTGTCTACAGCACCTCAGGGAAGAGTGCCTGTCTGTCTGTCTGTCTGTCTGTCTGTCTGTCTGTCTGTCTGTCTGTCTGTCTGTCTGTCTGTCTCTCTAATGCATTCAAAAGGAAAATTAAATCCAGTACAAAGTAATGCAAGCATAAATCTCTCTATAGTTGCTGAAATGACCTAAATCACAATGGGTTTAGCATCATGGTCTAAGGCAAAGTCATCAGAGTCAATCTGAAGGCTCAGGACATTTAGACTGGGAGAAAGGATATAAAGCCAGCTAGGGTTAAAATACTTTTGATCTGATCCAGAATTAAATATAGCCCCTAGATAAGACCATAAAGGCCCATATAACAATAAGGCCTAATAGGGCAGCATTCGATTTCATTTTCTTAAACCAATTAAAAGAAGGAACCATTAGATGGAGAGGTGGGAGGAAGAGGTCTCCCCTTTACCCCGTCCCCATCCTCAAATCCCTCTTTGCTCTAAAATGCCCAATATTTCAAAACAGACCTTTCTTATTTTATTTAAAGACTATCTTAAGCCAGGTTTTGTGTGGTTTTTCCCTACTTTCCTTTCTTTTTGACCCCACTAATTCCAGCCAGCTTTCTCACTTTGTAATGAAGGAGGGAAGCACTCCATGTAAAGCCAGACAGCAAATATGTTCTGCAGCACATTCTAACAGAAGGAGCCTGGGGATGCGGATTTGGGAAACTGGGTACTAACCTGGGCTCTAACCCAAATTCTTGAATGGAGAACTCTACCAAAACTTTCCCCGGCTTCAGATTCCTCATATGTCAAATGGTAACAATAACCTCCACCCTACCCAACACTCACCTCGCCAATGAGATCAGTCCATCAACCCAAATTTATTAAGTGTCTACAATGTGCTAGAGAATAAGGATACAAAGACAATGAAATGATCCCTGTTCTCAAGGAATTCGCATACTTAAAAGGCAAACAGTCTGTACCTTTGTAAGTATATGAAGAATAAATATAGAAAAAGAGTTAGCTAGGGCAGATCATAAAACACTGCAAAAACACTATGCAAAGTATAAAAATGCTGTACAAAAATAAAGGGTTATTAAGTTGTACCATTGCCAGCAATTTCTTCAATAAATCGTGATATTTTTGTACTTTTTAATCGTAAAAGGCAGGAAAGTAGAAATCTTGCATAGGAATAAAACAATCTTGGTTTCTAAGTTTACAATTCATAGGAATTTGGCTGACACATCAATAAATTCTTAGGTGATGTGTGTCTCTTAGCAATGTCCAGGGTTCTATAGTATTATCTTGTCTTTGAGTAACTGCTATGCTAACATTACCACCCTTTGAAATTAGCTAATAATACTGAAGTTCTGAAAATTACCCTTTGACAAGAAAAATATGACTCAATTCCACCTCCTTATAGACAACTGTACATTTTCGTTTTGTTTGTGTGTGTTTTTTGGTTGATTGATTGTTTTTTTCTAACAAATGTAAATTTTCAAAGGCCTCTGTTAAAACTGCATAGCAATCCAGAAGACTAGTCCATCTAAAAATGGCCAACGAATTTTAGTTCAGTTTTTTTAAGAAGCTACAAATAATAATGGCCTTCATCATCACCAAATAATATTGTAGAACTATGCTGACTCAGAGGTATGACTTAAGATTTGGTCTTCAGTCACTTTTTGATAAACAGTCTGTTTTAGAATCGTGATGTCCAAGTCACTTTTTGGTCTACAAAAAGATGCAGACACTGAGAAATGAATGACCAGCTTAATCCAGGAAGGCTGAGACCTTTCTCCTGCTGGAATTCACTAATGGGTGATTTGCAACCACTTGACTGACATGAATGACTTACTGTAAGGCACGGTAAAAGGGAGATAAAATAAAAGATCTCCACTTGGGATGAGTTTAACTTCACAGTGAATATAATAGAATAGCACAGGCACCAGTTTGGGTGGAAAGTCCACTCAAAATAATGGGTCAAAATGTTATCCTTCAGTTATTCAGGCATGCCTCTCACTGACCTCAATCCAAATTTTCTATTAAGAATAGACGTACTAGTTGGAAAATCTTAAATGATCTTTTAATTGAAGGTAAATTATCTTCTAATAGACTTACTTGAAACTGAAGGACTTACACCCTTTTAAATCAATGTTTGGTAAACATATACATTGCCATTAAAAAGAAAATGGACACAATATACTTAAAATGAACAAGCAGGCAAAGACTGTTTAGTACTCAAATGAATGCCTTATTAAAAACCAAATAATAATTTGTTTTTTAAATGCCCATGTAAGAGAGTGAGTCAGACATTACAAAAGTAAAATTAACCTGATGTTCACTAGAATTCAGAAAAGTGACAATAAATTCTCTCTTGAGTCTGAATATCTAATTAGTAATTTGTCCAATAGCATGGTTTTCTTCCATTCTCATCTCTCTATAGTAGCAGAGGAACTCAGAAGTGAAGGAAAGGCGGACAGCTAGGTAGCACAATGGATAGAGTGCCAGGCTTGGGAATTGGAAGTCTTAGATTCAAAACTGGCTTCAGATACTTCCTAGTTGTGGCAAGTCACTTAACCTTACAACTCTTTACATTTAGAACTGATACTAGGATAGAAGATATAACCGCAGCAGCAACAGCAGCAGCAGCAGCAGCAGCAACAGCAGCAACAACAGCAACAACAACAACAACAACAATTTTTCATGTCTCCTAAAAAATTCAAGGAGAGGATAAAGACAATCTGCTATTTCATTAATATTGGGAACTTCTGATAAGGAGAGTCCCTCTAATAATACAGACCACCAATTTAACTAGAACTTAAAGACTTGAAAAGTTGTCTAGGACATGTAAACTGACTTACTCAATGTCACAAACATAGGGTGTATACATATCTGTGTTTGTGTACACACATACATATACATATACATACATTAGGAAAGTTTTTCTCACAGACACACAGGATATAGCAACCATTAGTTTAGTTGTAGAGTTCTGACTTGTCAATGACTAAAATATGAAGTATTTTATCAAACAATACCTCCACTAAATCCCTCCTCTGATGCTTCATCATGACAAATAGATTAGAATGAGGCAGGGGTGAGGAGTAGTAGGGTTGGAAGGGGGGAAAAGAGACCTAAGACTAGCTAATGCCAGCAGAGTGAATACCCTGGCACACAGAACTTTATTAGAAAGGTCTCAAAGCCAGCTAAATTACATTAAGAACCATCACACTGGGTGCAGGGTGAAGAAGTTTTTGGCCAGAGCCATTTAAGAATGGCCCTTCAGAGGGCCAATTGAGTTGAAGGAGAGATCCTTGAAGCAAGGATAGCAAATTAAATATTTGGTTAGGAGCAGGAGCTTCCTGTTTTCTGGCCATTTCAAATAAGATATTTGTAAAATGTCAAGCACAGTGCCAGGCACATAGTAGGTGACTGATAAAGGCTTGTTCCCTTTCCCTTCCCCAATCTGGTTCCATTGCTACCACATGTCTGCATTACAGAATATAGCTTCTCTTGCAATGGAATAAACTAATTCAGACAATGAGCATATTTGAGAGGAGAATCATGAAAATACTCTTCTTTTTCTTCACATATAAATATTACTTTTAGAGTGGTTAGGCTAACCCAAACCATATTTACTGTTTGTTCAATTATAGGTCTCAGAGAAAACATATGACATGTTGATTTTGAAAATTGCTGATAGATACACAAGATCATCATAAAAGAATCTGAGGAAAGTCTTTCATAGAGTCACATGCTTAAGTTTGGTTTTCTGATACTGTTTGGGGTTATGCATCATAAAATTGGGCTGAAAGACAATATTCTAATTCTTGAGCCATAGACTAAAATAATTATAATAATATTAATAATGATATAGTACTCTCTCTAAAGTTAGACAGCATCTTTTCTCAGAACTGCCTGAGGCATCCTTACAAATTCATGTTCACAACATCTTGGTAAATCAGAAAAGGAAATTTGGAGATTTGGAAGAAGAAATGGAAACAGAGTGAGGTTATATGACCAGCCCATGTCACATGGTGGATTAGTGGAACCCCTATACCAATCTGTTAACTCTCTATTGACTTGTCCCAAGCAAAAGAAAATTGTTAAGACTGCTTTAAGATAAAGTGAGTGCTCTAAAGTAATCGCTGTATATTGATTACACTGGGAAGTAAAGATAGATACCATAAAGTGTATAACTTTTCAACATATAGTATCAGTTAAAGCAATATGTTCCCAATTAAGAAGGATTCTGTTTCCTTGTGCCCTCTCCTCAACACTATTCGATTCTTTACAGACTTAAAATTAATTAAGCATTTGTCAAATGCCTACTATATACAGGCTCTGTGATAGCTGCTAGTGATACAAATGTAAGATGAAAATCTCTACCCTCAAGGAGTCTATACTTTTGGGTTTGGGGGAGAGGAAGAGCCGAGTAAAGATACAATTTAGTGAGTCAAGTAAATATGGTATAAAAAAGCAAAAATACATTCCCAAGAATTTTCATTAGAAGAATTGTTAAAACGTAATCCTTTAAAGTGTAGTATTAATAGATAGTATTTAACAAAGGCAAATATTAAAAAGAGTCTAGATTTTCTAAAAATTTCCTCTTCTACAGTTACTGGAGGGAGGGGTGAATGGCTTTAGAAACAACACAAACTACTCCCTATTTCTTTCTTCTAATATAAACAGTTCCAGTCTTAGCTAACAGTCTTTACTTTGCTCCCATCCTCTAGAGGAGAGGGGGCAAGAAGCCTTAATAACGTTTTCTCTTATATATTTTGCAAAACCACTTGCATGTATACAAACTATACTACTCACATCACATCCTCCATCAATTGCTTCTGAACATAGCAATGGAATTTTCTTGCTAGCATACTCATCAAAAATTAAAAAAGTTCTAGCTCTTCACTACAATAGTTCTTTGTGAAAAGAAGTTGCTTTAAATTTATTTCTATTCAAATGTTCTTTAAAGAAAGCATTGGTTAAAATGGTACTGGGTTCATGGTATCATGGCTGGTTTTCTTTGTTGATCTTAAAAAAGTCAATATATTTTCCTACAGTCTTTTTGTTTGTTTTTAAAGAAAGCAACAAGAAGAAATCTAGCTCTACCCAAATATTCATGTTCTTATACTTTTTGGTACATTCTCTATTTCTGCCATTACTGGGTATTGTGCCTTTGAATCTCTCTTCTATGTGGATGGATGACAGTCTTCTCACCATCTCTTAGTTTCATTTATATATGACTATTGTAATCTCCCTTTTGTGTCTATGAGACATTTTGAGAGTATATTATGTCTAAAAGAAATTTGGGACTATCTGAGGCCACTCAGAAGCATCCACTGAGGAGTCCAAGACAAATCAGGATGCATTAGAAGAGGATAGGGCAATTGCATGCCAGCCTATTCCACATCATTGTACCCCTTTAACCCCAACTTCACTACTACAGATATGAATTGGTAGAAGGTTTCCATCTCCCTGTTTATGCAAGAAGTCTTCTGGGTCTGAGACCCAGAAGCAACTAGAAAATTACTTAAAATATGTGCTTCCTCTTCCTCTCCCTCCCTCCCTCCTTTCTTTTCTCCTTCTTTCCCTCTCCCTGTCTCTGTCTCTGTCTCTTTCTCTGACTCTGTCTCTCTCTCTCAACTTTTTTTAAAGGCAATTTGCATCTGAGGGCAAGAAGACAACTATCAGTTCAAATGACTCAGAAAGCTGTGTTCTATCATGAGAAAGAAGTTTTAAGACCATCTGTCCATCATTATGAAGGAAATATGATTTTTTTCGCAATAGAGGCAAAAGTTATGAACCAACTCAAAATAACATGTCTAGTTTCATTGAAATTAAGTAAATGGGGCCAACAAATCTGTCCCCTAGACTAAGTAACCAAGATTTATTTTCCTAAATGATTGCATTACTTCTAGTTTCCTAATAGAACAATATTCAGAGGAGGAGGAGAGAAGATTGGATACTAGAAGGAAGCTTTGTTTTATAGTTCAGAGGTAGAACACAATTATTAAGATGCTTGTGCTCCTGATGAAGAAACTATGGCACAGAAAAAAGTAAATTCTTTGCCTAGGATTACAAAAAGAAGTATATTTTTGACCAAAATCTTCTAACTCATTATTTCCTCCACAAACATTCCCCCCTTCTTTCTACTTTCCCAATTACTGTCAAAGGCACATACATCATCTCACCCCCAACAGGTTCAAAACCTTGGTACCATCTTCAGTTCTTCTTTCTATTTCACTACAACCCTCATACCCAATCAGGTGTCCAAGCCTGCTGTTTCTACATTTGTGATGTCTCTTCTCACCTATGACACTACCATGATCCTGGTATAGGCCCTCATTTCTTCATGCCTACTAAACTGCAACAGTTATCTGGTTGGTCTCTCTGCCTCCAGCTTCTTCCCACTCCTGGTTATCCACTACTTGGCTCTCAAAACAATCTTCCTTAAGTGCAGGCTTGACTAGGCCACCTTCCTATTCAATAAATTCTACTTGCTCCCTATTGCCTCTAAGATCAAGTGTAAGATCCCCTATTTGCCTGTTGGAGCCCTTCATAACCTGGCCCCTTCCTACCCTTTCAGTCTTCTTAAATCTTACTCCCCCCCCCCCCCCATATACACTGGGATTCAGTGACTCAGGCCATGTTGTTACCAATTCTAGGCATCTTTCCTGACTATCCTCTATGTTTGAAATGCATTCTGAAAGAGTCAGGCAATGGGGGTTAAGTGACTTTCCTAGGGCCACACCACGAGGAAGTATCCTGACATATTTGAACTCAGGATTCTCCCTTCTCCAAACCTGGCTGTCTATCCACTGAGCCATCTAGCTGTCCCTCACTCCTTATCTCTTCCTTTTCCCTTCCTTGGCTTCATTCAAGTATTAGCTAAAATGTCACCTTCCTTAAGGTATCTTTTCTGGTGCCCCCATTGCCTTCTCTCTTAAATAATCTCCAATTTACATACATACATACATATGTATGTGTGTATATATATATATATATTTTTTTTTTTCCTGTATATAGTGATATACATGTTGCCTCCTCCACACAGAGCTCCTTGAGGGCAGGAGCTATTTTTACTTTTCTTTGTATCCCCAACACTTAGCACAATGGATGAAATATAGGAAGAATTTTGGAAATGCCTGGTGTTCTTTCCACTAGGTAGGAGCTACCCTTTTTGTTAGTAAGAATGCCTGTTAGGAAGGTTAAGTTCAACAAAGAGTGATTAGAGTTTAAGGCCTGAGGATGAACAAGGACTGTAATGCCAAAAAAAATTATAATCATAATAATAACTACTACTGATAATTTATCACATTTGAAAGTTTACAGAATGCTTTTCATACATTATAACATCTGAAGGAAACTCTCAGGCTTAGGGAAAAACGTGAACATAAAATGTTGGGCTCAAAATGTCAGCAAGACTTATGAGCCTGGAGCAATGAAGTCAGAGTTGGAGGATTATATGTGCATGCCTGGAAAAGAAATGGGTACAAGACAGTGGTTACACGCAGGACTGACTGCTCCTCCCAAGAGGAGTCCTTTATAGCTGGGCTGAACCCAAAATGGCAGCCAAGCAGTCATTGTGGTTTGCTTTGCTTTTAGATAGATCCTGTAAGCTGTCAAATAAATCCTGGCTCACATCTGTTTCCTTCAGAGCTCTCTGGCTCATCCTAGGTATGAGAGGGAGAATGAGGGTGCCAAGGTCCTCAGGCACAATCCTTAAAATCAGTGAAGCCAAGCCATTCATTCTTACCTTTCTCTACAAGAAAATGACTATAAAGTTTGAGGTTTGTCTGTCTGTTTGAAGTAAAGGAAGAGTATATATGTAGTAGTACTATCTATCCTGTTACAGCATCTAGGCTCCAATATGTCTACTACAGACGACAATATGTCTAAATGGCAGGCATTTTTTTCTAGATAGATATCAACACCACCTTCTTAATGAACTTTATTTGAGAAGGCTTACTAATGTGGTTTTTATAAAAAGATAATTGACAATTAAATCTAAACTCCCTAATAGTAAGGAAGGAGAGAATAAATATGGCAGTAAATAGAGTTCTACATACAGTTAGGAGTGAAAATTAAGATAATCATTTCAATATCTTGGCAATTTTTTTTAAACCCTTACCTTCCATCTTAGGATTTATACTGTGAATTGATTCCAAGGCAGAAGAGTGCTAAGAGAGAGGTAACTGGAGGAGGGGGGAAGAGGAGGGGTCCACACGGCTAAGACATGTCTGAGGTCATACTGGCTCTAGGCCTGTCTCTCACTCCACTGAGCCACTTAGCTGCCCCTCCCCATTTTAGCAATTTTTTAAACCAGTAATGGGTAGTAGAAATGGGCTTTAAGTCATTTTCCCAATTGCTATTCAAGGCTCCACAGCACAGTGAGAAGTGATGATTCTAAGACAGACACTGAAACCACCTGAAACTGCTTTTGAATCATGAAAAAAGCTAAAACATGTTAGGCAGTTTTAGTGTTAAGTGAAATGGCTAATTCATAGAGATCTCTTTGTTAGCTATACTATATGATTAACCATAATTCCTTTCTATCCTTAAGGGGCTTACAATGGAATTGGGAAGAAAGACCAAAAGAAAAACAAATCAAAATGAATTAGGTTATGTATCTATTAAGAATCTGCAGGAATCTGAATCATATTTCCCAGCACAGACTGCAGTCTACTGCTGTAATTCCCTCTCAGAGGCATGTCACAATTCTAATTGCTGCAAGTCATTTAGACAGCTGAGAATCCTTGAAACTATTACCATTTATTTCTTATTTCTCCATCTTGACTACTAGAAGGATACCACAAGATACTCTGAACCTGGGCAGAAATAGATATAGACTGTGTCTGATATATGCCTGATTTATGGAAAAGATAGTTTCTTCCAGAAAGGTACGATCCTGCTGGGCAATCCCCAGGAGAAGGGAGGAGGGAAGGAAAGATGGCAGATGATTACAAGGAGGTGAGGCAGGATCCTGAAGGCAGAAGGTGTGCCTGGGGAGAAAAACTCTTGTGGTCAATCTCACTAAACAACACCTAAGAGGAAGTCAAGGAGGGGAGAAAGACCAGAAGTCAACTCAGTATGGGAAGTGATAAGCAAGATGCAGCCAGGACACCCAGGAAGGCATGGTGGTGAAAATGGTACAGGAACACTCTTGGTACCTTCATAGTGTAGACTTCACAAAGGACAGAGACATGCTGGCATGGGGCTGAGGGAAGACATCTTTCCAAGGCTGGTGAAGCTTTAGGTATGACTAGGCTAAAAGACCTAATTAAGGGTCACATAAATAGCACCTCTTGGAACCCAGGCATCTGGATGTTTATTGCAGTATGAATCAACCAATCATCCAAGTGATTATTAAGCATCCACGGGCCCAGCTCTGTACTAACACTGGGGACACGAACATAATGAATAAACTTAACTCTGTTATCTCAAGAAGCTTACATTCTCATGATGCTACTCACTAAGATGTGTGATCTAATAGTATCTGCCTCCACCAAATATACTGTCTGTCGGGAGTAACATCTAGGAGAAAATACCATTGCAAAGTTGCAAGTTAACCATCTTTGGCATTCAGTTCAACAAGGCCTGCTTGGGCACTGTACTAGCCCCTGAGACTACCTGGACAAAAATAACAATGAAACTAAGGAAGCACATTAAGGTTACCAGGGAGAACCTTACAGACAATCCTCATTCCAAACTGCTCATTCCCTCTAAATTGCTAGACCAAAATGCTTTGGAAAATCCAAACCAACCCCATTTCTCCTATGATGAAGATAAAAATGAAAAGAATGTTTTCAGAGGACATTTTAATTATCTGTACTATTTATTTGGAGAAATAAAAGTCATGCCTATCATCTGCTTTTACTTCCAGAAAACATTTAACCTAGACACAGTCCACAATATCTATTTTCAGGTTCCTTCAGTGTTCCCAGGCTAATAAGTAGAAAAACTTGGGAAATATAAGCCACAGATGTGTGGTTAATGGGAGAAATCTAATGAAAAATGCCAATCTGGGACTATTATGGTTGGCATGAGTAGGATAAACCATAGGCTATGATTGCATTTAAACCATATGTCCCTTCAAAAGAATGGCAACATGGTGGAAAACTCCCGAAAGGGACTGGATGGGCTAACACCTTGTGTGCTACTTATAATATTCAAAGAAACTTTCTTTCAATATACTTCACATGTTTTATAAGTTGCTTCTCCTTAACCAACGTTCATCCCATCACCTTTGGAGGACCAGAGGCATGCCTGGTTTCCCAGCTGTGCAAATTGAAAGAAATTAAAGATGACAAGGATCTCAATTAGATGCAAAAATGAAACCCAAGCTGCCAAGTGAAAAGGACAGGGACAACCACAAGAACTCAGCTGCAGAAATGTGACAACAATGCCCATATGTCTATGATGAGTTCACAGAATCCTACTTTTTAGTGGTTTACTGATAGAGAAATAAGAATGGAGAAAAACCACTCTGGTGTTCTCAGGAGTATAACAAGCCTTCCTTTAATTGCCTAGCAATCCTCTTAAACAAGATACCCCTTCAAAAGAAGAGAAGCTTGTTGGAAAATTCCTGAAAAGGATTTTTTTCCCCCTTTAACTTCCATCTCTCCTCTGGAAACTACTGTTTCTGGCCTACTATATCAGGAAGACAGAAGTAGAAAACTGTTACATGGCATAAATGAGAATGCTGGTGTAAACTGAGCATAGCCAAGAGAATTGAGAGTTATTTAGGTACAAATAACACTAGATACAAATGAAATATAAATCTGCCAACTGTTATTTTCATAGTAAAAACTTTTGAAATAATTTTTAGAAAATCAGTTTTATTAATAAGTATCTTCTCTCATCAAAATGCTGAATATATATTTTTTATCATTAGATTTGGAGAAGAAATAAACCTTAAAGATAGCCAATTAGCACCACACCTTCATTTCATAGACGATACAAGAAAAGTAAACGGACTTGCCCTAGAAATTTCAGCTCAGGACCTTTGACTCAAAATCTACTTTTATTTTTTTCCTATTTTTCTGTTTCAAAATTGCCCAAATCTACCCCTATATTTTCCTCCTTAACCCTCTCAGCAAGCCATCCAACATAAAAAAAAAAATTGTATTCGTTCACTTTTACGTGGAAATATAAGACAAGAAGCCTTTCATCCAAGAATTATTCAACTTTATCTATGAAAAAAAGTGAATTAACAAAGCTGAGACATGGAAGTCTCAACATCCTGACAATCTTTTTGTTACTGCCATAAGCTGCTTTCAGATGGGATGGAAAATAATATGGGTGGGGAGTGGGAAAGGAGCGATATGCCATCATTTTCAGGACCAAGGAGGTAACCTTGATGCTTATTGGAAGCAGCTTAATACAGTGCTGTCTGTCTAGAATGTGAGACTTTAGCCGTGATAGTGTAAACTTCTCAAAGATGGGGGGGGGGGTGCACACGTTGGAGAGGAAACTCACATCCTCTAGTAGCAAAACCAGAAGAATGTCCATAGCTATTGGTCCTATAAATATCTCCCCAGACATCTTACTAAATTTGTAGGGAGGGCACATTTGAAAAAAAAATGCATACAACTCTCAAACAAGGGACCTTGACACTTCAGAGGACTTGATAAGAACAACAGAAACAGTAAAGGATCCCTCCCCTCATTTCTTTGTAGAAGTGGGGGCACATAGGGGTAGAATATTGCATATATTTTCTGATTTTCTCAATGTACTGATCAATCTTGCTGATTTTTTTTTTATTCCCCTGGATGAGAGAGAGGAAATTTCAGCAACATAAAAATTAGGCAGCCAAAAAATTTTCTTAAAAGTTATGGATAATGGTTAGATTTGCTTTATTAGCAAACAGATTTGAATCAAGGAAACTTCCTCAACTGCCATTAATTAGGTGTGAGTATAAAATATGCAAAGGATGGAAATATAGGAGACCTCATGATACATTTAATTTCCCTATGTTGCTCTTGGGGTTCCAGTAATACTCAGTGAGGGTCACACAAACACCATTCCAAATAGATATTCTAAGTTAAGACAGACAGTAGAAAAGTAAATTACTTACTGTATCTAATGTAGCACAGAGTGGTTAAAAATTAGGGGCTGCTGTCAATGACCACACTGACAATGAAATTTCCAATATAATTTAAGCAAATTAAATCCTCATTCTGTCAGAATAGGAATTGAACATGAAATCCACCCTCACTACTTAAATCCTTACCTTCTGTCTCAGAATCCATATGAAATATCAGTTCCAAGGCAGAAGAGCAGTAAGGGGTTGGCAAAGGGGGTTAAGTGACTTGTCCAGGGTCACACAGCTAGGAAGTGTCTGAGGCCACATTTGAATCCAGGTCCTGCTGACTCCAGGCCTGGTTCTCTATCCAAAAGTATGATTCTTCTACAGGAAAAAGTTCTAGCTTTTTCAAAATTTAATCTAAGACATGCAAGAATCTAAATAATTTTGTCACTCTTGTCAACTGTCAACAATATTCAACCACTAGACATGTGGTTTTTCAAGGCTGTATTGTGTAATGAATGTATCATTGAAATGGGTGGAGCTGCAATTTTGGGCTGTTATCATTTTACTACAAGGATAGTTACTTCATCCTGGGTCTATAGGTCTGAAATTAATTACTGCAACTATTTAGAGGTCAAAGAATTCTAACTACATTATTTTTCTTAGCTTTAGCTCTCCAAAAATTGAAATATTTGAAACATTACCTCCTTTTTTATTGTTCATACATGTAGATATGTTGGTGGAACAAAGACATTCTGTAATATCCATCCATATAGGATGGGAATCATCTCAAAGAAATTAATGCAATTTTGTTCATAACTGGATAATGTAATTCTATCAGGCTCTACTCAAATGAACATAAGACTACAAATAATAGATTGAAGAGGTTAATGATAAATGAACTTTTAAAAATTTGGCACTATATATTCATGACATCTGCTAAAGTCACAAGAATCTAGATTTATCACAGTGTTGTTAATTTTTACTCTTTACTCTTCAAAACCAGTCTTGGTTTTGAATGAATAAGGCATCTGGTTCAATCTCTGTTGTTGTTGGTTTTTTTTAAAGAGGAATTTAATATAATCTGGATCATACAAAATATCTTCTGAGGCATTTCCAGAGCTGAACAAACCCTGCTGGGCAAATCTGGGCAGCAGTAGTGTACTCTAAACGAATAATGTTTGGTTAAAACCATATACACCTCACCATACCATGCATAGAGTAACATTTTATGAAAACTATCTACATGTATGCCCAAGACTACTTGTGTATTCACTATCATTTAAGATTTAGAATTTTCAATTTTTACTATGGGATCTCACAATTTATCTTTAACTGAACTATTCTTCACACTGGTATCATTCTATTCTTGTTCCTACTACCTCTAGCTAATTGGTGATGTTGCCTTAGTGGATCCTCAACTTGTTTTAAAAACATGGTCAGTTTTCCTAGATTAGATATCATTTTTTAAAGAAAAATTTTAAGTTGGTAAAAATAGATATTTAATTTTTAAAACAATGAGCATATAAAAAGATATAGTTAATAAAGAATTTAATATAAGATATTTAGCCTAAAATTAAAAGCCAGTACTTTCTTTGCAATGGGAAAATACTGGAAACTTCCCCAATTAAAAAAAAAAAAGGGTAAAGTAAGGATAGTAGAGGGGAAGATTACTATCCTGGTAAATTTACACTGTGCCAAAAACTGAGGATACAAAGAAAGACAAAATGTGGCCTCAGGATTGAAGCTGAAGTCTTGCAGCAAGCCAGAGATGCAGAAGTAAGGAGAGAGAGTAAATTCATGGAAGTCAGTCAAGTTGAAGAAGCCTGGAGAGGTAGGAAGGGGTCAGCCAGGTTGTGAGAAGCTTGCCAGACTGATAAAATGTTACATCTGAATCATCTATTCTGTAATGGATTAGAATGAGAGATTCAAAAAGAGCTGACAGTTTTGGTCATCTAAACTTTTTTTCTAGAGGAGAAAGGAAAAGAATTCTTCATTATAATTCCTTTAACTAAAGCCTAATAGCTAATCCTGGATTGAACTCAAGAATCTTTTTAGTGCTTTGAAATTTCAAATCAAAATACTAAGAATTATACTGCAGTTATATATTTTCAATCATTTTACATTTAAAAAGACAATTTATTAAGGGAATTTAAGGTCAAATTTTGCAACTATTTTTTTAAAGAAACTTATGAAATAATGGAATTTATTCTGAGAAAGTTCTGC
Organism: Gracilinanus agilis; assembly: GCF_016433145.1. NCBI lineage: Eukaryota > Metazoa > Chordata > Mammalia > Didelphimorphia > Didelphidae > Gracilinanus > Gracilinanus agilis. Next base: position 53,598,344 of record NC_058131.1, read on the forward strand.
TTGTACTCTGTTTTTTTGGCCAAAATCCATTACCCCATACAAATGGACAACTTCCTAACCTAAGATTGCTCATTTTTTCCCTCCTCAGATTGGCAGTGAAGTGATTTTCACATGATCTGTGTCACTGATTAAATCTTATGAATTACATTGTAAGAGGCATCAGAATCTGATTTTGCAGAACTACAATAGTGAACAAGTTACTAAAACCTTTTCAATTAGAAGGTAAGTTTAAAAGTGATGACTTTTTAATTTTTCCACATTGGTTGAGTTTAGATAAATGTTTCAGAAATAAATTAAGCATGTAAGGTTTATGAGTAGAGGAAAAATTCTTTGAGTGAAATAATCATTAATTCCTATCTTTTCTTACATTGTCAAACTTAACATGTAGAAACCTTTTTTTCACACCAATCACAAAGCAAGGTTTTGTAAGATATAACCCTGTTGGGGGGTGGGGGTGGGAAGAGTTTCTCAGTCTGGCAAAATGTCATGAGGGTTAAGAAAAGTCAGTCAGTTGCAAACTCAAACTACATTTGAGATTCTCAGGCTCCAAATCCAATGCTCCTTCTACCATATAACATGTTTATATAAGGATTACTCAACAATAAAGAGTGTTCAAGATTAGATTAGATGAGATGAGATGAGATACTAAAGTAGGTTCATCATTACTTCTTATGAGGTCCTTAAAAAGAGGACAAGCTTTTATTTGTCTTTAATAGCTCAAGTGTGGTCCTGTCTTCAGCTGGGATAAAAGCTTTCCCAAAGGTCCCATTCCCACTGAGTCACATTTTAGAGCTGGAAGGGGCCAACCATACAGAGGTTAGCTAATCAAACGCCCTTTTAAAAAAAAAATTGTTGCAAGATGAAGTGAGTTTAATGGCTTGCCAATGGCCACACAATCTGCTTTCTGAACCCAATGTTTAGAACTCAGGTTTCCTATTTATTAAATGTGAGTAACTTTGGACAAGACACTTAGTTTCTTCATCTTAAAAGAAGCAGACAATGAAATTATCTCTAAGGTAACTCCCAACTCTAAATGCTATAGCCCTATGAATTCTAGATCTTTTTCTTTCTATCATGGCATTTCCCCATAACTGGGATGCTAAGAAGTGGGAAAACTGAAAGGATACTGGAATTAAATTTTATATCATAAGATCTGGGTTCAAATCCTTGTCTCTATGACTTTCTACTTGTGACACCTTGGCTTGTCACTTCACTCTCTGAGCCTCAGCTTTAAGTATAACCTGAAGGATAGAGGTAGTATAGTGGAGTGAACAGAACTAACTGCCCTTGGAATCAAGAAGGGCTGGGTTTAAATCCTACATCTGATATGTACTGGTGTAGGAGACTGGGCATATCACCTAAATCTGTAGTGCTCTAGACCAGAGATGTCAAACACAGGCTCAGTCAGATACAGATTAAAATGTAATTGGGAAATACATAACCAAATCAATAAAAATATATTACATTTAAAAACTAAGTCATAGGTGGCCTTTGAGAATACTTAGGTAGAGATGAGTAGCCTCAGTTTCTATGTGAGTTTAATAACATTGCTCTAGGCCAGGGGTTGGCAACGTATGGCTCTTTCTGCAGGAGCCATAAAGTCATTTTTTTTTTCAGGCGCTGTTACAGGAGCGGCACTGTGAGCACTGTATGGTTCTCATGAAATTACATTTAAAAAAATGTGGCATTTATGGCTCTCATGGCCAAAAAGGTTGCCGACCCCTGCTCTAGACAATTCACTAAGACCAGAAGTTCAGCCACTACACAGCTTACTTAAGACTAACCATTAAAGGGGGAGCTACGTGGATCAGTGGATAGAAAGGCTCAAAGATGGGAGATCATGGGTTCAAATCTGGGCTCAGATACTTCTTAGCTGTGTGACCCTGGACAAATCACTAAATGTCAATTACCTGGCACCAAACCACTCTTCTGCCTTAGTATCAATTCTAAGACGGAAGGTAACGTTTAAAAAAAAAAGAGAGAGACTAACCAAACAAGGTGACAATGGCCTGAACTGGTAGGTGGTATTTCCTTCCCGAGAGCTCCCCTACATCAATAATCAAAGTCAAAAGAGGAAGAGAGGTGAATGATGCAACTAGTTAACTTCCTAAAATTCCTTCTAGAACTAAATTCTGTGACTTTTATATGAAATGAAACCATACCTCAGAATTTACTTCAACAATAGGTTTAGAGCAAAGAGGCGGGGGAGAATAGAAGTTTTTACATTTTGAGAAAATCAAGTTGATGATGTATGCTTGGAAACATCTTTCTTGGAGCAAAACAGAACTACAAAGTTTGAGTACATACCTCTGGTCAAACATTACTGTTGCTTATGTATTCTAAAGAAAGTCAGCTTAAATTGTGAATTATGTTGTTTGAAAAAGAATTATTGTCACCAATTGTAATATATTTCTCTCAAAAATTTGAAAAAATAAAAATTACTGAATTTTGTGTCTTCATTTCCACTACAATATACACACCTGGAGTCCTCTGCAACTTTTTTTATTTGACCACAGTTCATTTGTAAACCACAGTCTTAAGCTGCAGTTCAAGGGAGTGACCCAGACTCCTCTTATTGCTCTCTGGCTGAAAAAAGGTAACTCCCTGAATCATAAATGGTGAGTCACTGCCAGACTTGGCTGATGGGAAGGTCTCTGCTGGGGCATACCGTGACCATAAAAACACGATCACTAATACTCTTAAATTGGTTGGTTTCTTTCCATTTTTATATTTTAATTTGATGATTTCCTGCCAACTCCATAAATGAAAATACAGAGAACTGTCTGGTTCACAGGTCTCAATATCCAGTCAAATCACTTCCTACTGGGTACAACAGAAGGTTTGGATTGAGCCCAGGGATCTATTTATCCCCTTATTTTGAGAAACCACTGAATAGTTCTTCAGACTATGATCTGATGTAGGATTCGAAACCACCTCAAGGAGAGCCTGAATTAATGTACATGCTAACATAACATTCCATGGCAGAGGTCCTTCACTTAAAGAAAACATGGACAGCAGATATTTATCATCATCAACAGAATTCAGCATGCCATATATTATCAGGGAAAAGTCTATCATTTTACAACATTCAAGTGAATAAACACTTATGAAGCCCATACTATTTTCAAAATACAGCTTAATTTCTTGTTGTCACTGTCCTTTTTCAGATATTTTCCTATCTCATCTTTCTTCCTTTTGCTCCATTCCTCAATTCAATGCAAACATATATTGAATGTCCATCATATGCAAACTACAACGACAACGACAACAACAACTACAACCACTACTACTTTTTCCCCTGCACATTTCCTTTAGACTTGGTCCATCTTTCCTTAAATAAAGGTAGATTGGACCAATCAAAGAACATAAGAGAAAGTTGGTTTCTATTCCTTTTTCATTGTAATATTGTTCTAAGGTCCAGGAGAGAAGGAGTACTTACTATTCATCTTCATTGCTTCTGTCCTGTTGGCACTACAGGAATGGGTGATAAGGAATATAACTTTATCAAGTTCTACAATCTGAGGCAGTACTCTCTTCTCTCCTTGATTTAGAGTCCATAAACTTGGAATTTTTAATACAATTTTTTTCATAATCCTATGTATTTTTTTTATGCATTAAAAATTCTTATTTTGAGGAGGATTCACCAGATTGATAAACAGTTCCAGGAAACAAAAATCAACCAATCAGTTAACATTTATTAAACACCTGCTATGTGCCAGGCACTATGCTAAGCATGTGCTATGGAGGATATAAAAAAAGACAAAAGAGAGTCCATGCCCTCAAGGATGGACACACACACACACACACACACACACACACACACACACACACACACAAAATAGGAAATAACTAAAAAAGGAAAAGTGATAGAATTAAGCGGAAGCAGAGATGAGGAAGACTTCCTATAAAAGTTTGAATTTTAATTGAGACTTAAAGGAAACCAGGGAGGTCAGTAGTTGGAGCAGAGAAGGGATAGCATTCCAGGTAGGAGGAAAGGTTAAGAACCCCCATTTAGGTAGGTTATAAACCTCAATGAAAGCAAGGACTATTCAATTTTTGTCCTATATCCCTAATACTATACATAGTAGTTACTTATCTAAATTGAACTGAGCCAAACACCACACTAGGGTGTTTGTTTGTTTTTTAAAATATATATCCAAAGCACAGATTGCTTTCATCTTAAACCCTAGAATAAGAAATCATACCTGATAAATACAGCAAAACTTTCAAAATTTATTTATTTCCTACTGAAGAAAGTTTTGGGGTAGAGAAAGTCTTAGAGGGGGCATAGTTTTTAAAAGAAAAACAAAATCTATAGGCAGCTTTCAAAACTGAGTCCTCATTTGAAGGGAGGAAGAGCAATAAGATATTTTAAAAGGAAACATAATTTACATTTCAAATCCCTAGTGCTATTTTTCTGAGCAAGCATCCTATCCTGAAGCTGGTTTATTTTTTCTTCTTCATGATATTTATCTCACAGGCTTATAAAGTAGAAGTAAATGTGGAAAAAATAAAATTTAGGGATAATTTCAAAGGCATGGGTCCAATATGTTTTCTATAGGCTAAGTAATTTTACTTACAACATTTAAAGGAAAAGAAAAACCATTAAGATCTAGCTATTAAGAGGTATGTTGGCATGCATAAAGCAGCATAAAGGTAGGCCTCAGTTTGATATTTACTACCTTCAGACCTTAAGGGAAGGAAGGATCTTTTCCTCTCTAGATCTCCACTTCTTCTATAAAGTGAAAGGGCTGGAGATGATAGCTATGGTCCCTTCCTGTTATAAGAGTCTTGGAGTCGACTTAGAGTAGGTGGGTTCAGCCTTAAGACTCACATCATCCCTCTCTGTCCTGCAGTCTACAGTATGACAGGCTCAACATTCTTTGTGGCACTCTACTCAAAGTAAATTACAAGGCTGAGGCTGCTTATCTGATAAGCATTTGCCTGACCATTTTTATCATGCATCCCTGGCCCAAATAGGGTAATTGGGACATGACATGGACACCGACATGGACACACACAAACACACACACAAACACACATGCACACAAACACACCTTAAAAGCTCCATTTTTTTAATCTTCCTATAATCAATTATCTTAAATTAAAAGGGCTATGTTTGGGTGCTTGCTCTTCCCTAGAAACACTCCTTTCTGTTACACAGATCATGTTGGACAGCCAAACTGTACAGGTATATGTCTCTCTGGACAGGCAAAGCCAGTTCTTATCATCAGCTCTGAAAATGCAAATTCATTTAGGATTCATTTCTAGACTCCTCTTGCATACACAGACTAGTGAGCACCAAGCAGAGATCCATCCTGTCTTAGGAATACAAAAGACAATATGTATCTAGCATATTTTGAAAAAGTGTCCAGGGGACCAGTCTATAAGGATGGACTCTCAGCTGATCAAAGTATGAGGAAAGAGTACTAGAAGCCATTAGACTGTGGAGTTCTTCTGAAGAACTAATAAAACACAAGCTGACAGACTCTATCTCATTTATAAACAACTTCTTAGAGAGGGTAGAATCAATCAAGAAACATTAATTAAGCGCCTAATGATACTAGTGAGAATCTATACATCATTTTAAGGTTTAGAAAGCATCTTACATAGGATATCTCATTTGATAGGATACAACAACCCTGAGAGGTAGATACTATTATTCTGCTGAGTTTATAGATGAGATAGTTGAGGCTGTTTAACTGATTTGCCCAGGGTCACTTACATGATTTGAGGCAGCTGCATGCTCTGCTCTCTTATAGAAAGCTTGAAGTCTAGTCCAGGTCTACTAATTCATTATACTACCTTGGACTCAGCCTGTTTTGTCATCTGTAGAATGAGGAATTTGGACTAGATGACCTCTGGGGTCCCTTCTTACTATAAATATAAATATACTCAGAGCTGGCATTTCTTTCACAAAAAAATTATAATGAGGTAGAGGAATGAATCCTTAATTAAATGAAAGAAACATAAATACTGAAAGATGGCCAATTCAAATGCACATTCCATATTATACCTGAGAACTACAGAACACAAACAAAAAATGTGCTTACTTTGCTCTGGATACTTCTACACTTGAACTCAAGCTTTCTTCCTACTATATTGTGCCAGATGCTAACAATGCAAAGAAGGAAATTAAACGGTCAGTCCTACCCTCAAGAAGCTTATATTCTATTGTGAGAGACAACATCGGCCTATATAAGTAGATTCAAAAGAAACACAAAGTAACTTAGGGAGGCACTGAGAAGGTAGTGGGCATCAGGAAAGTTCTCATATGGAATAGGAAGCCTTTGGGCTGGGTGATGGCCACTGCCACAGAACCCCTCGCAAATGAGAATGGTGATTCTCATATACCTGATGGCTCACAAGCTGAAACAAATCTTACTGCTATCAAACCAGTGCCTGACAATAACTATGATGATTCTTGCATTGCTACAATAGGAGATGAAATGAGAAAGTACATAAGAAACAAGACCATTTGGTCTTCATTATTATGTTCTTTTTTCAGCAGGTATCACCTAACCACTTTAAAAGAGGTATTACTGAACTCTCTTGATGTTGCATTAATCAGATTTTTAACTGATTTATTTTTAAAGCTCCTTTTAGTGAATATTATTCATTGAGATAACTCTTCATAGGTACCCAAAAGCTTTAGAAACAAGTAATATTAGAAAAGTCCAAATTGCTATTCTTACCTCAAAGCTTCAATTTTACCTTTCTTATCAGTGACATAATCCAGCCCAGTGACTTCATAAAGCATCTGTTTTTCCTTAAAACAGTGAGTGAGCTAAACAAAGGTTCCCCAACCATTCTGATAGTTTTCACTTCTTCAGCATCTTGTAGTCAGATCACCCAGCTGGAGTTGAACCCCAAAACATTTAGGGTGAGCAAAGGAAAAGGTGGTAGGGAAACCTGTCTGTGGTCCCACAGCTTTGATGGAGTCAAACACACATCAAACAACTTGGTTTAGAGCAGCTTCCAAAAGCAGATGGTGAAGGCAAAAGGGGACAAGAGCTCCTATCCCATCACCAAGTTTTCCACTTGGGTTGGTCATTGTTTATCATTCTTACTTTTTGTGTTCCTGTAAAATTCTTTCTTTCTCTCAGAGTGGGAGTTCTTTGAAAGCTAATTTAAAGTCAAGTCTTTAACAAACTCTAAAAATGATTATGCTTTTTGAAGTGCACAACTCTATATAAATTATGTTTGTAAATTTATATATATAGATACATAAATATTTATAAATTCATCCCTGAAAGGGGTGTAATTTGCTCTAGAGTTCACATGTGCTATACTGTTCTGGAAACACTGAAGACAGGAGATTTGAAGTGCCATGAGTACAGCATTCTAGAGATGCATTCTAATGTTAAACTCAGGATATCACTGTAAAAGGGGGGAAAAATACATCAATGATAAATAAAATGCATCTGCTTTTAAAAGCCATAGTTGCAAGGAGAAGTATCCAGCATTTTGGACAGGTTTACTATAATGCCAGAAGAAAAACAATTAGGGAGAAATCCAACACTGCTTTTTCCTTGCAGCTGGGAAAAGAGTATCAATCAGGACCAAGGCTCTTTGTGTGCATTCTCTGTTACAAAAGGAAGAGTCAGCTTTCCCCAAAGTTTTGGAGTGGGTTAGCCAGGTAAAAGATTTGGGGAAATAATCTGTTCAACTTATGGTTCTAAATGGCCATTTCCCCATTTCCTCTTTTGTTGGCTCTGTAACAATGACAATAGAACTCAAACCTCAAGATATTCTCCCTTTTAACTTCTGGAAGATGAAACAGCAACACAGTTAGTTCCTTGCTTCCATACTGGTGGTCAAGAGCATCCTTTCTGGGCTTCCAACTATGACCAACCAGCCTGGGAGTGAACTTGAACTAAGATTTCCCAAATGGCCATATATTGATTGAGCTACTAGCTGAAGGAATGGGCCAGCCAAAGTTCTCTTCCTTCTAAAGCAATATCCAGAGAGTGCTTGTAGGTCTCTTAAATTTTCCAAACATTGTTTGGGCTTTTTAAAAAATGCATTTTTGAACTAGATTCAATTTCTTTCAGGGGAAGGGCAAATGACATAGGGTATGATTTGCTACAGCCTTCCATGAGAATCCTGGACCTGAAAGCACGATATTTCAACTATACACATCTGGTTTCCCCAAATATACTGCCAATTCTGAATTTCATTTTAAAACCCAGCTGAGATAATGCAAAACTGGTGAAGAACCTAAAAGAAATGCACAACGCAGATAAGCACAGTAAAGTACAGTATGTGGGTCAGGAAACTTGTCTAATCTTGTCTCATCCCCGTATGAGCTTGGGGCAAATATCTTGAATGTAAGTTAAGGGGGCTGATCTTTAATCTTCTTTTCTCTTCCAATAGCTTTAAATATAAGGTTCGCTTAAACAGGGATAGGTATGGCCCTATATGATGATGATGGTGCTGGTGGTGGTAATGACAATGATGATAGCAATTATGTAGCACTTTAAGCTTTGAGAAGAATTTGACATGTTATTCATCTGACCTGCACAATGACCCAATAAAGTAGTTATTATTTCCATTTTACAAATGAGAAAACTGAGGCTGCAAGAGAATAAATGATTTGAACAGGGTCATGCATAGTTAGTATGTCTGAGGTGAGATTTGAACTCAGATGCGTCTGACCCCAATTCCAGAACAAATCTGATTTTTTAAAAATAATCCATCATTCATAAGGAAGAGGTTTAAGATAGATATGTTTAAGCTGCATATGTGTGTGTGTGTGTGTGTAGAGCCCCCATGGCAGACATAGGAGTTTAGGAAGGAAAATTTAGAATCCATCTTAGGAAAGCTACAAACACCTGGGGCTGCTTGGGAAGTTATAGAAGGTAGTGGGGTCCCCCTTCCCTGGAGATTCTCAAGCAGAAATCATCTGGCTCCTTAATACAGGGGTTGAAGATGGAATTTTTTCAAGTATGAGTTGGACTACATGGTGACTCTTCTGGAGCTGTGTTCATAAACTCATAAAAATTCATGAAAAGCATTAACTCAAAACAAAAAATATGCATGCAGAGGAATGGACTGATAGGAGCCATCAAGAACCACCTTGAACCAATATCAACTTTAAAAGTTAACTGGACCAAGTCATAAGACTTTAAAACCAGGGGCAAAGTGAAAATATGGTTTTTGAGTCTGTTTTCTGTTTTGGTTTGTTTTTTGTTTTTCCCCATAAAAGAAAAATAACTTATCAAAGATTAGGACTCTTGCCTATTCCAGTTCTATTCCTCAAGATAGAAGGAAACTTAGAATGTACCAACCTAAAACCATTTTCACAAAACTATGTTTGAAGGTCAAAAACAAGATAAAATTTCTGAAAAACAATGCAAGTAACCTTCCTTGAATTCGGCAGAAGGTGGCTACAAATTGTTTTCAAAAACAAAGGGATGGGGGCAGCTGGGTAGCTCAGTGGAGTGAGAGTCAGGCCTAGAGACGGGAGGTCCTAGGTTCAAACCCGGCCTCAGCCACTTCCCAGCTGTGTGACCCTGGGCAAGTCACTTGACCCCCATTGCCCACCCTTACCAATCATCCACCTATGAGACAATACACCGAAGTACAAGGGTTAAAAAAAAAAAAAAACACAAAGGGATTCCTCCAGTTGTTAGTAGTCTACAAATAACAATACATACCGTAGTTCAGGGTTGGTGAAGTATTGGCACGCTTGCTGAGGGAGCACTGGGGGAGCTGCTCCAGTCCCTCTTTTCTAAGCATCTAAGGACATTTTTATATGCCTCACCCTTCTGTCCAGCTACCCGAAGTGAACACTTCCTCCCTCCGCTCTCTAGGGTAATGCAGAAGGGTTCACAGACACCTTGAAGTTGCAGTTTGAACATGCATACTTGAAAACCCTCACCAACCCTGCCCTAGATCAACATCTTGTGGACAAGGATCTCCCCAGTAAACTGTAAGCTCCTTCAAGATAGGGACTGTCTCTGTCCAGTTTATGTATCTCCACTGTGATGAATAAATGTGTTGAGTGATTGGCAAATGAAATCACTCTCCTTTTTACAGGGTTAGAGACAGGTCATGGTAATTTTGACTCCCAGCACTAACAAAGTCAAGGAAGGAACTTATTTCTTATTTTTAAAATAAGTATGGTTTCTAGGAAGCTTTTAAAGTTTGAAACACTTATTAAAAACAGGTAAGGCAAGTATCCCTGCACCCAGCTAAGGCCAGATCCTCAAATCAGCCAGACTCACAGTTCATTGATAATAGCTAGTAAGGCCTCAAAGAAAGCAAAATATCAATATGCTATCAATATAAGGATTCCATAGAGCATGCAGGAATAAAAACCTTTTCAATTGTATGTTCTGTGGCTGATTCTAGCCTCTGGGCTTTGGAGCTCAAAGGTGATCTTTGGGGGAAAAATAAAATAAAATTAAAACAAAAAAAATGTTTTGGTCAAATGTGCATAACACAAGTCTGGAGATACTTGGTACTCTTCTCTTTCCAAAAAGAATAGCATTCCAAGCAACAAATCTTCTCCATGTGTCCTAAATCCATCCCAATGAAAATTCTTTGTTTATATCTTGCTGTAAATCATAGTCTTAATCAAATATAAGGTCTCAGCATTCTGAGCTATATATTTTATGATAATCTTGGCTTCTTCCTTTTACTATAGGGGAGGAAAGAAAGGTATGAATGCACAAAATATTTTTGTTCTTCATTTAAATAAAGCAAATGCTCACTAGATTTATAGAAATGACTGAGGAATCCAAAACATCTCTGAAACTTCAAAGGCCCATAATTTTGTAGATAACTCCTTCTATATAACTTCTCATTCAACAAACATATGCTAAGTATCTATTTTGTACAAAGCAATGTGCTAAGAATTTGTAATACAGATAAAAACATAACTATCTTTACCTCAAGTGGTTTACATTCCATGAACTTGGTAAAAAGTTTTCAAGACTTCTGTGGCCAAAAAACATTATCATCCCTTAATACATAAGGCCTATTGTTAAGTATCTAAATGTTAATATTATCAATCCTTGAACAACATACATATGTATAGTTATTAGGCAAATACTTCATATTGATTTTTTAAATATAACAAGGTCAAATATTCTTGGACAGCATAAATCAGTTGTTACAACTTGCAATGATCAAAATGAACAATGAAGTCCGTTTCTACAATAGCTATCAGAGTATATAGAGAAATTAAGTAAATTGCCAACCAGTTTAGAGAAAAAAGAAGATAACAAACATTTCCTTAGGACATATCTGTCACTGACAGGGTGAACTGAATGTCACTAAAGCTCTGACTTTTCACACTGGGTAACACATTATATAAAAGAGGAAAAATAAATGTAATGATTAATTTGGCAGTTGAGACTATTTGGGAAGCTTTTGTACAATTATGAATTAAAAGCATGAGGAGAAAACAATGGCACACAAAATTTTTTTAAAGGATAAAAACCATGTCAATCTTTGAATTTTCAGCTTGAGTTTCTAAGTGTACTGTGCAAGAACTGAGTAGTCACTGAAAGATGTATATGCCAACTTTCCACCAGCCTTTCCTGAAGCAGAAAATGGGGGATTTTAAGAAAGCAATTTTGTTTTTCAATTATTTTTTCAGTCATGTCCAACCTCATGACTCTACTTAGGGTTTTCTTTGGCAAAGATGCTGAAGTGGTTTGTCATTTTCCTCTCCAGATGATTTTGCAGATAAGGAAATTGAGGGTTAAGTAACTTGGCCAGGGTCACATAGATAGGAATTATCTAACATGAGATTTGAACTCAAGAAAATGAGTCTCCCTGACTCCACACCTAACACTATATATCCGCTGTGCCATCTAGCTATTCAAGACAGATGGGAGTGAGGGAGGGAGAGAGGGAGGGAGGGAGAAAGGAAGGAAGGAAGGAAGGAAGGAAGGAAGGAAGGAAGGAAGGAAGGAAGGAAGGAAGGAAGGAAGGAAGGAAGGAAGGAAGGGAAGATCTATGTGCCTGATAAGTGAGGAATTAATAATTTATAAACTATTAATACAATATTATGGTGCAAAAATGTTAAATATGGGCTGTGATAAAATCACTACTGTGATTCTCCTCCCCTCCCATATTGTTTGGCAAGTTTTTGCACTAAAAGGCAACAAATCTCTTTCAGGGGCCTGACTAGCCTGGGGCAGGCTCCAGACCCATCTGCCCTGACACAAGAAGGTAGGGAATAAAATGATGAGTTCAGGAAGAGAAGGCAGACTAGTTTGGCTTAGAATAGCAAGTTGTATGAAATAAGTCTTAAAAGGAAGTCTAGAACTAGTCTATTAAACACACTGGAGTAGTTCTTATCCCAGCAGAAATACTATTCTGAAGGTTCTTGAGGGGTAAAATGACATTATCAAACTTATTCTTCAAGAAGATGATTTTGCTAGCTATATGGAGGATGGATTGGACACAAGTGAGAAACTACAAATTAAGAGTCTAACTAGAAAATGATGAGGACCTGAAGTAGGTGGATAGTGGCCACTTAAAAGCAAAAAAGAAAATGGATTTGAAATATACTTAATACTATTAGATATTATATACTATATTATAATCATATGCTATATTATTATATATTAAATGCATTATATGTTAGTTTTAATTAATGCTAATGAAAAAGATTACAATTTGAACTTTTGATGATCCATACTATGAGGAGCGGAGGGGGAAAGAAATATGATATTTGACCTCTTGGTGAATCCTCTATATTTTGACCTTGGGTTCAAAGTTAAGAGTATTAATTTTCTATGATGTAAAGTTAACTGTCTTGTTATTCATATAAACTGGATTACTGTCTTATGACATTTACTGGGTTATTTTCAATGGCTGTAGAAAACCTAGTTCATACCCATTACACACTTTATTTACAAAGAACTCCATTGACTATATCCCAGGCTTTGGATTGAGTAAAATGTTTCTCTAAAACCATTACAAATCTGTGGGAGTTTATTAAGCCAAAATGGAGTACAATGCTTGACATGGTTCCTTGACATTAAGAGCCTGAAGCCTTTAACCTCTTGAGCTGGTGAAAAAGCAAGACAGTGAGGGGGTGCTGGTAGAACACAAAGGATCAGCTCTATGACACAATTCCCAAAGGATTTTCATGACTTGAATGAATGAACAAAAAGAAAAGCAGACATGGCTCTGGTTCCTTCTTCACCTGCACTCCACATGCTATATTCTCATGTGTCATGCCTCCAAATAGGAAGGATGGCTCTTGTGTGTACTGTTAAAACATGGTGGGCTATTTTTAAATATTTATAACATGATCTTGGCAAAAAAAAGTGATAACCATTTGTCTTTAGTGAATTGTTTGTTTTGGGCAAGTTTCACATTTTCAAAACAGGGCTTTTCCTAGTTTAAGCAAAAATCAAGAAAAAGGTTTCCAGTGAGAAATTTCCTTTTTTTCCTATAGGGAAAATGACCATGATCAAACTTCCTACAGCTGAAAATTCATCCAATGTAACTCAAAATAGTTAAGATTAGAACGACTCTAACCTGTTTGAGTGCTTTACTCAAATGCTACTGAGCATGTGCTATCCTCATAAAAAGACATACCTATACTATCTCATCAGACAAAGGTGACCATGCTTTTCCACAGAGACATTTATTAACACTGTAAAATGATGTAAAATGATCCTTGGTCAAGGTGTCAGAACATAAGAACTGGAGTCTTTGCTCTGATACTTACTAAGTGTTTTACCCTGAGCAATTAACTTAAAATACGTTTTAATTTCTGTATTTTATATAATGATAATATTAATAAAATAAAAATAAGAAGTGCTTGTAACATTAAATTACTATAAAAATGAAAATATATTTCCTTGAATTCTTTTGATCCAAAAGAAGTGTTTTCAATCAAACAAACAAGCATTTATTAAGCTTCTACTGCATTCCAAATGTGATTTCAGGACCTGGGCTTCAAATACAAAGAATGAAATAATCCCTACTCTCAAGGAGCTTGTGGACTAGAGCTGAGCTGACAATACAGGCCTGTTCTCTCTCCCTTTAGAACAGTTCTGGAATTCTGGGGGGATGAGGCCCAGAGCTGGCTTCAGGGTCCAACATAAACTGGCTGGAGGAGCTTCATGTAAGGCAGTATTCTAGGCTGTTTTCTTTCATTCCATTCTATCCATCAATTCATACTTCCTTGTCCACATCCTGTCCCACTCCCCACTCCCCGCCCCCACTACTTTCCAAAGATAGTACCAGTCTTCAAGCAAAGGTATTTGTTGGTACATTGACACGGGGCTTTGAGGACAAGATGAACTGGATGGCCATTGAGATCTCTTCTCTAATGGATCCAGATCCCTTAGATGGCCACTGAGATCCCAAATCCTAAACTTCTGTTTCTCTGTTATTACTACTCTATAAGAAATGATGAAAGTGGAGATTCCAAAGAAATGTGAAATCTTCTAAGAAGTAATGAAGAATTAAGAAAGCAGAAGCCAAACAATATTTGTGCAATAAAACTATGAAATTAAAGGCAATGATATGAAAAACAAATTCTTGTCAGATACGTAGAAAGAATTACAAAAACCAATATGATGAAGTGACCAATACGACAGAAGATTTAATATATGACCTTTAGAGATGGGTGCAGTAATCTGAAAAATAATTTATGTAGAATAACTAAGAATCTTTTTTAATTTTAGGGTTCTTGCTTTTGTTCTTGTTTATATATTGTTTTACTTAACAAGAAAAGTTTAAATTTCTAAAATTTTAATTTTTTATCAAAGAAATTCTAGGAAAGTAGGAAACATTCCTATCCCACATGTTATACTTACATATTGTGGAGGCCTTCCCAATCTGTTGGTGAGAAGTGACTTATCGCATCACACAATAATAAGTGACAATGTCAGGACTCAAACCCAGGACTTGAGACCTCCAATTCAAGCCTAGCATTCTTTCCATTGCCCTAATGTTGCTTCTCAACTAACAGACTAATAAAGTATCTCTTCTTTTTCTCACTGAAATTTCCTGTACATATCTTATCTCTTTCAAATGACATGAAGTTCTTTTGAGAATGACCGCTGTATTTAGTGAATTTAGCTATTAGTATGGTGAGAGGAACACTGGATTGTTTATTGGAAGACCTAAGTTCAGGTCCAGATTGTGATACTTAACATGTAGGTGAGTTAATGTAACTGAGTCCTAGGTTTTTCCTCCATCAAATGAGGATTGTAATGTCTACATCAAGGGGCTATTAATCCTTTAGGGACATTTTGTAAAGAATCTGGTTTTGCTGTGCTATTTTTTTTCTTGTTATTCTTTGTTAGAGGAAATGCTTTCTGATAGGAGCACAAGAAGGGATACACAGGAAAATAATATAAAATTAGACATCAATACAAAACAAAGCTATTTGTTTTTTAAACTATGAGAGGCAGCCTAGTTAAAGAGAAAGAGCACGGGATTTGGAGTTAATGGGCCTTGGTTTAAATCTCAACTGTGTGGTAAGCAATAAAAGAACCTAGATGATGCAGTGCATAAGATGAATGCTAGGCATGCCCTCAGGAAGAGTGGAATTCAAATCCAGCTTTAGATACATATGGGCTACTTATGTAACCTTGGACAAGTCATTTGATTTCTGTTAGCCTCAGTTTCCTCATCTGTAAAGGAAGGATAATAACTGCACTTACATCCTAGGGTTATTGATAGAATTAAATGATTTAATATTTGTAAAGTACTTAAGCACAGTGCCTGGCACAACAGAAGACAATAAAGGTTTCCTGGATTTCTTGCTTCTCCCACCCTCCCTCCCTTCCTTCCTCTGTTGTTGTGATGGAAAAAATTAGATAATGAAACCTTTTCACAGAACTTAAAGCATTACATAAAATGCTACTTATTGTTCTTGTTGAATATCTACTACTTCTACTACTTTTCTGACTCCTAATAAGTTATTTAACCATCCTCGACATTAGTTTCACTATTTGGAAAATGGAGAGGAACAAAATAACCTCTTAGATTGCTTCCAATTACCAATCATTAATCCTATGTTTGTAACTCTATATAAATATAAGCAACTAGGCATAGGAAATTGAGAAAGTTCAATGGATGTATTTACCAATAAAATGTGTTTGGGGGGGGGGGGGGCAGCTGGGTAGCTCAGTGGATTGAGAGTCAGGCCTAGAGACAGGAGGTCCTAGGTTCAAATCCAGCCTCAGACACTTCCTAGCTATGTGACCCTGGGCAAGTCACTTGACCCCCATTGCCTACCCTTACCACTCTTCTGCCTTGGAGCCAATACACAGTATTGACTCTAAGACAGAAGGTAAGGGTTTAAAAAAAAATTAATTTAAAAAAAAATGTGTCTGGGTTGTTCATTGTTACAAAACATATTCCATTTATGCAGCTGACTCTCTTTCTAAAAAATTTACACAGTCATTATGAAATAATGAGCACAACGTCAACTCGATTCTTAAGATAGACAACTACAACCACCACCACCACCACTACTACCACCCCAGGAGAACGGGAGAGTAATGGGGTTGGGAGTGAGAAAGATGCAACTCAGGACAAGTGGAGAATTATGAGGGAAAGAAAGTATAAAGAACATCATCAAAGAAATGTATAGCAGAAGAAAGAAACTTGCCCAATCAAGAAGCAAGAATTAGGGAAAATTGATGGATAGAGCTCAAGGTTCTCCATGGGAATCCTCCAAAGGTCCAGAGAACTTGAGAAAGATGCTCAGCCCATCTAGGGATCCTTTCTTGCCATTTATAGGAATGTTAGACAAATGTAAAGAATGAATTAATAAAAGAAAAACAACAAAGAAAGCTGTTCTAATATTCCAAACTTTCATATTTCCACATATTTACAACCAACAGCAGTTTTATGCAGAGCACCAATATACTGAGTGTAAAATGCTGGCACCCTTTTAAATGCTTCCTCTGACAAAACCTACAATTTGCAAAACTATACATAGGATTTAGATTGCCATGAAATAGGCAGTTCTAAATTCAGACTTAAAATCCATTCTGTGCAGTTACAAATAACCTGCTTTTCTATCATTGATTTAATCAGCAGCCAGGTGATATAGTAGATAGGATGTAGAACCTGGAATCAGAAAAAGTCATGATTTTAAATTATGCCTTAGTCCAGCTTTGTGACCCTGGACAAGGCACTAAACCTCTAAGACTGCTATTTCCTCAACTCTAAAATGGGGATAATAATAGCACCTACCTCAAACCATTATGGTGAAAATCAAATGAGTTAGCAAATGTAAAGTGTCCTGCACACTTTATGAAGCTACCTGGTCTCCATAGTAGCAAAGTAATTGAAAATAACAGAAATCATAGCTCAAGGACAATGAGGCCAATCTTAATTCACCCACTTACTAGCACTACTACATCCTTTTGGAATTACTTGCACACGAGTTGTATCATATTCCTGGTGGAATGTAGACTTCTCAGAAAAAAAAAAACTGGAACCAAAATGAATCCCCACTGACTGGGTTATGTCCAAATAATTTGTGGTAAATAAAAGTAATGGAATATTATTTTGTCATAAAAATATGAGGAATTCTGAGAAGTATGGAAAAACATGGCATAATGAAGAAAGCAGAGTCAAGGAAACAATATTATTTACTACAAGGACCCAACTCTAGTAAATGTGAGGCAGCTAGGTGGCATAGTGGATAGAGCAGTAGACTTGGATTCAAATCAGACCTCAGATTCTTCTTAGCTTTGTGCCCTGGGATAAGTCACTTACCCTCATTTGCCTAGTCCTTGCTTTCTGTCTTAAAGTTGGTGATAAGACAAAAAGTAAGGGTTTAATTAAAATCATCATCATCATCATCATCCTTTGTCCTAAATAACTGGTAAGGAAACATCCCTTCTCCTTCTCAGCGGCAAAAAACGGTCTATAGATGTGACATAGCACCCAAACAGTAAAAGGCTGTGTTGTTTGGCTATGTTGAAATGTCTTCATGGTTATTGTTACTAGGAATGATTCAATAAAGAAGGGATGTCTTAGGAATAAATTATTATGATATAAAAACAAATGCATTCATAAAACTTTTTAAAAGAATATAAACTCTTTTGAGGGCAAGGGCTGGTTCCTCCTCCACTCGCCCACCAATTTAGCCTTTTATACTTAGAGCACTGCATATAATAGCACATACATCATAAATATTTCTAGGATGGAACTGAAAAGAAGGCTATGAATTCCAAAGTAATTAAGAGCAAATTATTCTTAGTCAACTAGTATATAAAGGGAGTTGGGGAGAAGGTTCTTAATTATATGTTTAATGAATATATTGAAAATCAAGGGAACTTAATTTTAAAAAAATCATTTCAATGATTTATTCTATTATGACTGCGCCAAAATAAAATATATATACATATATATAAATATATTTCTTGGTTCAAATTTTCAAAAAACCAAAATATTGGCAAATTAATTGACTAGTATATTTTGAAGTATGATCATTCAAATGAGTATTCTAAGAGTCACTAACTTAGCAAAAGACTTTATAGCTAACACAGCTTGGAAGGCAAGTCAAGCTAAATTAGACCTTCAAATAGGAAACTGGTCTCTACTGTAGAGATGTACATGACAATGGAACACATTACAGTAACCAGAGAATTACCAGATTCTACCTTTCCTTTTAGCACTAAGGCCCCAAAACTTAGGACCCGAGAGAAATGAATTTTGTTTTAGAGGATCATGACATTCTTTGAGTTGCTTGGCCACTTATGTCAAGGTTAAATGACAATATTTAAATACCTATAAAATCATAAATTTTTATAACAGGAAAGATGTAGGAAATCACATAGTAGACCTAACCCTATTGTTTTCTAAGTGAGGAAATGGAGACAGAGAAAAATGAAGTAACTGAATTAATATCACGAATTAAAGGGTGGAAAAAGTGCAACTATCATGTGGATCCCTTGACAGTGTTCTTTCTATTACATGGTAAATAATACCTTCTATATATTTCAAAGCTTTCACCAATATGGGACAACCCACACGTGCAGAGGATAACCTACCCATGCCTTTTCTCTTGGGTGATTCTTGTCCATATCCCTTGATCCTTCAGAGAGGACTCAGAAAAGGTCCCAAGCATTGAAGGCAGGAGGGAGAACCAGTGAAAGTGCTGAGTGTCAAGAAGTGGAGAATTGTATATTTATTGACAAAGAGGTTAGTTTCCCTGGATAGCAGATTATGTGGAGAAGACTAAAGTATGAGAAGCCTAGAAAGGGAGGAAGTGGCTAAGTTGTGAGGAGCTTTGAAAACCAACAGAGGACTTTATAACTTTGTTTTATATCCCTCTGACAATTAACAACAATTAATATAAAGAAAGGTATCTGATAGCCCGCTAAATAAATGTTCAACCAAAATACTTAGCCTAGAACTCAAGAAGAAGAAGAGAGTAGAATGGATTCCAAATGGTAAACTGGCCAGTATTTCTTATGATCTCAAGTTACTCCATGGTGCAAAGGCCTAACTTTTCAACATTAATGTTCTCCCAGGCTTGCTCTTTGATTATAAATCTTGGAATACCCAACTTCAGTAATTCAAACAGTACAAGGCAGGTGCTTAATAAATGCTAATTGACTGACCAAAAGGACCATCAAGAAGAATGTGATGAGCACTAGTAAGCTGCAGCATATTTCCAATGAACTACATTCAAGAAGGATTATATGTCACTGAAGAAATTTATGAAACTTCCTAGTGTAGCTACCAAACCAATTTGTTTTAAAGACAGAATAATATCTGTATAAGCCAGCTCATATGAATTCTGTCCTCTCCTCCCCAAAATTACCAAGTCCTCATGCTTCTCTCATGGTTCTCATTTTCTAATCCATAAAATATCTTTGAGGTTCTTCACCGAACTGTAAATAGCAAAAATCTTCAATTATGTAAGCTAAAAGTGAACACAACCCTTTATAAAGGACACAAAGAATGTTGTTTCTAATAGGATTATATTTACATATCAATTCTTTAAAAAGTAGTACCTATGAAGGAGCAGTGCTGGGCTGGCCTTGGGGATGTAAAAGATATGGCTTTAAGCTCTACCACTGACCTCTACCAGTTGTGTAATAAATCTGTCAGTGCTTCACTGATATGTTAGAGACCAGTTGCTGATCTTTCTTTTTTTTATAGTTTTTTAAACATTTATTAATATTTATTTTTTAGAAAACTTAACATGGTTACATAATTCATGCTCTTTCCCCTTCACCCCCCAAGTTCTCCCCACCCATGGCTGATGCATATTTCCACTGGTTTTAACTGCTGGTCTTTCTTGATGAAAGACATTTCCATTCTAGAAATTCTCAACATGATAAAATCATGAACATGGACCAAAAAGGGGAACAAAAGGAGTTACTTAAATTTTTCAAAAAAATTAGCCATTCAATAAAAGTCCAGTTGACTAAATAAATCTAAAATCTTTAGAAATCTTCTGCATAAATATCAATTGGTTAGATGAAAATCCTTTTAGTGAATCAATGTTGGAGCAGAAAAAAAGTAATAAATAGATGAAAGAATAAATTATGTTAACTGGAGGTCTATTTGTTATGTATTAATAATGTCACCAGAAAAAAATGTCACTGGTTACATGGAGTAAGCTTGTTAGGGGGACAGAGGACTCCTCTAGTGGAGTACTTTAAGGTTCTATTCATGGCTCATCTTTTCTTTGTTAAAACCTTGCCTTCTATCTTAAAATTTATATTAAGTATTGGTCCCAAAGCAGAAGAGCAGTAAGGTCTAGGCAATTGGGATTAAATGACTTGCCCAGGGTCATACAGCTATGAAGGCTATATTTGAACCCAGGACCTCCTCCCTCCAGGCCTGGTTCTCTATCCATGCAACCACCTAGTTGCCCCATCCATTTCTTTTCAACATTGTTATCAATAAGTTGAATGAAGCTATAGAAAGTATGCTTGCTTATCAAATCCATGTATGGCATGAAGCTAAGAGAGATAACTAATGCACGAGGTGATGGAGTTAGAACCCAAAAAATATTTTTACAGCTTAGGATGATAGATTAAATGAATAAGATGAAATTTAATAGAAATAATATAAAGTCCTATATTTAGGTAAAAAAAAAATCAACCTTATAAGTACAAAATGGTAGAGGGCAAAGCAATAGAAATAGTTCTTATGAACAAGGCAAGTTACTTTTTAAAGTGAAATGAAAGGTCAAGATAACGAATGGTAGCTAAAACAATGTGTTCTTAAATTTAATTGTGACTTGTTCAATGTCCAGAATATGAGAGGTTCTGATACCCCTGATGGATCACATTAGGTGTACTGTATTCTCTCATAAGCATCTCATTTTAGAAGAAACACAGAGAAGCTAGAGTGACCAGCTTGTAGGATGACCAGGAAGGTAAAGGGCCTCTAAACAATGTTGTGTATGGATTTGTTGAAGGAATGGGAAGAATTTATTCTGAAAAAGATTTAATTCAAAAGTAGCTCATAATAGTGGTCTTCAAGTATGTGCAGGGTTGGCATGTGAAAGAGGGATTTGATTGGTTCTGATTAGCAAAAGAGGGCAGTTAGGAGCAATGTATGTAGAATTTGCAAATGCACAGATTTTGGTTCCTACCATTATTTTTCTTTTAAGAACTCGAGAAGTCATTCTTAAGGCAAGGCCTGAGTAACAAAAATTAATAACAAATGGAGACATTTGTTCAAGCATTAAAACATTTCCTCGGCTCCCCCTACCAAGTCCTCGTGAGGTTAGTATACTAATGTAGCCAATTATGCAAATTAATTCAACATGCTTTAACTGTTCTTTTAAAGAAAATTAACCTGCTATTTTAAGATACAATATATTTTCCCAATATGAACTAATTTCTGTCTCTTCCCCCACACTACCCCCTCACAAAACAAACAAAAATTCATTTGATAACACCCCCTCATGAACAAAAGAGTAAGACATGAAAATTATTTTTTTAAAAATACAAAAGAAAATGGCAGCAGATTATTTATATATAACTATGGGGGATTGGGAATGGGAGAGGGATTGTTACAATAGGATAAAACAGGGAATCCTTTCAACTTCTAAGAAAGAAAAAAAGGGCAACTACCACTATGGAATGTCTTGACGTGTGTGTGTGTGTGTGTGTGTGTGTGTGTGTGTGTGTGTGTACACACATACATATATAAATAAATGTGTATCTATATTTACATGCATGTTATATATAAATATATATATATAATGATGCACACATATATATTATAATGTCTATATATGTGTATGTGTCATGATGAATATATACACACACTTACCCTTGGGAAATGAATGGGAGGATGGGAAGGGATAGATGGAGGAAATCTAGATATAAAAACAAAAGATATCAATAAAGTCTATTAAATTTTCCAAAACCAACCTCCTATATCCTGACTTTCACTTGAGATAATACTTATAAAGCACTTAGCCCAGTGCCTGGAACATAATAGGCACCATATAAATGCTGGCTGCTATCATTATCATTATTATTGTTGTCATTATTATTATTTCATCTTCATCATTTCCAGACTCTCTCCCAAAAGACAATTTGGTGTTAAGCCCATATCAGTTATCTTGGTCATTTCAATATGTAAAGTGGTAAGTAAAACTTTCTAACTCTCTCACTATTGAATCTGTTGAGAGAAGATTCCACATTTTTCAGTGTAAGAGATACAAATACATGTATAACTCAGATTAAATTACTTGTCAGCTCCAGGAGGAGGGAGGGAGACAATATGGATCATATGACTTTGGAAAATTTATTTATTTTCCAAATAAAATGTTATTAAAATAAAAAATTTAATTAAGTAAAATGAGATGATGAAAAGGAAATGGAAAAATAAAGTATGACAAAATATGACAGAACAAATGCCTAAAGAAATGATAATCATCCTAGTAAGTTCACTCTAAAAACTCCTGAAGAATATTTTTTTTCTGCAGTAAATTCTGTTTCTTGACAGATCAAGAGGGTTAATATGATTTAAATTAGGCTTATTCATCCTCACAAAATATCTGATGTTTGCCAAAATGCCAATCTTGGCTTCATTTCAATGCAGAATCCTAGAAGCTGCCCTGATGACTTGCATCCAAACTTTCCATTCCATTGTCCATAGCTATGTAACCAACAATGCTCTTCCCTTGCCCCTGCTCAGAGGCCTATAATGACCACACACTCTCAGTGCCACTGAAATCTTTCAGACCAACAAGGATTGATAAAAGTTCAGTTAAGTGTTCAGTCTGTCAGTGAGTTGTCTCCACTCTAAGCTAAAAGCAACTTCTTATATAGAGTGTAATTAGAGTTTGACTGTACCAATAGATAAGAGTAAGAAATGAGTCTTACATGTCTTATTAAATTTGGACTATTCAGAGCTCCGAGATTTTACATCATGGCTAAATTGGGTTAAATGTTCTAATCGATATTTTCTATATTGAATGCCCTACTACTGTGGACAAGAAAAGCAGCTAGACATTCCAGCTGGATCCTGAAAAAATGTCCCAGTTTGGGGTTGTTTTTTTGTTTGTTTGTTTGTTTGTTTGTTTTTAAAGACCAACATGATTCAGAAATAAAGCCACACTTTCAAAGTTGATATTGTTCTTTCATTTCTAATCAATGTTCAGTGGTTTTCTAAAGATAAAATTCCTTTCAAAATATATTTTTGAGGTTGAAAAAACCTTCCTAGAATCATCACATTATTCACAATAACAAGCTACCAAACTAGCCAGAGATGTTAAACATCACATTAAATATACCATTTTTGAAGAGTTGAGAGCTAGGAGTCACATTCAAACCATTTTTCATATTCAATAAAAATGTATTACTGAAATTCAAATCTCATTCACTGGAAGTATATAATAATTTAGTTATGGTGAGTTCAACTGAAAAAAGTTTGAAAATGTTTTTTCTTTGTAAAATGTCATGATCTTATTCATGATCTGCCCTAGATGATCCCTGAAATCCATTTTATAAAAATATATCATTTTTTGTTCTAAAAGTACATCAGTAACATGTGGAATCTAAGGATCCAGGAAGTAGAGGAACCTTTAATTTTTAAAATATCTTCGGTTTCATTGTAATGCCAGTCACTGAGTAGTAAAGCTTTCCTAATTGTGGTCCATCTTATTTTCTTTGACTATTCAGTTATTCAACAAATAACTGAGAGCCTACTCTATAGAAGAGATTGTAAGAGATACAAAATTACATAAAAATTATTTAGGCTTATAATTTTCAAGTATTTTCTTTAAGTTATAAGTGTCCTTTTATTGTCCATTGCTTGTAAGTACTAAACTAAATATTTATAAATTACTTTTTAGATAATTTAGTAGGTTAGATTGCTTCCACCCTCCCTTTATTCTGGAATGACACTTCCTTCAGAATGTATGCATCAAATATCATTTAATCATTTGTAGTTATGATTTAGATATCATTAGTATATATGCATTTAAAATGGAGGTTGCTTTTGGATTAATCACTGGATTTTGTTTTTTTGAACAGCAACCAAATTCTAGCCGAAGCTGACAAATGTCACCAAAATTACAGCAGGTATTTTCTGTGTGGTCTTAAAAACCACTTCTGAAAATTTCCAATTCTATTAAGGAGGTCCCCTTCAAGATACACTGGGAGTAACAGATACTATGCCAAGTGGGGGTTTCAGATTCCTATTAATCTAATAAAAGACTCAAAATTAAAAGAATTCAAACAACTAAATTTTTTCCCTTTTGAATGCAAAAGATTATATCTTTTCCGACTGCAAAAATGGTTTTCAATTCTTTTTTTCTACGGCTTTACCTGCCTTGGAATATGACAGAATCTCTCCAAGTAGGCAAGGACCTCAGATCTCATAGTGCAACCTCTAGCTGAGTAGGAATCCCCTCTATGATATAACCAATAAGCAGTCATTCAGTCTTTGTTTGCAATTTCCCAGGACATGGAGGGAAAAGTTTGACAATTAAACTACCTCAGAAAACAAATGAAAAGACTAGAAGAATTCAAGACAGCAAAAAATTCCAAATAGAAAAGAAAACTGCATCTGAGGCAATTAGGTGATGAAGCAGATAAGAGGACTGGGTTTAAGATCAGGAAAACCCATACTGAAATGCAGCCTCAGATATACTGGTTGTGTAATTCTTGGTAAATCACTTAGCTGCTATCTGCCTCAGTTTCCTCTTCTGTAAAATGGTAATAATTATAGCTCCTAACTCCTGGAGTTATTATAATATTTGTAAAATGCTTTCCATACTTTAAAGCATTATATTGCTAACAAATATTCATTAAAACTGAAAGTCAACCTTTCCATAGAAAATAAAATGAGGGGGGAAAGAAGGAAGTTATAGTATAGTAGAGAATATAGTCCTAGGAAATTCTGTAACAGTTTTACAGCTTAACAAACCTCCATTAGAGTTCCCCCTCCCCCAACATCCACCCCCAAAAAAGGGGTGGGGGAGAGAATAATGTATTTTGGAATAATGAAAGTCTGAAGCAGTACTGCTGGAGAAATACTGTCACATCAAGGACAACCTCCATCAACATTAAAAGAACCTGTAGAGAGCCCCATCTAGGGTGGATATTTCAATGTCTAAGTGATTCAGTCCTGGGCCTCTTTTGGCCCAGTTCCCTTTGCCAGACACCAAAAGATGTTCAGTTGTTTTGGAGACTTTACCAGGATGCTTTGTGGAGCTAGTCAACACCAAACCCACTCCACTTCTGACCTTTTACAGCTTAAATGATATTTTCCACTAATTCTGGTACAGAAGGGTTTTCCATGAGGGATTAATTCCCTGAGCTGCCCATATTTTCCAAGATTTCTGTTTTTGCATTGGCATACAAAGCAGGAACATTTTTATTAGAAGTGAAGTGACACAGTGTGCTGTCTATTGAGTTAAGATTATTCTCCCTTATGTGACAAACCATTCAAAACTGGTCTAATGTCTCCCGGAAATAATTTAAAGGGACTGTTTTTCTCCTGTAGATAAAACTCCCAGCATTCCCCAACCCCAAGGTCTTACATATGTAAGTCTGCTGAAAACTCCCCACCTCTCTTAATATTTTTCCCAGATGGATTTAGAAGGCTTCATTTCATGGAAAAGATTTGAAATCTATTGAAATTTACTTTAACAAAAATCCTAAGGAGGAACACAAGAGTAAAGTTTAATGATGTCAGAGCTATTGTGAACTGGCTGTTGTACGAGCTGTTTCGAGTAAAAATAATAAATATCCTTAGACTACCATCCTGTATTAGTGACTCGGGAAACTCCATTCTAAAATATACATTCATTCATTCATCATTAGAGCATTTATTTTAAAGGGGAATCCAACTTGAAATTAGGAAACTTTTTTAACTTCAAAGATGAACTAATCTTAGGCAAATATATAAATCTTTTTACCTATATTCAAGGACAACGGAATTATCAACAAATCCATATTAAATCCAAATTAAACATCATAATATGAATTCAAGTGAATTGATTTAGTGAAGCCTCAACACTATTTTGTCAGTATATATGGGTAGTAACAACTAGAAATTATACACCTCAATTGTGTACTACCAGGGAGCTCCTCCGATGCATCACAGGGTTATCAAAGCAATCCTGGAGTCTCAAATGCTATGTGTTACCATCAGGATACAAGCTGTGGCATGTCCTGTCTGTTAGGTGTGGGTCAAGCCAGAGCCTGTGTGCCTGTTGTATTCTGAGACTGAGCTCTGCTAAAAGGGGGCAGGGGGCGTATCATCCCAGAAGATCAGATGCCAAAGATGAAGTCTTACACTGCAACCATAAAGATGACTGACTAAGGGATCTGAATTGGTAAAAGATTATGAGATCGCACATTTGTAGCCCTGGAGAGGGCTAGTTAGACCCTGTATAGGGCTTCCCTATCCATCTAAGTCTCTCTGTTTTCACTTGGTTGCTTACAGTCCATAACTCCCACTTTCAACCCTGTCTCTACTTTATACTGTATTCAGCCTCTTATCCCCTGAAACACTCCCAACTTGTTCTCTGGTCCTATCCCTGATTGGGCTTCCTTGCCTTCTACTTCTCTGAATTTTAACCATGAAGGTAAGATTCTTCATCGAGGACCTCCTTCAATCGAGGAAGATTTTCTCACATGTCCCTGTTACCCTCCCTGCTCAGAAAGACTCATTGTCTCTGCTAATGGCTGGGTTCTTGGTGAAAAGATTCACATGTATATGATACTGACAAAGTACTTGACACATTTGATCTTTACAATATTAAAGCTTTAAGTAGATGTTATTTTACAGATGAAGAAACTGAGTCTGAGGGAAGCTAAATCATTTGCTCAGGAATTCAGAGCCAGTATGAGGCAGGATTTGAAGCCTGAACATATCAGAATCCTCTTTGCCCTAAAAAAACGGGGAAAAGAATTCTGGAGACTCATTTAAGGGAATCTCTTCTTTATAGTTAAGAAAATTAAATGTCAACAGATCTGTGTCCTAGTTCCAATTCTGACATTCACTCATGTTAGTCTGGAGGAAAGTCATTTTACTTCTCTCAGCCTTGGTTTCCCTAAATATAAACTGAGGATGATAACCCTATTACTTTATAAGATAATTATGAGAAACAAATGAGAGTAGATATGAAGATGCTTTAAAACATAATATATACTCAGACAATGGGTCACTTACAGTGCCATTTTTTAAAACTAAGATTTTCTAAACTAGTAACTGGTATGTAAAATATATCATCTATTTAAATGTTCAATTGAAAGCGGTTGGTAAGAGAGCTCCCATGAATTATGGCAGTAGAAAAAAAAACTCAAGTGTAATTAGCAATCATGGGCAATGTTCCTCTCAAGGTTGACAATTTGATGAAATTGGATTGTTATGGAACAATTTGAAATCAAGATAACATGTGTGTGTGTGTGTGTGTTTAGAGGTAATTATTTTTTATAAAACAGAAATGGGCAAATTACCTTAGGAAATACATGTACTCTGGTTTTAACATTAAAATTTGCTACAACAAATTCAAATCTTGTTAAAATGTAAAGTTACTCTATAATACAACCTATTTTACTTTTTGATTTACATTAAACTAAAGTTACTTAATATATTATATGGGAAGCAATTACAAACAGGGGAAAAGTAGATGGTAAATATATAAAAACAGAATGGAAAGCAGTGTTTTAACTGTTTCAGAGCAATCTTATCTAAGACTATGAATATAGCTATCCTTGTATATAAGTGAATTCGAATACAAGGTGTGATAATCTCCCCCACCTCATAAATTATGTTTCCTGTCTAGAGCTTTTTTTCCAACCTGAAGGCAAATTGCTGGTGCAACAGAAAGTGTCCCAGGTAGGCTTCCAGCAGCAAGTGGTTGTGGGTTAATGCTGAATGGCTTTGGACTGACTTTCTGGCTGAAAATATCTAAAGCTACACTGATGCTACAGCAATCATAAAAGCTCCAAAATAACCTAAGTTCTTTTCCAAATGTTTGCCACTTCCTACATCTTAAGGGTTTAACATTACTTTTCTGGGAAGGAGAGACACCAGAAAAAGGTGAATTTGTGGTAGGTCCCTAAAGTAATTTTGGTCACATAAATAAAGACAAATACACACACACACACACACACACACACACACACACACACACACACACACACACACACACCATCACTTCAGCTTTATTAAAAAATGTGTTAAATGACTACCTCCACTTTAAGCCTGTAAGTCATAAACATTAAGTCACACATGAAAATAAATGATGAAGTAGGAAAGTGATATCTATAGAGGTCCAGCCTTACTGAGGAAGTCTTGGGCTTACCACACACCTGTGACACATATTAGCTACAGGACCCTTGGCATGAAACTCTCTCAGTCCCCAGGTCACTTTCTAACAGGATAAAGTTGCAGAAACATTGCTGATCAAACATCGTAAAGGGAGATTCTTCATCTGCAGTTCCCTACAGAAGTGAAATCATAGATCCAGGTAAATATAAAAGAAGGTGATGAAAATTTTCTTGAAATTAGGACAGTTAGAAGAACCCAAGGAATGAACAGTTGCCTCTTGAGGATGAGTCTTTCCAGTCTGAAACGGCAAGGACTGGGAGAAGAGGACTAAGTGGATCAGGAAGGTTACAGAGAGTCAATGTGAACTTATTCACCAAAAATCAGTCCATGAGAACTAAGGGGCATTTTATGGAAAATGAAATGTTTTAGTGCCGATATCAATATCAACTGCCAAACATTCTAATTGAAACCAAGCATCTAGAAGTCATTTGTTATCCAACAGACATGCCACTACTCTAGGTGCAGCTTAGATAAAATCAGGCTCTTCATTGCCTTCTCCCTTTAAACTCCTGGCTACCACACTGGGAAATGCTCAGATTCTCTCTGCCACTGTAATTCCAATAACTATTCTTCGGTCATTGTGTAATAAATATTTCAAACATCCAGTCAGAAATTTTACCTGATCTGGTCCAAAGCCACTGTAAAATTCTTAAACATTTTTAAAACAAGAAGGGGGAGGGAGGGAAGGAGGGGAAGAGAGAGAGAGAGAGAGAGAGAGAGAGAGAGAGAGAGAGAGAGAGAGAGAGAGAGAGAGAGCGAGTGAGCACAAGCACAGAGAATGGGGTGGGATTGTTAGGAAATGGACTGCTACTTAAAAATAGGTTCATGGGCAGGAAAGAAAAAGAGTACTTTGTAGGAATGGCTATTTGGGGAGGTAGCAATCATACCATGAGCATGCAAGAATGTCCCTGCTAGTGAAACTGGAATATGGTCATGGGTTGAGGCTATGCCGTTAAATATTACATTCTAATCCCTTGAGTCCATCATTTTGTTGTGGCTTTGTGCCAAAATTTATAATTCTCCCACAACTGCTCCAGTATATAGCACTGGCCACTTGGTAAAATAAATCTTCCCAGTGGAAATATACATCAAACACAATCTCTTTGCAAATAAAATGCTATCTTCCTTTATGAAATTAAATTAAAAATAAAGTGTACCTATTAATGAATACACATACACACACCTGCCCATCAACATAAAGTAGTAAGTATCAAAATGAAAAAAAAAACAAACCAATAAGTCTTATATAGGAGTTCAAAACTTCTTTCAGCTCAAACTGAGACATTTAATAGAATTTTTTTCATTTCTTATATTAGTTTCAGATTTCTTGTTATTATTGTTTTTAAGAAAGACTCTATGATAAGAGCATATTGCCCATTGTAATCCAGACGGTTTTGGTGTTCTTCCAAGTCTGAAAATAGGTTTTTCATTTTTTTAGTTGAAAAAAACTATTTATATGGACTTTTTGTTTGTACTTGTTTTACAACTCTACGAAGTAGGTAGTACAAATAATTATTATCACTACTTTACAGATAACTGAGAATTAGAGTGAAGAAGCACCTCATTTATGGTCATGCAGATAACAAATGCCTGAGGTGAGATTTAAATATATAACTCCTGACTTCAAAATCAGCCCTTTTGTCACCTCTCCTCTAATCTCTAGTGTCTCTTAGACAAAGTGTTTAAAATAAAAAGGAATGAGTCAAAACAGATAAAAGACCTAAATATTAACAATCACACTATTAAAAAATTAGAAGAGAGTCAGGTTAGGTTATCACAGCTTTAGTTAGGGAGAGAATTCTTAAAACAAGGGTGAGTAGCGACAGTGATTGATAAAATGTATGGTTTCAATTACATTAAATTGAAAACTTTTTTTTTTTTCCAGAAAAAAAAATCAATAAAACTAGGATAAGGGGATATGTCAGTTGAGAAAAAAAATTCTTGTATCCAATATAGCAGACCAGGGTTGGAACTCACACAAATCTCAAAACCAGGAAATATTTTTCAATGGTCGAGTAGTCAAATGATATGCACAAACAGGTCTCAAAAGTAGAACTGGGGCAGCTGGGTAGCTCAGTGGAGTGAGAGTCAGACCTAGAGACGGGAGGTCCTAGGTTCAAACCTGGCCTCAGCCACTTCCCAGCTGTGTGACCCTGGGCAAGTCACTTGACCCCCATTGCCCACCCTTACCAATCTTCCACCTATGAGACAATACACC
>NC_058131.1:53637822-53659212 GCF_016433145.1 Gracilinanus agilis
TCTCTCTCTCTCTCTCTCTCTCTCTCTCTCTCTCTCTCTCTCTCTCTCTCTCTCTCTCTCTCTCTCTCTCTCTCGAATTTCCTCTGAAAAGGCAGCATTAGTTTTCCCATACAAAGTGACCGCAACAAATTTTACTTGACTCTCCTCTGTTATATTCAAAATTTTTAAATTCCTCTCTACTCTTGTTCACTACAGTCTTAAAACTAAACGATCCAATATAATAAACTAACTAGCAAATGCCATAATCAGGTTCACAATAAATTTACCCCTCCATAAAAGACTTTTTATAAATTAAACTGGTCATACAAAGACTTTTCATACATTACTTCAAATATTAAATACCAATAATGTGGGGAATGATAAAAAAAAAAGCAAAACCTCAATAAAGTTCTAAGAACCTCCAATCTAATATGAGAACTGTTAATAACATACATATATGTATACATAAATATAATACAAAGTAGAATAAATGCATAAGAGAGTTATAAAGTAAAATTAAGACTTCAAAAGAAGGAAAGATTCCCTTTAGTAAGAGAGAATCATGGAGGTAATCACTTTTGATTTCAATCCTGAAAGATGGACAAAATTTCAACTGGGAAAAGGAAAGAGAGAAAAAGAAAGACAAGTGGAGAAGGGGGCAAGAGGGGAGATAGATGGATACAGGGGCAGAGATAAAGAGAGACATAAATATTAAGAAAGTAGAAGATTAAATTCCAGACATAAAAAAAGATCAGAAAGAAAAGTATAGGATAGAAATGAAAGGGACTATTTGAGAATAAGGATAAGCCTTATTTGACTTGAACTTAAATTATGAGAAAGAGGATGGTTCAAGAGAAGATACTAAGAATAGTTGGAGATGGGCTAAATTACAGGGTCAAAAGACAACTTTAGAACAATCTTAATTAACCCTTCTCTCATCTATATCAATAATAGAAAACTTGAAACCCCCAAAATAAGTGAAACTTTAAAAAAAGTTATTTATTAAAATCAATTTATACCTCTACCCCCAAATTCACTAAACTGAATATCCTTCGACCCAATACTACTGTTAGGCCTCTATGTGAGGCATTAAGAAAAAAAAAATAATATGCTATATGTATATATCGGTTCTATTTGTTATGGCAAATAAATGGAAATTAAGGGGGTTCCCATCAATTGGGGAATGGCTGAACAAATTATGGCATGTGAATATGAATATGTTATTACACTGTAAGAAATAATCAAAGGAATGGTTGCAAGGAAAACTAAAAAGACATGAAATTGGTGCAGAGTAAAATGAGCAGAATTAGGAGGATAATTTATACAGTAATATAAACATTGCAAACAAAAGCAACTTTGACTAATTTGATTAGTTTGATTATGATTGTGATGAGAGATGCCACTTACCTTTAAACAGAGGGAAGATAGTCCCCATTTTCATATATGGTCAATATGTAAAATTTTTTTGCTTAACTATGCAAATCTGTTACAAGTATTTTATTTATTTTTTTTTTAATTTGTAAACCCTTAACTTCTGTGTATTGACTTATAGGTGGAAGATTGGTAAGGGTAGGCAATGGGGGTCAAGTGACTTGCCCAGGGTCACACAGCTGGGACGTGTCTGAAGCCGGATTTGAACCTAGGACCTCCTGTCTCTAGGTCTGGCTCTCAATCCACTGAGCTACCCAGCTGCCCCTTATTTTTTCTTTTTAAAAAACCATCTGAGGAGGGATTTGGAAGAGTGAGGAAGGTTTGGCTTATGCTTGATTAAGCATATTTGTTTTTCCTTTTTTTAAGTTAGAAGATGGGGAAGAATGGAGATAGCAATAGTATTACCAAAAAAAAAAAAAAAAAAAAAAAAAAAAAGAAGAAGAAGAAGAAGAAGAAAACAATGTCCAATCCTTAACCCCTTTGTTTTGTACATAGAAATGCTCGTTTTATTTGGTATTCATAAGGGCTGGAATAAAAAAGATTTTTAAAAATAAAAATAATTTATTAGCACAATTGCCTTATATAGTACTGAGAGCTCACTGACTTAAATGTAGAATAAAGTAGTGTTTATTCCACAGTATTCATTAATTCATTTGCTGAACAAGAATTTATAAGCACCTGCAATATGGCAGGTACTGCTGGAGCTAGAGATATCAAAACAAAGCTAGGAGTTTTTTATTCTATTGAGAGGAAACAATATGAATGGAAGTCAATAAATACAAAATATTAAAAAGGAAATAGAAAGTAATAGGGGAGGCAGGCACTAACACCTGGAAAGTCACAAGGTGGCAAATGAGCCAAGATATGAGGTGTGAGGGACTCTAAGGGGCAGGAGGAAGAAGGGAGACCATTCTAGGCATGGGGAACAGCCAGCCTGTAAAGGCAAGGAGCTCACAGATAGAATACAATGGACAAACAACAACTGGTAAGCCATTTTAACTGGAATAGAGAGTGCTTGAGGAAAGTAATATGCAATTAGCCTGGAAAGGCCAATGAGTCAAACTATGAAAAGCTTTGCATGCCATAAAGCAGAATGTGCCTCTTATCCTTAGAGCAACGAGAAGTCACTGGATATTCTCCAGGAAGGGACGGGCATGGTCAGAACTGAAATATATTAGTTCTGTAAAGAATGGATTGGAAAGGGAAAAGAAGTGGGGAAGGCAGATAAATAAGGTGGCCACTTCAATAGTTCCAATGAGATGAGGTGAAGATCTGAACTAAGGCAGATATGGAACATAAGAAGGAGGGTGACATAAAAGTTTTAAGAATGGATAACTAGAAGAATGGTCCAAGGTTATAAACCAGACTAATAGGAAGGATCTATTATTGATGACCTCAATAGCTGAGGTGAAGTCATGAAAAGGGGAAGACAATGAGATGGACACATCCACTTGGATCTTAGAGATGGTTCTGAAAGCCTTTACTATAGAGTGGATCATCCTTAAAATGGTACCTAAAGGGATGGACTTAGATGTATGAAAGGCCTAGACATCTTCTGTCTTCCCAGATAACACAAAACATTCCGAGGTAATACATAGGCAACCAGAACAACTGTTCTCTAGTCTCCTAATGGATTTCCATGACTTAGGTCTCTATCATCCTCTACTGCATCCTTAATTTTGCCGCCAAAGTAATATTCCTAAAGCACAGGTCTCATCACACCACTCCCTTGCTGAGTAAGTTATAGTGGTCAGAATAAAATAAGAAATCCAAAGCTTGGTATTTAAAATCATTCATAACCTGTTTCCAAACCAATTTTCCCAGTTTGTCACAAACTACTCCCATTTGGGCACTCCAGGTAGCAGCCAGCCATACTGACCTTCACATATAACTTGCCATCTCCTTTCTCTATATCTATACCAAAAGTTCCCTTTACCTAGGAGACCATTCCTTCCCATCTCTGTCGAAGAGAACTCCAAACTTCCCTCAAAGTTCACTTTAAAGTCATCACCTAAACAAAATTTCTCTGATTTCCATCCAACTGTTCCTTCCCCAACTCCAAACCCAATTATCTTTCAATTTGCTTTGTAATAAACTTATGTGTATGTGTGTATTGCTTGCCCCAATACAGTGTAAGTTCCTTGAGGGTAGGAACTATGTCATTTTTGGTTTTGCTTTTTCAGAGACAGGCACAGTGACTGGCACAGAGGATCTGAGTAAATTTTTGTTGACTGCCTGAAGAAACGATAACAACCATTTTTCCATGCAAAAAAACTTAAGTTTCTTGGATTTGGTCTGAAATGTGAGGATCAAAAATGGAACTGAAACAGGTAGATGGATAAAATAATGTGAATCAAATAAAATGCTAAGTGATTAAAATATTCATTTGGGGGAAAATGCCAAAAGCAGAGCCCAAACAAGCCAACTCTTTC
Organism: Gracilinanus agilis; assembly: GCF_016433145.1. NCBI lineage: Eukaryota > Metazoa > Chordata > Mammalia > Didelphimorphia > Didelphidae > Gracilinanus > Gracilinanus agilis. The sequence continues at coordinate 53,641,665 of NC_058131.1, forward strand.
CTAAAAACAAGTGTGCTCTTAATTTGTAAAATATTATGCTACTTTTAATTAATATACACATATACAATTTCCTGAGTAATCTATACTCAAAAAATCATTATCTTTAGAAAAATCTATATGAAAAGGAACACATTTTATCTTTTAATACACTCAAATGAATTACAGAAGATATCTGGTTTTGATATGAAGTCATCTGGCTGAAAGCTTAATGTCACAAATTCTAACTAATCATATGCCTTATGTAGCCTATTCTTTATACTGTGGTATACCAGGGATGTGATTGAGTTGGTAAAACCACCATAGGGCTAATGTGAAGCTGTAGGACACTATTAAAGTTTTAAAACAATCCCCCAAAATAGTGGTATATATTTAAACTTTAATAAGTAAATCATATGGTATGCTTCCATAGTACAATTTTCTTTATGGAAGTCAGAGATTGTAAAAATATCCTAATAATAACCTTTCCTCCTCTTTTTGTGTTCCCTCTGTATCGAAGTAAACCACGCTACGTAATATCTGTTACTTATCACTTCAAATCGAGAATTGTGATGAAATCTTCTAAAAGAAATCCAACTCATTTACATGTTACCCTTGATTGATTCAAATACAGTATGTCAAATTAACTACAGCTGGCCTAGTTTTCAGTCACATAATTCTAAACCTCAAAATGTAATGTGCATGAGCCAAATCCTAATCCATAAGTAGAGAATGCCCTTTTTGTGCCCATATTTTTGTTGTTTATGTCCTACCAGGTGGGATTTAATTTTAGATGTGATTTATATTGTCATTGAGGTAGGAAATCTATTTCTTTTGGCATTGGTTGCATTTCTCCACTTTTGAGAGGGTATAAACCATCTCTGGATCTCCTATCCACACTCCTCTCTAGGGTAGAATGTTTAGGTCACTGGAAAGATATCCATTCCCATTAAAAAAAAATTTTTTCTCTCCCTTCTAAAACACTCTGACTAACTCTCCTGACAAGAGAATGGCAGTGGGAAAAATGATCAAATAAAACATTTCTTTATCTTTCATCAGGCTTATGAAGCAGTGTCACTTCTATCACCTGATTAAAAAGCCCAATATACAGCATTCTATTCTAATCTGTTGAAGACACAGGATAACTTCCCCCTTGTCCCCTTATCCCTAACATTTTTTATAAATTAGTCCATGTTATACCACATGTTCCCTAGTTGTGACATAGGATCAGTTACTCAATTATAGCCTCATGACCACCAGTATTATCACCCTTTTATGTTTCTTCTCAAATAACTGCTTGCTTGTTTAGAAAACAATCTAACAACTATTAAAAAGATATATCATAAATATATGACCTTGTTTAAAATCCAGAAAAACTCTTAGCCATTTGCTTGATTAAAACCTAATAGCAACTTGATGAAAATTATAGTCCATACTAATGCAAAAATGTGGATGACTCCAGATATACAGGCCAAAATACAGGACTCAAATTAGAAATCTTAAATTGCTCATGCAAAATTTATTTAACCATGTGGTTTTTGAAAGATATATTATCCTTTCCCAGAAACTGCCTTAGAGACTCCTGTTCACCACTCTCTCTGCTACTTCAGGATCCAAAGAACATTTATAGATTAGTAAACATTTCCATTTCCTAAGATATTTGTAAATGAGGGGCTGGAGAGAGCCAATGAAACAAGTGTGGAAAAATAAACACAACATCCGTGCTTTGGGAAGCATGCATTCCCACTCCTTAAGACTCAAAGTATCTCCCAACTCCCCACACAAAACAATTAGTCTGAAATTAGGGAAAGCAAGACTATTTTTCTCAAGTTATTATAATTCGTTAATGAAACTACCATGGTAGTACAAATGAAAAGGATCCTGAATGGTAAGTATAAGTAGTTCTATGACATAATGTCTAAAATTGATGGGTTAGGGTAGAAGTATATTTGAGTTAAAATACAGATGCCATACTATAGAAATGCAGCCAACTATCCCCTGGAATTTACGGTTTGCTCCCAAAACAAATCTTTACCTGCGTCATTCTTCAATGAAGCATGGAAATGGGGCCAAATTCTAATCCTGTATTATTAATTTGAAACTATTTCTTAAACATGACTTGCCAAGATTTTTTAAAATGGCTAAATAACTCCAAAAATATTTTCGAGGTATAAAGGAACAGTGTGAAGAGGATGGAATTTGCCCGATTTGAACTGCATGGCTTGGACTTTCAAACCAAAACACAAATGTTTTGAGGTCTGAGTTCTATTTATGCTTGGCAAAACTGGACTTCAAGGTTCAGGGGTGTGTGTGGGGGAGTTCATTAAAATGTATCAAAAAAATCTGTGAGCTATCAGCTTTCATTCAAAAGTGAATGCTAATGAGCAAAGTGTAAATAAATTAGGACTATCCTAATTGAATTTTTCTTAAAATGCATTTAAAAATTAAAAGGGAAAGTGAGGTTTGAAGTTGGCTAAATCAGAAGATTTCTTTAAAAATATTTTGAAATGCTTATCAAGCCCAAAATGCTGCCAAAATACTGGCTATCTATATATCACTCAGTATAGTTTAACATTCTTATTTTGGAACGTGATTTTTAAAAATAAATATGTACTTTAATTAAAAATTAGTTTTATGTAATTAATAAACAACATAATTTAGTATTTGTTACTTTAAATTCCATGCAATGGAATATTAACAAAGGCTATAAACATTAATATTGTTTTCTTAATAGCACATGCTACTTCTTCGCAATCATAATGCACAGAGAAGAAAAAATGTTACCTGATAAAAACATAGAATTTTAGATTTCTAAGAAGCCTTAAAGACAACTTAACATACTTTTCTTATCAACTTGCAAAAATAGCATACAATTTATGAAGTGTTTTGGCAATGGGTGAGGAGAGAGGTTAAAAAGTATTTCATTCCCAAAACTCTGTTGAGTTAGTTATCAAAATGTTCTGTTTCCATATCATCAATGAGGAAAGTGAGGAACAAAGACAAAGCTCAGGATCACACAGTTCAGAAGTGCTGAGTTGAAATGTAAATTTTGGGTTTTGCCTCTTAACTCTAGCATTCTCTCCACTTTACTATGTGGTAAGCAGATCCTTAATTACAGTTCCATTCTACAGAAGTCTAACTTTATGCATCCAAACATTCTTAAGAGCCATATTTCCCAACCTGTGGATCTCCATGTAATTGCAAGGGTTCCACAAATCCTCATGTAAATGCACTAAGCCACAAATATACCTTCTAAAGAAGATTATAAATTGTCTTAACCATATATACATTGCTATTTTTGAAATGAATACAGTAGCTATTGTAGCTAAAAAAATACAATTTTAACTTGATCATTACTGAATTTGTAGTAGAATTTTATTCTTTGTTTGCCATTATGTATTTCTAAATCAGTGAATATTAATAGTATAACAATTATCAAATGGGGTCCAGGACATTTTTTGTTGCTCTTGCTAAGAGCTCTTCATAATAAAAAATGTTGAGATACCTTAGATCAACGGTCTGCAACCTTTTTGGCCATGAGAGCCATGGAGGAGGATGGAGGGGGAAGGCGCTGGAATATGGGGCGGGGACTGAAGGGCCCCCTGGGGCACATCCTGGGGCTCTGCCCGTTGGGAGGTGGAGCCAGATATGGCTGGAGAGCCATACGTTGCCAACCCCTGCCTTAGAGAGTTAAGCTATCAACCAAATATAAAATTAGCCATAAGCCTAGGGCACCAAAACATAGCAAGTTGATGAGCAGTATTGCCAGTGCCAGGACAAGAGTAACATATATGTATGATGAAGCCCTACTAATGCCAGAGCAATAAAAGAACTTAATGAGGCTATTTCTACCTACTCTCAGCCTAATCCTATGCAGCACTAGACAGCCTATGATACACATAAAATTTGGGATTCAAGGGACAAAATTCTATTATATAGCAGGATGACTCCTGCCCACCAGAAACTTATGTTTTCTAGAAAGATGAATTAAATATAAGTCAAGCAAGTAATAAGTATCAATGGGTATGCAAGTGCTAAAGTATATGGTGTAACCAGTTAGAGATAAGGGCAACATATCACACGCTACTATTTATATGGCGAATGAAATAAGTTCAAAGGAAAAGGCAATACAAAGGAAAATGTGAGTTGCCAGTGAATAAGCATTTATTAACTCATGTGGCAGGCTCAATACTGTGTGCTGAGAAGGCAAAGAAAGGCATGCAAGGTCCTTGCCCCCAAGGATTTCTGTCTAAAGAAATGGCAATAAGCGAACAACCACGGTCAATAACGTATATCCAAAGTGGATGGAGGGTCATCTCAGACAGACAGCACTGGAGGTGAGCCAGTGAGGCTGAGAAACATGCCTTGCCAAGTCTAAAAGGAAACCAGGGGAATTGGGAGGAGGAGGGGAAGAGAGCAAGTACCCCAGGCATGGCTGATGGCCAGTGCAACATGAGGAGGAAGTGTCATGTTACAAGTTGTCTCCTCCAAGGAGCTACAAGGACCAACTATGGCATAAAGCCAACACAGACTGGTTGACTGAAGATTTAAATGTACATATGTAGCTGCTAGGGTTATATATACTTTCTACCATAAGGTGAAAACAATAACAATTTTCCTGGTACAAATATTTGACACATTAATTTTATGAAGAAAATGCTAACTGCCTAGTATTCCAAAGCGATGTTTACATTTAATACCACTACTTGCCTAGATAATCCTAACTTCAACCATATATGCTTATTTTGAAGAGATTAGCATAATTCAAAAATAATACTTTCTAGTTCAAGCAATCAAATTTCTAGTATTATAAGTAACGTTTCTTTTATAAAGATTTAATAGCTGAGCTTCTTAAACCTTTTTTGAATGCTGGTTTGCTAAATTCCCTACTTAATATTATTTCCATGATAAACTAATTATATAAGATCACAGAATAGTAAATATTGGGAAAATGCTATTTTTAAAAATATCCAACGTATTTTTTGGAAGTATAAAAGTTTTCTACTTCTAGTCATGAAATTTAATGGTTTTTCCCCCCTTTTCCTAAACCTTTGTAAGTGTAGGTGTAGGTATACCTATGCCTGGAATATTCTCTCTCCTCCCCTCTACCTACTAGCTTTCCAGGTTTCCTTCACTACTTTGAAAGAAGGCCTTTCTGCATTTTACCCACTCATTTCCTTTGCCTTCCTTGAGAGATTACCCTCCCTCCATCCACTCTGTGTTTTCCTTTGTAGTTTATACATTGAAATAGGAAAAAAATCCTTAGAGTTATAAGAAATTCAAGCCAAAATGGGAGGAAAAAAGTCTAAAGTCAGTGGCATACACAAAATGAGCATATGTAATAAAAACCTTTTTTTGCCACTCTAGAACAGCAGTTAGTAAAAGACTTTAACTATTCCCTAAAAGTACATCCCTAGTAGCAAAATCAAAATATGACAGAGGAAATACTATAATGAATTTAACAGCATTGCCCTCTACTGTTAACAGTGACACAATAAAAGAATTAATAGCAACGAATCTGAATCAGGTATGTAAAAATGCTTGACTGCTCAGGTATGATTCAGTACATGCATCTGGGTTTCCTGCATAAGAATGAAAATATATAACGTTTTGGGGAAAAAATGCTTCACTCAAAATTTCTTTTGTAACAAGTTGATGAGTTTATGTAACCATATAAAATATCAACTAGCCAGTAAGTATCTGAAGCCAAATTTGAATCCAGACCTCTCATCTCCAGGCTTGATTCTCTATCCATTGAGCCACCTCACTGTTCCCCAACTTGTCCCTTATAGTGAGATCTTTATGATAGCTGCAAGAAACAGTTAACTCTTTCTGATTCAGAGACAATTCTAGCCACAAAAATACGTCAAAAATCAGGACCTAAGAGAAATTAGTCTTCCCCCAAAAAATTTGGAAAAATAAAAATGACAATAATTCAACATCCTGGCATCATTCAATGGATATCCTTCCTCAATACAAACTGCAAACAGAAATGGGAAGGGGTCACTGTTTATGGAGTCAAAGGGCCTCTATCTTTCTTTTTTTCCCCTCTCCTTACTGTTTCAAAATTTTAGGAGTTTTTTCTGTTGTTTTTTTTTTTAATTAATAGAATTTATTTATAAGTATTTCAGCTCCTCTCTCCCCTCTCCACATCAGAGAAGGCATCATCTGGGAAAGAAATAAATTATTTCTTGCATGTTTCCATTTTTCAGATTAGTCTCTGGAGGTAGCATTCACAATTTATTCTTCAAGTATTAAATCTGTAGCTATGTATAATGTTCTTTTGGTTCTACTCATTTCATTATTCATTATCTAATGTAGTTCTTTTTTCCCCCAAGTCTTTTAAAAACCAGCCTGCTCATTGTTTCTTATGGCACAGTAGTATTCCATCACAATCATTTACCACAGTTTGTTTAAATCATTCCCCAATAGTTGAGAAAGAGGGCCTCTTTCAGATACTAATAGTTATCTAACTATGTGACCTACGAGAAATCACTTAACCTCCCTGAGGCTGTTTCTTCATCTATAAAATAAAGGGCTGGCCTGGATAGTCTTTGAGGCCCCATCAAGCTCTAGCTCCTGATGTATGATACTGAAGTCCTTACATGCCACAATAATGTACTTTGAGAGATGTGATGGTCATGAAATCCCTGTGTGGCCAATGAGATGACTAAAACTGACCAATTTATCATTAATGTTGATAATAACTGAAAATACAGCACACAGCACTGCCATTGATGTCAAAATGTGCCAGTCAAGGATGCTTATTTCCTAATGACAGTCAAAGCTAAGAAGTACTATTGGAAACGTGTAGGTCAGTAAGCAGAGGTACTCCTCAGATTTGTGGAAAAACCTCACTCCAAATGCCCAATCAGTTGCCTAATCTTGCTATTATATCTATTTCTATGCCATCTCCCAGCTAATCCTCCAAACTGCTGACAAAGTGATTTTTCCTTTGGACAAATCATGAGAAACTCTTCATAATTCTCCAGCTTCTGTACTGCCTTTAGAATAAAACATAAATTCCTCTAGTTTAGCTGTGAAAGCCCTTCATACTTTTTCACAATTTATCCTTCCAGTCTCACCATACATGTCTACTCCCACACACTGAGATGCAACTGGACCAACCTTTTCTCTGCTCCTCACATGGGACACTCCATGCTGGTCTGCATGCCTTCTCAGTGGCTGTTCCCCATAACTAGAATGTATTCCCTCCTCAAAAATAGCTCTAGCATCCCTTTCTTTCTTCAAGATGCAAGTCAAACACCACCTTAAACATGAAACTTCCCCTATTCCTCTCAACTGCCAGTGTGCTCTCTCCCAAACTATGTTGTACTGATTCTCTTTCTATTTATTTGATGTCTTCTTACTTAGACACTGGTCTCTAACATTAAAATTTAAGACTCATGTGAGTAGATTGTTTTATTTATTTTATTTGTGTCTCCAGATCCTAGAATACTACCTGACCCACTGTGGACACTTAATACATACTTGATGCCTGACTGGCTGATTTGACTGACAACAAACAAAGCCAGATCATGAGCTGGAATTAGAATGTCATAAAAGAAAGAGATGGGGCTGAACTACAATTGAGAAACTCTGTAACCCTCAAATATTCAGAGCAGTTTGATGCTGCTTTCTCTTTAAGAAAGATGTCCTCTTTAAAAATCAGTATTCTCCCAGTGATGCTTACGTCGGAATTTCAGAAGAATCAAAATTGCAGGTGACCCAAAGGGCAAGGGAAGATGCGTAGTGAGTATAAGTGGGCTGTCATTAGAATCTTCAGAAGTCTGAAATACTAAAGAGGCATGGGAACATAGGAAAATGATAGAGAGAAAAAACTTAGGATAAAAGACAATATCAAACAAGGTGGAAGGAAAAATGCAACTGGTTCAAGTACTTAAAACACAAGTACCCAAGTCTAATTATTTCTGCAATTTGGTGTTTTTATTAAATGTGCCCCACAATCCAAAATTCTGGGGTAACAGAATCCACATTTGGGAGAAAAAGCTCTTTTGGCACAATTTAGTTTGTTCCATGGTCCATCATGCCAGAAAACAAGATCTAAATTAAACCCAACAGAGCTACTAGGATCAAAAATTCAAAGCATAAGAAAAAACTGGCAAACTAAGATTACCAGTCCATGCAAGGCTTAATATGACTATCAGTTTGAAAAGACTTCAAATGAATTTCATAAAGAAAATGTGTATGCTGAATAAAACCATTTTCACTTCTAGTTTGCAGAGAATTATTATAGTTCTTTGCTGAATAGTGCAGTGATTAAATTTGCTGCAAAAATAAACTCAGAATGTGGGTCTAACTATATGGCTAAAAACATTATCCTAACCTCTACCATGATATAATAAAGGGGGAAGCTGGGCTTGAGAGTCAGGCCTAGAGACAGGAGGTCCTAGGTTCAAATCCGGCCTCAGACACTTCCCAGTTGTGCAACCGTGGGCAAGTCACTTGACCCCCACTGCCCATCCTTACCACTCTTCCACCAAAGAGCCAAAACACAGAAGTTAAGGGTTTAAAAAAAAGATATAATAAAAATAGTAACATTTTTTTTTAACTTTATAGAGTACCTTTTTGTGCCAGAAACTGTGCCAGGTTCTATACAACTATTATTTCATTTTATCTTCCTAACAACCCTAGCAGGTAAATGCTATTATTATCTCCATTTTACAAATGAGGAAACTAAGGAAAATAATGGTTGTGTGGCTTACCCATAGTCACAAAGCTGGTAAATATCATTTTGAACTCAGGACATCTTGACTCCAAGCCTGGTACTTTGTGCACTATGGCATCCCTTAGCAGCCACCTACATTAGAAATTTATAGCAATAGACTAGGGTTCAACAACATTAATTATTTGGATTTTTGGAATAGAAATCAGACTCATTATCAGGAGTCAGAAGTTGAACTGGGTGCCTAAGATAATAGAAAACACCACTTGAATTCAGATCTGTTTTGCCAATTAGAAAAATTAAGTAGATATAAATAGGATGTTTAATGTAACCCAAGCCAAATTTATTCAGGAAAGAAAAATAATCTCCACTAGGAGATTCCTCAATTGAGGAATGGCTGAACAAACTGTGGTATATATTGGAGATGGAATACTATTGTGCTATAAGAAATGATAAGCAAGATGATTTCAGAAAAAGCTTCAAAGATCCACATGAACTAATGCAGGAAGAAATAAGTAGAACCAGAAGAGCACTGTACAAAGTAACAACAATATTTTCTGATTACCAATTGTGAAAACTTGGCTATTCTCAGCAATTCAATGATCTGGGGCTGTTTCTGAAAGACTTTTATTGGGAAATGCCATCTACCTCCAGAGAAAGAACTATTGAGTCAGATGGATACAAATCAAAGCATACTATCTTTCATATCAATGTATTTAAAGTTTTTTATTTGGGGATTTTGCTTTTGTAAGAGTGTGCTCTTACAATGACCAATATGGAAGTATGTTTTGCATGATAATACATGTATGGTCCAGATCAAATTGCTTACCATCCGCAAGTGGGAAGAGGAAAGAGAGGGAAGGTGACAGTTTGAATGTTATAATTTTGGAAACTGTATGTTGAAAATTATTACATGTAATAGAGAAAATCAAATATTTTTCAATTGAAAAAATAAAATAAATTTTAAAAAAGTAATTGGCCTATACATCTATGTACATGACTATTTTAAATCAATGTTAAAAGAGAAGGTAGTAGCTTTATAGTAAATCAATTTCCACCTTCTATAAATAAACTCTGTGACTCAGTTTCCTCATCTACAAAACAGAAGTGGACTAGATAACCTATAATGTCCCTCAGAGTTTGAAATCTATGATTCAATACATCCAAAAACAGAAGTAATAGTTTTAACAAGGGCTGAAAATAGGAGATATAAACTGGTGATGCCTTTTCTTAGTCTCTATCCCCAAAAAAGATTGCTTAGAATTGAATCATGATTAACTGTTATCAAGTTTTAGCTATAGTTAAATTCTCAACTGTTCAGAATGACTGGGGAAACTGAATTCTTTCAAGTCACTATTACAATGAACTGCCAACTACAAATATCAAGCATCAAAGCATTCAAATATGATAAAATAGAACTAATGCTAAATTGCACAGTATACAATGTAATTTCTTCTGAAGGATTCAGAAAATTCCTCGGGCTCATATGGTGACTCAGGGTCACCCCGATGAGCATTAAGGGTCACTGCAAAATACCGCCAGTAAAAGGAATGAGATATGTTGATTTCATCCTCCTCCCAGATTCAAGCATAAACATACAGTTTATTAAATGTCTGGCTACAAATGAAGTATTGCTAGGCATGAGAGATCTAAAGATAAATAATCTTAGTACTCTTGAGGACCAGAGTCTACTCCTAAAGGATAAGGTTAATTCTTTTATTTCACCAAATGTCTAACAGAGTATTACACACAATATATTTAATGAATAAATTCAGTAAACAGAATTCATAATATGATGTCAGTTGCAAAATTGGTTTGTTTGCTTGTTTGTTAAGATAAAATCATGGTAATGTAATTAATTGAGTTTTCTAGTTCCAAAAAAATAAGATTGTACTATTTCTTGGCTACTTAGAAGAATGCTATAAAAATCAATATACTTGTGTCTGAAAATAGATTGTAATTATTTTTCTACTCTTACTACACATTTGACATTTTAGATATAAACTGGCAGTTCTACTTTTCCATAATATGCATGAGAGTTTTCTATAGTTTTTTATAACTCATTCTCACAATAAGTAGAATTAAACTTATTACATTAAATTTTGAACTTTATGACAAAGTAAACAGAAGACTGGAAAAGGAAAAGGAAAAGGAAGAGGAATTTCTAAGTATAAAACTATTTTTTATGAGTAAGTCAAAGCAGCTCTAATTATTGCATTATACTGAAGTCTCATTAGCAATGAAAAAAGGAAGCAAAATAATCTGTGAAAGACAAAGTCCCCAAATACCAATTTTAAACCTGATATTCCACTGACCCAAAGTGAAACAATTCTCAACTGAGTAAAAATGAGAAATTTAATCTCTCAGTGGTCTCCTCAAGGTAGCTCAACTTAATTACATTATTTAAAACACAGGACCCAAAGCACCTTCTGAAACCTATAGCAACAAATACAAGTGACTGGTTCCTTTTTGGTATGCCTGGAAACCTTTCCTCTGAAACACCACAAACTTCTGGTAGCGATAGTTCCATTTTCCAGAAAATCTACTCAAAAATTGGCAGTTATTTCTGTGATTCTGTTTTTTTAATCGTTGATAAATTAAATCTTGGATCAACCAAAAGGGGTATTATTAACCTAATATTGGACTTACTAAATCCAATTAAATCCATTGTTCTATATTGTATCCGAACATCTTACACGTTTAACATAAATACATGTATATTATAAATGAAAACTTCACTTGCTACATTTCCAAACATGGTGAATAGATGTATATGTGTGTATACAGAGATAAGTTGGTATAATAATGGTCTTATTTACTTAAAGAAACACATACATAAATATAATGAACATTTATATGCATGTGTATAATGTCTAATGTGCATATAAACACATGGCATGATATGCATTATGTACCTAGACATATACAAATAATCTTTTCATGTAGGTTAAATATTTATATAATATGTATAACCTGTATATACATTATATATGTAAGCCATTTACTTCTCAGAAAAGTGATTTTAAAGTTTAGATATGCAAATGCAAGTAAAATATTCCAAATGTAGAAATACAAGTAATAAAGATAGTATTAGCTTGATAAATATTAATTGATATAATAAACATGGTTATATATTAAACATACTCACTGTTTGGAAATTTATTCTAGTATATGCATATCAATAAATTAGACAATTCTGAAAGATGAGCAGGTTCCAAAATAATCTTTCTCTCAGGTCACAGGATGGAATAATCTATATCATTATTTAGGACCACTCGCAGACTTAGCTTGTGCTTCTAATGCAAATCATTTGTGATTATTTTGTGTTTTGACTGTTTTCCCTTTTTACAGTTGATTCTCATCGTGAGGTCAAGGGCATTGTTTTCCACAGATGAGAAAGAATTTAAGTTGTCTCCATTTTATAGTTACCTCCAAAAATAAAACTATCTTACTAAAATTTCTTGCATTCTCAGGAGACTTGTGATCATGAAATAATATTTGCATAATTCTTACAGATGTTCTTAAATTTAAATAATTGTGAGTCTGGAAAACTAAGAAATACTGATTAAAGTATAGAAAGACTACATGAAAGAAAAATCTTATTTTTCAAACATAATGAAGAATAAAGGCCACTGAACTGCTATTATTTCATCAATTAAGGGAAATTTGTTTGAATATCAAATTATATTATGATACATAAGAGAAACATTTCACCTCTAATATTGACTCTATGGAATGAGAACATGCCAACTCAGAGAATTCACATTCAAATAAACTTAATATAATTCACCATCTGACAAAAGATCAGAATAGATAGTTATTACCTGCCCATCTTGTCCAACGTGATGAATCTGTAGATTGCCCTGTTTTAAAAAAAATGAAAAATCAGGCATGAATGAACTGATACCAGGAGATGTTTATAGAGACATTAATTGCTCTGAATTCATTATTTAATACTTTACCTGTTTACTAAAGCAAATACATTAATTTCAGAAATTGCTCCTAGAGTCTGACCTTCCTGGCCAATAAAAATTATGAAAGTACACTTTATTCAAAATATTTAACCACATGGAGCAGAACTTTACAACTTTAAAAAGCAATTTCACCCAGTAAAGAAAAAAAGAAAATGTAATTTACTAAAATATAATTAGATTTAAAATCTGATCATGTAGCTTTCATGTGTTATAGTTTGAAGAATTTTGTTCTTTTCCAATTCTTTCATTTTTACCCAACACATGCAGACCCAATGTGAAATGCTTATTACAAGGTCCACATTAAAAAGTTACAGTTTTTTGTCTCTTCTGAGTATAAATTAAAACTATAGTAATAATAAACATTGGTCATTACACAGCAAGTTAAATGGCAAAAGCTCTTTCTTTTAATGTGTCAAATCTTTAAAAATATACTTCTTGAGAATGATATCATTAAAAGTGGCATTGGGCAAGGAATTTTTATTTAATGAGGAAAAAATAGCCATTCTGCTATGAGACTGTTTTCTAAATCCCATTCTATTTGCAACCAATATTCCTTTCCTTCAAATGATTCAATGAAAATTCCTTCTCTGTATAGCACTGATGGACATTACTAGATATCTCTTGAATTCTCAGTTCAGGCTTCAGTTTTTGCTACATGCACATGAGACTTTTCAGAAGCAATTTTTCCACCGTATAAATAGAAAAACATTATAGTAATAAGCCCACTTAAGAAAAAGAAATCTACTATAAACACATTAATAACACTTTTTTTTAAGTACTACTCTTTTCCTGATTTCCAGAACTTTCCCTAACTTCAAAATAATTCTGGGTAGCATGAGAAATCTCTCAAAGAGCTCCAGCAAAAGGCGATTAGCCACTGAATTAAATGGGTCAAGCCTAAAGATTTTGGTTGTGATCCAAAGCCTTTCATAGGGTCTGCTGGATGTGCATCTGTTAGACACATTCAGCATCAGAGGAGATCTAAAATATTTTTAATACATTATAATGCATGCTAGTTCTATCTTCATTGCCTAAAAACAACTAAACTCTTCATTCCCTAAAATATATCAAAAAGGGAGATCATAAAATATAAACCACATTTGGTTAATAAAGCATGCATACAACTGCTCAGCAGCTAAGAAAAAGTTAACAAAGAAAAAAATAAGTCTACATTTGTGAATACAAAGGACAATACAAATTGACTATAACTAGTCAATGCTTCTTCTATGTGAGTCTTTAACTTATCTTGAAAAATAGTTCACTTAAACTTTCATTTTCACATCTATACAGGTTTGGCTCTAAACTTCCCTCATCTGTGAGTCCTTCCATGACAGGTGCAGCCTCATCATTCTCTAAATGCTTATGGTGTACACAGTCTATGTCATATGTAATCCAATTGACTAATCCCTATCAAGGTCCTTTCTATAAGTCTATGATCACATGATCTCTTCTATGGTGTTGTTTATTAAGTTTTTTGAAAGGCAGTGCCTACATTTTTCCAATCAAACTGGAAGCTCTTAGAACAGTGTTCTCTTGGGTATAAAATATACTTAAGAAACACTCAAAAGTCATATGTCATAAAGGAAAAGTCTACAGTGGGTTCTAGAAGTTCCTATTATAATTGTATTTCCTCTAATCCTCCATTAACTCTCTCCTGAGATGTCTCATGATAACCTCAATGAATTCCTTGGTTCTCAAAGAAAGAATATTCTAGGAAAGCATAATTTCTGGCCAAAATTCAAAAGAGTTGGTATTGAAGTCCAGTGACAGGCCAAAGAGGTTTGTGATCATAACACCAGCCTAGCCAATTCCAGAGAGGCCAAGAAATAGAATTACCCACAGTGGACAAATTTTTCAGCTCTGGAAATTCTCAAGGATTACCTACTAAGTTATAAAACTAGAAGCTATGTCAGTGCAAGGAAGATCCATGTTGAATAAATTGCAGGCCTCTGAAGCATTGATGGAAAAAGTGTCTTCCTAATTCTGGTTTGATTTTAAGGTATGAAATATAATGCAGGAGAAGACCATTGCCAAACATAAAGGAAAGAATACAGATTTAGAGACTCATGGTCACTTACCTCACTGTCTTGTGTTATCTGGACTTGATCCCCTTGGGGCACTTGAGCTATGTGGAGATGTCCCTGTGGAATCCACAGCAAAACAAAACATCAAGAAGCATCAGAAGAAAATCAATAGCAGGGGGAAAAAAGTATCTTTGGAATTCCTAACTATATGGTCATGGTTCAATAAATGCCCCCCCCCCCCGCAATGCCCAAATACAAACACGAAATGGATGTGTAAGTCCTGAATAAGATATTACACTTCATATAGAGTATAATAACAATGTAACTGCTTTTAATTCTTTGTTATCAAATAACAGCTGAAATCTATATAGCACTAAAATATTTCAAGAGGCTTATTATATATACTATGTTAAAAAATGCAATGAAGCAATGAGTCACAAACATTAGTTAAGTCTCAATTGAAGTGAAGAAGACTGTCTTTCCATCCTGGGGAGGAGGTTAATAGACAGGGTAGAACTATTTCCTTATCAGAAATTTTTATATAGATAACTGAAATGAAAAAATTATTTAAAAACAAACTTTAAATTCAAGCTAATCAAATTTTAGGAAAGAACCTCCATTCTTCTATGATCCCTGAAATGGCTAGTTCTCGCTATACAGAACCTTAGAACAAGATCTTTTTATAATTCTTTCCCAAACGCATACCAGTATTGGGACAGTGGGAAAAATACTAGCTATAAATTTGCAAGGTTCTATTTTGAGCCATGTGGGCAAAATTGCATAACAAGAATTAACTACTGTGTATGATACATTTTTATCAAAATGGCATACTAGCAAAAAAAAAAGAATAAATAGATTTTAACTGCTGTAAATATGACAATGACTTCAATAGAAAAAAATCTAAATTAAGAGAATAATAGTAAATTGGGAGTGAGGAGACAAGTTTCCATTCACAAAATAATCCATATGACTTTTTATATCTATTTTGGAAAGAAAAAAGTATTTCATGCCAACTGACCCAAATGAAATTAAGCTCTATTCTTAAAACAGAAATTTATATAAAATTTATTATAGAAAAAACAGATTTTCATATAATCTAAGTTTCATATAGTTTTGCTTACAATTTAATATGGTTATATAAACTTGGGGTAAAAATATCTACTTAAAATTCCATGGTAAGATTGTCTTAAAGAAAGTCTCTTTTCTGATTAATTCTTTTCCTCTAGAAATAGGGGGAAAACTAACAAAAATTATACAAATGAAAGCGGTATGATCTCAATTCTTATTAAAATTAAGATTCCTCTTCCTTCCTAATATGTATGGGTCCAAGTTTCCATGACCTTGCAAATTAAGTACATATGAAAATGATGACCTTCATCTTATATGCATATGATGCTAAAAACACCTAAGAATGTATCCCAATAAATGTATATTAATGTTATGCATTTAAATTCTCAGCTCCTTCACATTTTCTGAAGACATCTCATCCTTTATAAAGAAGTACATTGAAGGAAGAAACGATTCCTTTTATACTGTACTTCAAATGTATTAAATATTGGTAAAGTGTTTTCACATCTGTCTTGATCCTATAGTCCTTTCTATATCCTGCTTAGCTTGGGTTATTAATCTTTTGTAAGGAAAAGACAGTAACTATTTTTCATTAGTAAGAGCATCAGGAAAGCTTTTATTTTCTATTACCACTGCAGATAGTAGTTCCAGGATTTTATTTATTTTTTAACATTAAGTAATTTGGGCTTCTTGGATTTTGGCTTCTGGGTCATGAAAATATAAGAGAAATTGTCAAAATAAGTGGTATTTAATTCAACAGCTAAGCAAACTACCTTTTCTCAAATTGCTGAATTATTCATATAAACAAATTCTCTTCTTGTCTCTAAGTAGCAGGAGGTCCAGCATTTTTGAAATATGAAGACTTCAGGTCATTTCTCCAAGGGCCAAAGGCATTGAAGAATGTTTTAACAAAAAACCTAATCAGAGCTGGTTTAGATTCACCACAAGCTGTCTGTGCACATGCAAATCACCTTCACAGCACACAAAAGAGGAATGGCTGAAAAGGGATATAAAGATGAAGCACTGAGAGGTAGCTGAACAATTATCCCAGAGATGCCTGTGAAGGCTAGCTGGTAAAACTACTTATGTGTGTGATCCACAGAAAGTCACTCCATATTGGGGGTATCTGGTCCCATATTTGAAAAATGGAAGTGGGTAGTGGAGCAAAAAGAGTTCAAAAATCCTTCTCAGCCTTCTAAGTGTGAATGTTGGGCCACAAACCAAAATCCATTCATTGTAAGATGGTGCACTTTCCTTTGCTACCCCAAGATGCCAATGCATATTTAGACACATTAGTTTATTAAGTATTCCATGGTTTAGGTAAATATTAACTCATTCCTCACAGGGAATATCATCCCACACCAAATCTATCCTTTTCGGATGTCTTTACCTCTTAGAAAAGGCTACTAATAAAGAGTACATACTACTTGTACTTGCCCATCTTCGCCAATTTGGTGAATCTGGACCTGCTGGGCATTGGCAAGTGTGTAATGCAATGCCTGAGGCTGGGGCTGCTGGATCTCATTAGAAGCAGATGCTGTGCTCTGAACGCTCTCTGAAAAAGAGAGAGAGAGAGAGAGAGAGAGAGAGAGAGAGAGAGAGAGAGAGAGAGAGAGAGAGAGAGAGAGAGAGAGAGAGAGAGAGAAGTTGGCCATCATTCCACTGGTCTAGAGCGATGTTTTCTCTGCCTTTATCACTCTTCTGCCTTGGATTATAAGATGGAAAGTAATATATATATATATATATATATATATATATATATATATATATATATATATATATATATATATATATATATGAAACTTTCTGTTTTTTTTAAA
>NC_058131.1:53663951-53803991 GCF_016433145.1 Gracilinanus agilis
GAGAGAGAGAGAGAGAGAGAGAGAGAGAGAGAGAGAGAGAGAGAGAGAGAGAGAGAGAGAGAGAGAGAGAGAGAATGCTGAACATTTGTTGATGAACTGGAGCCTTTTGTAAATTTGACTCAGTCTAGTCTCACTTGCCAGTGGGAAACACTGACATGAGAGATGTTTGGGAGAAACTGTGGTGAGAAAAAATGTTTAAAACAAGATATTTCTCTTGCTTTTTTACTACCATAATTGTTCTTGTCTGTAACTGGTATATGGCAAATACAATCAGCAGCCAAAGGCAAGTTTTTGTTGATGAAGTACAATCTGCTTGGTGTCTTATTTCCCTCCATCTCAGCCATAAGCTTTCTGTCTATTCTTTCTTTTTTTCTCTAACCCTTATTTCCTATCTTAGTATCAATTTGTTTATTTTTAATCTTCATCTTCTGTCTTAGAATCAATACTAAATATCAGTTTCAAGGCAGAAGAGCAACAAAGGCTAGCAACTGGGGTCGCACAACTAGGAAGTGTCTGAGACCAAATTTGAGCCTTGATCCTCCTGACTCCAGGACTGACACTATCTACTATGCTACCTTGCAGCCCCTGTCCATTCTCTTTCCTTCACCCCATAGAACTCATGAAAGCCTTTATCTGAATTTTGGTCTCTCTTCACTGTTCAGAGAGAGCAGCTAGAATCCGGTGGTGGCAAACAAGTCATAGATCTCCTGCAGCTGCTCTCCAGATATACTGTTACTTAACCATCCAGACTCTACACCACAGTCTTACTTATATTCTGCCTCCCTCTTCTGATGCAAAAAGATCACTTCCCTTAAAAAACTAGAGACGTCAAAAAGTCAAGGGAAACTTCCACCTGGATCCATAATTTGAGTACTCTTATTAGAGTCCCTGAGAGTCCAGAGATTCTAATAGAGAAGATATCAAGTTCCCCACTAGGAAGCACTTCCTACCACAGTGCAGCTAAACAACACACAGTTAGGGCTGCTACTTGTGTGGCCCAGTATATTATTTCCCTATCTCTAACAATCTTTGGCAACTGTTAATACTCAGGGTCTGATAACTACCAAAACAACTGGGTATGAAAAACTGAAGGAAAAAAACATTGAAAAGAACTTGAGATCATCCAAGTTTTATCACGTACCACTTATAATACTGCACACACACATTCTTTTACCAGTGAATATTCCAAGAGATAGGTTAGAAGTTAAAATGGATATAAATTTTCAAAACTCTTCTTGTATTCACAAATAAAAAGGAACATTTCCAAAGATTTGTAACAGCATATAAAGTTAAACCTGTAAATGTGGTCAAACCTACCTAAAAGAGTCATTCACAACTTTCTTCATCTAGTTATGAATGGTGCTCTATACTATTGATTGCTCTGGAAGTATTTTAGAAGACTGCTCACGTTACCCCAGCATGCAACTCTCATGAGCAATAGCCATGCTTTCCTTCTCTCTCCCCAGAACTCCTGTGTGTAGGATCAGAGGATCCTAAAACTGGAGCTAGACGGGACTTCAAAGGCCATTTAGTTCAGTTCCATTATTTTATGGATGAAGCCCAAGGAGGGGAAGGCACTCTTCCTTTAGTATCTTCCTACCTCAGAGTCCCTGTCCTAGCTCTTGTGATAAAATAAGTAGGAGAGTCTAAGTTTGATTTTCCTCTGAAATGTGGAGAAAGCCTACTTTAGTCCTTAGTACACTGAAAGCACCCCCTTGTTGGTAATCTACTGTTAACTAAATATCTCCTGGCTTGACTTAGTCTCCAGACATCTCCACTTCCTCCTCATTGGCAGCCTTCCCATTCTAGAGACCCATTTTCAGAACTAGTGAAACCTACAATAGACAGTCACTTCATGAGGGACCTCTAGCTATACCCAATTCACTCTCAACTCAACTCATTCTCTTATTACCCTCTTACTCATTACTTAACTATCCAGAATCTACACACAATCCCACTTGAGTGTTGCATTTTGTTAAAAGCTTTTTCTGCATCTATCAAAATAATTGTGTGATTTTTGTTGGTTTTATTATTGATATGGTCCATTATACTTCTATTTTTCCTAAAATTGAACGAGCCCTGGATTTTTGGCATAAATCCAGTCTGGTCATAGTGTATGATCTTTATTACATATTGCTATAATCTCCTTGCTAATATTTTATTTAAAATTTTTGCATCAATATTCATTAAAGAAATTGGTCAATAGTTTTCTCTCTGATTTGACTCTTGGTTTAGATATCAAGACTATATCTGTGTCATAGAAGGAATTGATAGGACTTCTTTACCTATTTTTGCAAACAATTTATATATCAGTATAATTTACTGGTTTTTAAATGTTTCATACAAATCACATGTAAATTCATCTGGTCTTGAGATTTTTTTATTGGGGAATTAATTTATAGATTGTTCAAAATTTTTTGGTAACGTAGAGTTACTTAAATATTCTATCTCCTCTTCTGTTAATCTAGACAATTTATAATTTTGTAAATATTCAGCTACTTCATTTAGAATATCAGTTTTGGTGCCATGGAGTTGGGCAAAACAGCTCCTAATATTTACTTTTATTTTCTCTTTATTGATACTGATGAATTTTAATTGCTTTTTTTTGAGGGATTTCATATATTTAGGCCCAAAACATTTTAATAAACTCATTAAGTCACCTAGATATGGATATTTATATTTGAGAAGACTACAGATCTCAGCAAACACCAAAGTAGGAATCAGCAATTTATAATTTGGTCTTAGAGATCATCTTTATTTTTGAAATGAAAATAGTGAGCTCTTAAAATTTCATTTCTTAAGCTACTCTTGAAATTGATATCCCATGAGCAATTCATACTCAACATATTCAAAGCATAATACACTATCTTTTCCCAAAATTCTTCTCTTCTTCCCAATTTCCTTGTTATTTTCAAAAGAACGAACATCTTCCCAACTAGTCAACCTCAGTGACACTCACTAGTCCTCAGTTATACCATCACACTGTTGTTAAATCTTGTTGTTTCTACCTTTGCACCATGTCTCTGGTAAGTCTCCTTTCTACACAGTCACTTTCTATTCAGATATCACTCAGATAAACAGCAGATAAAAGGCTGATAGAAGCTCTTATTACCTCTAACATAGACTATTATAATTAGTCTATTCTAATTATAATTAGTCTGCCTGCTTTTGAAATCTCCCCCCTTTCCAAAACATCCTCTACTTAGCTCCCAAAGTGATTTAACCAAATCCCAGGTTTTATTTGACTATATCACTGTGATAATTAGATTAAATCTACACTGCCCCCATCTTTAGATTTAATCACCAAAGGTGAGAGCACCTTCCAATTGTGGGAGGTCCTAACCCACTGAGCTAGAGTGAGTAACAAATCAGAATCTACGGACTGCCCCTTACGCTTTCTATGAGAAAGCATCTATTGTGATTGGACATGCAGGCTAGGGAAAGGCACTGGAAGTGACGCATACGTGACCACTTTAAAAGAGGGAGTTGGGTGAGTGAGGGCTGCTGGTTTGGTGAAGGGGACCTGAGGGAACTTTGCTGGTTCGTGACCAAGACTGTTCCATGATAGAGACTATTCCACGTGGTGAGTTTAAAGACTGAATCTTCCCGAACTTCTATTAAGAAACTTCCTTTTATAGACTGTAACTTTTCTTGCATCAATCCTGCATTACAAGACTCTTTGAATGAAGTTTGCTCCATTCACCTCCAGGCCTCAGGCCCTTTAACCCTAGGCTGAGGGTTAAGATCTACCTGGATTAATTAGTGAGATAGATTCTTATCTCCGTACTTTCTCTCTCTTCTTATGTAAATAAATTTCCATAAAAGTCAATTTTGATTTGAGATTATTCTTAATTGAGGATTGATAATGGTTCAATCCTCTGGGGACCATCTTTAATATACTGAACCCATAAAACCCCTTTTTCCCCCTTACATCACATATATCTCAATAAACTGAGGAACTGTATTATCCAAGGATCAAAACCAAAATCATCTCTTGGGCCTTTAAAGTCTTTCACAACCTGTTCCCTTCCCATGTCTCCCCTCCTTTTACATTTAACTTCCCTCTACAAACTCTACTATTCAGCTACTTTAGCTTTCTTGCTCTTCCTATTTATTACCTGATACACTCTCTCCAGACCCCCAAGCATTTTAGCTAGCTATTTCCCATGCCAGGTGTTTTCCTTTCTCATCTCTGACTCCCTACAAAACACAGCTCAAGTTAAAGAGAAAAGAAGGTCATAAAAAATTACAGACAAATAGGATAGCTTTGAAAGCTACAGATTGAATTTATTATATATTCTGAAAAAAAAAAGGTAACCTCTATATAAATAAGAGGTTTGCAGTTTTACATACAACTCTTTTTCTGTCATACTATATAAAAATGTCAGTTTTATTTGGTATTTTTCCATTCAGAATAAAAATGCATTAACTTTTTGAAAGACAACTCAAATTCTACTTTCTGCAAGGTTTTCCATGTTCTCCTCCAATCCCTCCCCACTCCCTATCTCCCATCAATTCTTCCCTCTGAAATTAATGTACACTACATATTTCTTATAGGTAGAGTTATTTGCATGTTATCTCCCTTATGTTTACTAACTGATTATATAATACGTGGCATAATAGAAGGAAAGGTATATAATGATCAAGTATCACAGAAATTTGTCCACCCTGATTTATGAAAGTAATTTAATCCTGTTACAAGAAAGAGATTTCAGAAAAAAAGTGATCAATATTATCAATCTAACTTGAAAGTGTATTACTAAGCTCTGTGGTGGCAAGGAATTGGAAATTAAGGAGATGCCCATCAACTAGGGAATGGCTGAACTGAGGCATACATTGGTGATGGAATACTATTGTACTACAAGAAATGATGAGCAAGATGATTTCAGAAAAAGCTGTGAAGACCTACATGAACTGATGCAGAGCAAAATAAGCAAAACCAGGAGAACATTATACGCAGTAACAAGAATATGGTATGATGATCAACTGTGAAAGACTTAGCTACTCTCAGCCATACACCAGGGACAATTCTGAAGGACTTATGACCAAAAAAAAAAAAAAAAAAAAAAAAAAATGCAAGCTACCTCCAAAGAAAGAACCGTTGGAGTGTGGATCAAAGCATTCTATCTTGTACATTAGTTTAGTTTATTTATGATTTTATTTTAGGGTTTTGTATTTATATGAGTATTCTCTTACAACAGTGACCAATAAGGAAGTGTTTTTTGAATGATAATACATGTATAATCCAGATCAAATTGCTTACCATAGTGAGGAGGGCACAATTTGTATTTTATAATTTTGGGAAATCTATGTCGAAAATTGTTATTATTATATGTAATTGAGAAAATAAAATCTTTTGGTTTTTGAAAAGTATATTGCTAGGAAATCAATAATTAAAAGCACTATGAAATTACAGCACTTGCTGTTTCAGGGAAGATTCTCTCCTTTGGACCTATACTACAGATTACAGAAAGAATTTGATGTTCATAGTAAGTTATCAGGTTAAATTAGGTATTGTGATTAGATACATTTAATAACTGCAATTCTGGTGACCTCATTCGTTTTTCTGAAAGGTTTAACTATCATTTTTATAGAGAAAATTCACAGATCTATATTTGGAGCCTCATTTTATCTTCTGACCACCAACTTAGATTACCAACAGTCTACTTAATACTTCAAATTGAATGTTCTGCAGGCACATCAAACTTAACCAAGACCAAAACATAATCTATTAATCTTTTGCCTAAAATTCACCTGTCTTCCACATTTTACCATCACTGCCAAAGGTACTCCAGAGTCCCAGGTTCATAATCTTGGTATTATCCTCAACTCTTCACTCTCCTTTATTCCACATATCTGATCAAATTCCAGCCTTTGCTGTTTTTAATCTTTAAAATATCTCTCCTATCTGACAATTTCTCTGATAGCTCAGACATCAATTTAGTTCAGGTCTTTGCCACCTCTCATTTACACTATTATAATTCCTTCCCAAATCATCTCCTCATTCAATGATTTTTCTTAAGGACAGATCTAAACATATCACACTCCCCTTTACCTCTCCTTCAAGTAAACTCCAGAGGCCTTTATCACTTCTGGGTTCAAATATAAACTCCTCTGTTGAGTTTGTAAAGCAGTTCATAAACTTGGCCCAACCTATCCTTGTCATTTCATCTTTCACACACTCTTATTAGGCATCCAAACTAGACTTCTTTCTGCCCCTTATACAGCTTCCCATCTCTAGCCTCCATGCCACTCCACTGGCCTTCCCTCATGCCTAGAATAGAATCTCTTGTCACCTTTGCCTCACAAAGTCCATGTTCAAGCACCATTCTGTACATGAACCCTTTCTCTGACTCTTAACAATTAGGATTTTCCCTCCCAAACCACTTCTATTTATTTGTATTTAGATGATACAGGCATACAATAAGTAATTGTTTTTTTCCCACCTTAGAATGAATGTAAGTGAGTTCCATGGGAAGTAGAGTATTATATTCTTTCTGTGTATAAACCTAGCACATAATTATTGCCTGTAGATTGATTATGACTTCTTTAATATTCAGAGAAAGATGGAGTAAGGAGAGAGAGGCAGTTTGATATAAGGGGCTTCTGAATCCAAAAATATGAGAATCAGTAAGGAGCAATGTTGATAGAGTATGCCCCATATAAAGGTCACTGGGAGAGGCAGGACAGAGACAGAAACCCCATGTGTTCATCTTTGTATGAAGCATGTCCTCTTGGACAGCCACTCTAATTAAATGCCTATTGTGAGGCTAAAGATACCTAAAAATACCTTACTAAAGATACTAAAGATACCTTACAGTCTGCTTCTGTGGGTTTCTTTCAAATTTCAAAGAGATGGGCTAGATGGCCTCTTGGGTCCTTTCTAGCTCTAAATCTGTTAGTTATTCCTACCCTGACCTAATATAAATCAATTTTATCTTTACCTTCTCTGTGCTTTTTAAAACATATGACTCTAAGATTGAACGTTAAAGTATTCTGAGATGAATACCTTATGAATACTTAGTTGAAAGATAAATTTATGGCTGTAATGCAAGGTGGCTAACAGAAACTTTTTGCTCCTATAATTTCTAACGGTCACAAAAAGTCAGTTAAACATCTTATAATCTTCAAAAAGTCAGTTAGAATTTGAAGCTATAAATAGAGATGAAGTTCCAACTGATGGGGCTTTTGCCTTTTGGCTTTCGCTGTGGTTGGAGGCTTTTGCTTTGGCCTTTCGGCTTGACTTGGCTTCGGCCTTGGCCTGTGCTTATTTTGTCTTGAGGAAATTTGGACCTATCTCATTTCTCTGGACCTCTCCCTGATCTCCCATCTCCATCTCTTCCCTTCCCTGAATTTCCTTTGGGTCCTGGTGGAAGGGAGGGCTTGGTGATTAGACATTGTGGGTTTAGTTTCTATAGGCTAGTAGAGTATCCTCAAATAAGTTACCCCTAGTTTTAATAATTTGATAGAGACTTTACTTAAGGCAGTCAAATCTTCCTGACTGGGAGAGCCGGACTCTCTCTGTCTAAACCTCTCCGCGACCCATCCCCCACCCTCACCTCTCTCCCTAGCAGCAATTAGAAAACCCTGAACCCCTCTCCCCTTCTGACTGACCTTGGTATTAATAAATCCCCTTGTTACCTATTCAAATCCTTTGGTGAATCATTGTGTCAAAAACTAAGACAAGAGATCGAGGGGAAGGAATCATTTTTCTTTTATTTCTTGAAAGAACTGGAGGCGTCCATCTTGGCAGAAAGTACCCACCCTAAACCTTCTCCAGCCATCAGTTTGACTGGCAGGGAGGGGCCCTCTCGACTCCTCCCTCAAGAGACTTTGAAACTAAGGAGAGAAACCCTCCAGGCAAAATCTAAATATTTCTTACTGGCCCTAATTTCCTCCCTGTATCCTCTGTTTCAAGCCTCTAGGAGTAAACCTGTTTGAGCTGCCCTCTCCTACATACCCCATTTCCTTTATCTCCTGTATACCTTCCCTTACCTTCTTTCCTCCTCCAATCACCTTATAAACACCCTATATCCCCTTTATCCTTCCTCACACCCAAATTGCATTTCATTAGACCCACTCAGATTTACTTTACTTACTTTTTATAACATGGCTAGACTGTAATTAATTTTTTAAAGCCTGCCCTAAAGCTTGTGAGTACATTGTTTTGGCTAATGATCATGACTAAATACAATTCTCATTTTGCTGAGAATGGGATCACCAGATGGAGAAGTCCCAAGAAAGGGCTTACCACTCACTGTAAGCATTCTAAAAACAAAGCCTGCCAACCATATGCCTTGGGAGTGGAACAATAGAAAGAAGAATTCCAGAAGAGCAGCTATTCCATTTATTCAATGTCCTAACCCTCCCTGTATTTGTCAACTCAGTGGGTTCAGAATTCAGCTTAAAGAGCTTAGGATGGACACAGCCAAGCGCTTGAGAGACACCTGTCACCAACAAACTCATTTTGACTATGGTCTATAGGAAATGATGTGGATGTTATTTATTACAATGTTGTTTACTCATATTCTATTATTCCTAATCTGATAGAATATCAATGTTTCATCTCTTCTTAACATTTCAACACTTGATCAAATTGGTAGAATTGGTAGAAAAGTATGAATGGCTGCTACATACCTGAACTAAAAGTAGGATTTTAGTTGATTTTTATAAAGAAAATATCAAATGTCTATTAGAAAATCTCACCTTCCAGTTAAACTGGAAACTGCTTTTAGGAATGAGTTGCATAACAAGATTCATTGAGCTATGCAAACTTATAGGAACAGGATGTTTGATGCACAAGCATTGTTAAAGTAAAAATTAAATCCTCCTCTAATATAATTATTGCACCTTAGTAAAAGAGAGGGAAAAGCCTCTTGGAAAATATTGCATCCTAGTTTTTTATATCATTCTGACAAAGACATGCCTGGGTTTAGAGACCAATACCTGGACATTTTCCAGTCTTGTCCCAAATACCACTGGAACATTTAGTCTGAGCCCTACACACATGATGCTCCAAGAGTCAGTCAACAAAAGGAAATTGATATTATTTCCCTTATTCTCAAATACACACAACTATACATTTATTTACTTGAAATCAAATTCAACTTGATAAAGATGGTGTTTACAGGAATTTTCTTAGAGCCATGCAATACATTTCCCATTAATTTATAGTCTGTTCTTACTCTTTAATGTCACTTAATTCTTTTGATTATATAAATATAAAAGGATCTTTCCCAACAACAAAAAAAAGTTTCTATCAAATTATAAGGAAAGAAGCAAATCAGGAGAAATTTTTCAATGAGTTCACACATCAAACAAAGAACTGACAATACTCAGAATCTAAAGAATTCTCATATAACTATTGCTCAACAAATCAATGAATAGTCAGCATGAAACTTGTGATAAGCATGTCAAAACATTTTAAAACTCCCCAATACTCACAGGGCCAAAATTTTAGAAATGGAAGAGATCTTAAAGTTTATCTGGTCTGGCTCCTTCATTGATAGATAAAGAAATTGAGAAACACAAAGGTAAGTGACTTGCCCAAGGTTACAGAGGTTTTAGTATGGATTTGAACTATAGTCTCTGACTCCAAATCTCATGTTCTTTGCATTGTGCAACACTGCCTCTCTCCCGGAGAAAAGCAAATAAAGAGCCACAAAAGGCCACTTTTACCCACTAGAGTGGCTTCATTAATTTAAAAGATGGTACAGATCTGTATTGCTGGGGGTCTTTCTAGTGGGAAAGAAGAACTCTAATGTATTGTCTGTAAGACTACAAAATATTTAAAAATAAGATGGGGAGAAGAACCTAGGATTTGAAAAGAGAATTTCTGGCCATTAAGTTTGAGCTCTACCACTAGCTAGCTATATGAGAGTGGCCTAGTTACTTAATCTCTGGGCCCCAGTTTAATCAACTGTAAAATGAAGATAATAAAACTTAACCTACCAATAAAGTCAAATGATTTGTAAACTATAAAGCATAATAAATAAATAGGAATAGTTATCATGAGGCCTACTAAATTGGTAGAACTTGTCTCAAATTAACTCATAAATGTAAAAAAATTAAGAAAAGATTCACTTTCTGAAAACAGTTACCTGAGCCACTATAAGATGATGATGAAGGTGTCCGCCTGGAGAAGCTTTTGACTGCAAGACTCTGCCCTCTTTGCTTTCGCCGCCAGGCTGTCCTACATTTAGAGTCAATACTCTGCTTGATTCGGTACCAGTCAGATTCTGTGATTCCAAATTTATAAAAAAGGTGACCTGAAAAACACACCCCAAGAAATCCCTGAGTAAGATGAATGTGTTTCATGGACACACTCGGAAGAAGCACAAAAATATTTTCCAGAGCATCTGCTCCAAAGAACATCATCAGTGCAATGAATGGAGTAAAAAGGCACTTATTGGCTGCTGAGCCTGTGATCTGAAAGAATGGTTTTATAAGAGAATCCTGAGTAACAAACACAGTCAACAAGTCACTCCTGAAAATAAGATCAAAATATTTACAAAATCAAAAATTTTAACTTATAAGTATATGTGTAATTTTAGAGCAACTTAAGCTGTCCCAAATTGTTTGTATCCCAAATAAAGGGCAAAGGAGGGAAGTAGTATTGCTGAATCAGAAATTGTAGGTTCGAGTAACAGCCTGCTTCCCATGAAACTTGGAACAAGTCACTTTATAATTTAGAGTTTAGTCTCTTCACCTATGAATTAAAGAGTACTAAGTGAATTCCATAATCCCTTCCATAAATGATCTAATATGACTCTTAACATCAATCATATATTCCAAAATGGAAAGACATTCAGAACTTATCTAGTCCATCTCCATCATTTTAGAGATAAGGAAACCTAGGGTCTTCAAGAGGTCTAATGATTTGACCTAAATGATACAGGTGTTAAGAAAAAGAGCTGACATTCAACCCAACTTCTTTCCCTTCTATAGCCCTCACAACCTCCTAAGTCAACTAGATTTGTTAACTCATATCTCTGAAACCTGATCCTCCTTCATTTCTACTACAAATTTCACTATAAAGAATACCCTCTTCCAGGGAATGTAGGTTTCCTCATCCCTAAAATAAGGGAAATGGACTTTATACTACACATAACTACCAGAATCTCTCTTCAAAGTCACTTTCTTTAAGTCATTCCACTATTCAAGAAACCTCCATGGCTCTCTGATATTTTTTAAATAAAATATCATCCATCTCCTTAAAATTGATGTTAAATACCTTCCATCAAAAGAACCTCCCCAAATCTATCAAATATAATTTCTCATTATCAAAATATATTGGAACTGAAAAAGAACTTGAATCCATACCTGAACAATAATCCCCTCTACTATTCCCCTGACAAGTGGTCTACTGAACTCAGCGTGAAGACCTCCAGGGATGGGGCACATTCTCCTACTCGAGGCTGCCTATTCCAATCAGAGCAAGATCTATCTAGAACTAAGTTTCCCCTCACATCAAGCTAAAATGTTTCTTCATTGCTCCTAACTCTGGAGTCAAGCAAGACAAGCATTATCCCTCTTCCAAATGACAAGCCATTTAATAATTTAAAACATCAATCATCTACCAACATGAAAAAAATGACTGCTGCCATGGTGATTGTCAATGCATATCAACCTGGTTTCCACTGATTTCTTTTAATACAAAAAAAATTTTCATCAAGGAAATATCCTCAAGGAAAGTCTTATCAATAATGGTTCCTAGTTATTAATAATATTAATAATAATAATAGCTAAGTTATATAATGTCTACTATGTGCCAGCACTCTTAAACGATTTGATAAATATTATCTAAATTGGTACTTACAACTAACTCCATTATACAGAAGAAGAAATTAAGATTAGGCAATTTGCCCAAGATCACACAGCTATTAAAGTATCAGTGCTGGATCTGAATTTGTTTTCCTAATTCTAGACCCAGAGTTCCATCAACTGTAACCTAACTTCTCCAGGGTTAAGGAAGTTAAGATTTGTCTCTGTTAGGGGGGTAATTTGAGGAAAGGTGTGTGGGATAAGGGAATTTGAAAGGAGATTGTCAGAGACTTGCTAAGTGGGTAATCTAGGTTACAGGTAGGCTGGGATTAAGGAGATTCAGGATATAATATGGCTGAAGTCAGGAGTATAACACAGAAGGGAAACAGAAATCTTCAGGGAGAGGAGAAATTAAACTAAACAGACAAACAGCAGGCTTTACAGGCTGGGACTTAGACTCAAACACAGGCTGAGGGAAATAGACTAAACTGAAATTAACAAACAGGGTTTAGTTAATTTCACAGGAAGGGACTTGTTTTGAAGTAACACCTTCCTCCAAGATGGATACCCGGCTTCCCTTCAAGCCCAGAGTATGTTGGTTCTTTCCCTCTTCTTCTCTCTCTTAATAACTAACAGACAATTATACTATTAGGTCTGTTGAAACACAAAAGGGTTTATTATCTTTAAAGGATGATTTGTCAGGAAAGTGGATCAAAGGAAAGCCCTAACAGTTGTCTCAGGCACCTCAGGTTGGGGAAGGGAGGCAGAGATGGAGTCTGAGTTAAGGACCAGCCTTTAACTCAGCTTACAAAATGCTATTGCTATCCAAAGGGAATAAATGATGACTGACTAGTTTCTTTATATCTAATACTGTCAAATAGCAATTAACCCTTCACAGATTTTGAACTCCTCTCTAATTACTCTCCTTATTAACTCCACAGACATATAAGGTAAGGGAGGGAAACACTCTTTTACAACAATCTTAACTTGCTTAATAGCAGCAATACTACCAGTCTAAATTAATTCAAATTTATCTGTCTATAGCTCTCATTTGACAATTAATGTGTTGTAGGCAAATATAAGGTAGGACATGAAGAAAGGTAGAGAGGAAATAGCAATGCACAGACAGCAGCATGAGCTTTGCTGGAAGATATGGACATTCTAGATAGAATGCAGAAAGAGGAGTGGTTGTTGGGAGTCTGAACTGCCAGGAGCAATGTGCAAGGTGTGTGGCATCATAGATCCAGTTAGCAGTTTGTATCCTGGACTTGGAGATATTGGGGAGACATATGAGAAGTATCAGGACAGAGGGAAAGGTATGTCTCTGTGAACGGGTGGACTAGTCACAGAGTGTCTCTAACCCAGTCTGTGGATTTATTGGCTGATAAGGATTTATCCATCTACCTGAACATCGTGGTCTCAGCTTTGATATATCATCTCCAGAAGCGTGAGAAATCCCCTCTGACTCCAAAGCCCACAGCAGTCACTCCTGATTCCCAGCTTGGCTGCCTATCTGTGCTTAGGTCTGTGAAGCCAGCACATCCTATTGGCACTTGGCAGATCCCTTAGCCTTAGCTTAGACCAGTGATTCCCAAAGTGGGCGCTACTGCCCCCAGGAGGTGCTGCAGCGATCCAGGGGAGTGATGATGGCCACAGATGCATTTATCTTTTCTATTAATTGCTATTAAGATTTTAAAAAATTTAATTTCCAGAGGGCTAAGTAATATTTTTTTCTGGAAAGGGGGAGGTAGGCCAAAAAAGTTTGGGAACCACTGGCTTAGACTAACCTAATCCCACCTTCCTTCCTAAGACTTTACTAAATAGTTTTCATAATTTAAAGACTACTTTCCTTCTCTACAACCAATCAAGAACTCACTAACTGAGTTGTTTATTCCCTGGCTTAGTTAAGGAAGACAGTTGGGTCTAAATGTCATTCACAACCTTATCACCACTCACTCCCAGCTGTGTCCTGTATTTGTGGGAGTAGGCGTGATTCCCAGTGTATTTGTGTGTCAGGCAGTTAACCCACTTTTCCTCAATCATTCCTCATTCATCCTCTTCTCCCTCTATTAACCCCTGTGTGTTTTATTTACCTACTACAATTGGTATTTTACTTTTAAGTTCTCATTTGTTCATGAAGACTGCCCAACTAAACGGTAAACTTAAGAGCAGAGATCACTCTGTCCTTTTAATTCCTTATAATCATTTCTTATGAATAATGGTATTCAATTCTGTATATAAACCAGTTTTTTTAATCCACTCCATGAATAATAGACACATGCTTTGTTTCCAGTTCCTTTCTATTACAAAGTAGATAACTATGAATATTTTCATAACTGGCAGCTAGGTGGCACAATGGATAGAGTGCTAGACTTGGAGTCAAAAAGGACTTGGAGGGGGCAGCTGGGTAGCTCAGTGGATTGAGAGCCGTGCCTAGAGACTGGAGGTCCTAGGTTCAAATCCGGCCTCAGACACTTCCCAGCTGTGTGACCCTGGGCAAGTCATTTGACCCCCATTGCCTACCCTTACCACTCTTCTACCTATAAGTCAATACACAGAAATTAAGGGTTTAAAATAAAAAATATATATATATTTAAAAAAAAAAAAAGGACTTGGAGCCAAGAAGAGTTTAAATCAGGCATTTTTTTTTGTCATAAAACCCTGAGCAAATCACATAATCTCTCCTAGTTTGATTTTCTTCATCTATTACATGGAGAAAATAATAGCATCCTAATTCACATTTGTTATGAAATTAAAATGAGAAAATATTTGGAAAGTACTTTGTAAAATTAAAAGAATTACAAAGTGTTACTTATTATTATCCTTATAGTTTGATATATATCAGACATTTCTTTTATTCTTTAACTTTCTGGAAGTAGTTCACTGAATCAAATGGTATATAGTGTTATGAGGAAAGGAGAGAATGGGTGCAAACAGGTAAGAGAAAGATTTTGCACAGAGAGCAGTGTGCTGGATCTTACCACATGCCCTACAACTACGGAGCTTGTTCTGGAATCTGGGGAATATAACAAAGAGGACACAGAGAGCTGCCAAGGGGCTTTTGGACTTCCTATGGGGGGGGGGGGGACGGGACAGCCTGAAGCTGGCAATTCCCCCCTGCTTGTGATCTGTGTGAGACAAGGAGGGGTTTGGTATCTTATCCCTGTGAAGCCGAAGCTACCTACCCTGCTGTCCTGTTTGGATATATCCTGCCTACTTTTGTTATATTCATAATCTGGAAAGTGATGGATACCACCATGAATGACAGGGAAGGCAGTTGGAAGACATGGAATGTTCCCAGGTGCTATGAGCCGTTTGCCCCACAGTATAAATACCCCTGACAGCCACTTTGAAGAGGTCTCTCTGGGCTCTGGAGGTCTCTGGACAGGAGTCTCTGGACTGGAAAATCTCTGAGTGGGTGGTGAAGGGAGGCAGGGAGGTCTAAGAAGAAGAGGGTAGGAATACATCTGAATATTTCCTGAAAGACTGTGAGAGCTAGTGCATCACCAACACTGACAGTGAGAAAGCTGAGAGAATAAGATCATCAACACAGCTACATCAATAGCATTCTCTATTCTCTGGCTTGGCTGTGGCCAGGCTGGGCCAGAGGTAGTGGAAAGAATAAATCTCCAGCTTCTATCTGATTAATAGCCTCCAGTCCTGATTGTCAACTAGTTTATAGATAATAGATTGATAGGGTCTCCAATCCCCAATCCTTGTCCTGTTTACCCTTTCCATGATTATAGATAAAGAGTTCAACAAGTACCTTCCTGAGTGGTCCTTATATCACAATGCAATCAGATACCAAACATCATCCAAGGCAAATCAACAACCCAATAATAATCTATCCAACCCCCAGGTTGGATCTGGAAAGGTTACCTATCTATCTAACCTCTCGAGGGTCCTTCTTGGGCAACTGTTAGAGAGAAAGGGGTACATCAACATCATTGTACATCTATATCTCCTCAGAACTCTTTTGGTTATAACACTTTGTGATCTACTTGTGTTCCAGTGTCCTGGAAGAGTGTTCCCAACTGCTGGGAAGATCTATGTCTGTCTAGCCAGTGAACCTATCTGTCATGGGAAGGCCTAGAGCCATCTTACGCCTAACCAGCCAGGGTTGATCCCTAAGATAAAGAATCAATCTAAACTACTTTGAAGAACTATATACCTTGCCAAAATTTATCTGGGAGGATTATAGTGTCAGGTAGTTAGATAGCCGGAAATTATAGACAACCAGTGTAAGGAATTAAGGAGCTTAGAAGACCAGAAGACACCCCTTTGCAGGGGTTATAGAGGTTTTAGCCAGATCCCTGAGTTTAGGGCATCCTATCCCTTAATCCTCCCTTCCATCTTACTGTGGTTAAAATTAACCCTTGCCCTGTTTTATTAATCTATCTAAGAGTCTGAGAAGTGCACTGAGCCCTGGGGAAAGCCTTTCAGGCCCTCCTCACTGTGGGTTATCAAGAGATCCTCAAACTTGGTATCTCACAATTAACAAACCATCTATCAAACTATTTCAATAGTCACTTCCTTGAATACTGACTGATATTCAGAATCAATTAATAGCTGCATCCCATAAATTTAGTGTTTGTCCCATTATCATTTTAATGATTTGTTATTTCCACAATTTGTTCACTGACCCATGCATTCAGAATGCTATTACTTAGTTCTAGAAGTTACAGCTAGAATGACCCTTCTCTAGATTTCATTTGCTTCATCTGTAAAACAGGGAGTTGAGCTAGATTACTTGGGAATCTAAGATTCATGAGTTTATGATTCTAGACTCCATTTTGGTCTGTATACATTTTTGTGTGCTCTTTATTACTATTTTTATTGCATAATAATCTATAACATGTATTTGTAATTTCTGTACTTTTACACATGCCTTTGAAACCTAACAATTTATCACTTTTTATTAAAAAAAAAAGTATTTTGGGATCCTCAGATACATGTGTTCTTTGGTGTTCACATTTAAAAAAACTACAGGTCAATAAAACATAATGTTTCCCACAATCTATTTGATTTTATATTTTCCTTCTCATTCTTCTTCCTGTTTTATTTCCTCAGACCTGAGATTATTAAAGTCTCTTATTATTACTATTATTAATATCTTTTTTAAATTCACCAAGTTTGTCTTTTAAGAATTCCAATTCTTTTCATTTATACTTAAAAGTTTTGTTTTGTTTTGAATTTTCTCAGGTCACTTTAAGCATGATATAATTTTGGGATTTGTCTTTCTTAATATTATTAATATTTATCATTGGTATAGAATATGCCCAAATCTTTCCTGCTTCCAACCTCATTCATTCTCTTACCTTCAATGAATGAAGAAATATTCCTTCTCCAATACCTCTTATTGCATTTCCCTTCTGGAATTCTTGATATTCTATTGCAAAAACTGCTAATTCACTACTAAGGCAGCAGAATACTCTATATCTCTAATAGAAGAAGAGGGGTCCCCTATTTATTACCTTTTCCTTCTTACATTTTCTGTTTTGATGTCATACCAATCTTCCCTTGAACATAACTCTCACTACTCAGCCTCCACTAAGCTGAGCCCCTCCCTTCCCATACCAAAGAATAATTCTACTCCTGAAAAGTCCAAACATTTGTAACCTCATCAATCTAGCAGACTTTGTTGCAAGTCCCCTGTTTCATATCACTCCTATCCTCCAAGACCTTGGGATTGCTCCAAAATGTTGCCTGAATGTTCCTTTGTTTTTATTGTTTTAGAGTGTGCCTGTCTTGAGTTCTAAATTCTCTATTCCTGCTCTGGAAGTGGGGAGGAAAAAAGAGAGGGAAACAATTTGGATCATATGACTTTGGAAAATTTATGTGGAAATTTGTCATTACATGTAATTGGAAAAAATTAATTAATAAAATTTAAAAAATAGTAAATACATTTGCTATTCCTGTTAGACTAACTTCTCCTTAAAAAGTTCTAACTTTTGCCCTTCTTTTGTTGTTATTTTTCATGTTTTGATTTTCACTTAATTCTGACTGCTCTGCAGAACCATTTTTGTAGTGTCTTCATCATCCTCATGGGAGTTTCCTTTGTACTTTTTCACTGAGTTAACTCTTTTCTTTGTTCATTGATCTCTCTCCTGCAGTTTTTAAATTTGTCTTTATCAATCACTTTGTTCATTTTTCTATTGTTTTCTTGCAGCAAGCATGTCCTGTCAATCCTGTCTTTACATAACAGCTTTACTGAGGCCTTAACTGAGCCCCTGCAAACTTTGTTTCTTTTTTATAACCCTCAAGAGGGAAGTAAATCCCAGTTGCAACTGTTGCTTTGCAACTGTACTCTCAATCTCCTGGTTATCATCTTCCTCTTTTACAGTATTAAACCTTTATAACTAGCACTATATTTCTGGTCTCCTAATGCCTCCATGTTCATCTCCCCAGAGCATCAAATTCTGCTATTAACCCTCTTATCTTCTTTATTTTCTTCTAAAGTCTCAAGACTGGTTTGATTCAGAGGCTTTAACTTACACTGGGAAAAGGGCCCCTCCTTGGGATACTACCAAAAATTTAACTTCAAGAGTAGATTCTTTTAAAAAATGTTCAAGGGCTAGCCAAGTCTGTTGGGGAAGGGGGGGGGGGGGTTCCTCCTAGTATCATGGATCATGGGAGGTCTAAGAGTAACAATAGCCTGATGAGTTTGTCTTTTAGTCATTTTTTCCTAGAAGAACTAATAAGCATTTCATTCTTTCAGTTTTCCTGTTCTCACTCCCCCATTAGTAGGGACTTTTCTTATGATTTTGGTGTGTGGTAGGGAGAATATTCTGTGCTAGGTGAATACTCACTCCACCATCTTCCTAAGATATTTATACTTTTTTATATTTCCTATATTATATTTTATATAATACAAGAGGATTTAATAAATACTTAATTGGCTCTTATCTAATTTCATTTGTAAGTTGAGTTTGGACTTATTCCAGTTTTACATTCTATACAATATCTAGTATTTCCTTTAACACTTTACTAAAGGAGTAATTATGAATGTGGGAATAAGTGCTCTCAAGAAACATTCTCAACCTTCTTATTGACTTTAAAATTCAAATCGCAAGAAATATGTGTCTCAGAACAATGTAACCTTATCTAAAAGGCCCATAAAATTTCACTGATTAACATAAAAAAATGAATAAAGTTCAGCTATTTAGTAATAAGTTTAAACTGGAAAACTTATTGTTTTGACTACTTAAGGCAGTAAAGCTGGACTATCTAACTGAGAGTTAAAATGCATTTTCATAGTCTCTTCCTAGCAAGACCAAAATACTTAAAATAATCAAAACAAAGGAAATGTTTGGGCTTTTTAAAGCACTAGATTCAAGATCAAGAGTTCCCTTTGTTTTAGGATACTGCTTGGTGAAGACAGTTCTGAGAGCACACACTCAAGCCCTTGGACTCTGAATGAAAAAAGAAGTTCAGGGTCAGAATTTGTTTGATCTAGGCAAAAAAAAAAAAAAAAAAAGGAGGGGGATAATTTACAGCATGGGATACAATAGAGATTTCATAGAAGATAGACAGAAAACTTCAAAATCCTTCAAAACAAGGAAAAATCTTAAATATTTCCTGCTTTGTTTCCTGAGATCAAAGCCAAATCTAACATAAGCAGGCATTTTCTTGCTAAGGTAGGAAGGGAAAGGGAAAGGGAAAGGGAAAGGGAGGAAAAGAAGGAAGGAAGGAAGGAAGGAAGGAAGGAAGGAAGGAAGGAAGGAAGGGAAGGAGGGAGGGAGGGAGGAAAGGAGGAAGGGGAGGGAGAAGAGGGAGAGAGGAAAGGAGGAAGAGGAGGGAAGGGAGGATAAATATGAAGAATTCAGAGAAGCATGGAATATTCATCTTAATAGAAAGGTAAGGACTGGTTACTGACATGGGACCTATTTTTAAAGTATCTTTTAGTGTATAGATAGACCATGACTTGTAAGAACGAAGATAAAAATCAACACCAAATTAGAAGAATAAACGTGACAAGGCATACTATCAAAATCTCTCCAACTTGCTCTATATAAACTAGATATTGATGCAAAAGACCTAGATTCAAAAGTCAGATTTGCCATTTACTTCCAGGGTGTTGGGGGACAAATTACCTGACCTCCCTAAGCTTTAATAACCTCTTATACAAAAGATAGGGGTTGGACTATGTGAGCCCTAAGGTCTCTCAAAGGTCTAAATCTATTATGAGTAATTAAAAAAAAAAAAAAAAAACTCTTACCTTCTCTCTTAGAAGGAATACTGAGTTTTGGTTCCAAGGAAGAAGAGTGGTAAGGGCTAGGCAATAGGGGTTAAGTGACTTGCACAGGGTCACACAGCTAGGAAGTGGCTGAGACTATATTTGAATCCAGAACATTCTGTCTCTGAGCCTGGCTCTCAATCCACTGAGCCACCTAGCTGCAACCCCTGGTCTAAATCTATGATCCTATCATCTTTCCAAGTGAATAATAAGTCACCCAGGGTCAATAATGTTTTAGAATAGAAATTCATTTGTAAAATCTTAAAGAACATGGTGTTTTTGGATCATCTTCTCATATAATAGTGAGAGCTACCATAAGAAAAATCAAATTCATAGACAACTTAACAAAAGACCCAATTAATCCAAATTATCCTAAGAGCACTGAAGGGTGAAAGTGGAAGGACAGCAAACATATCAAATGGAAAAGATCTGATATCAAAGTTTTTACAATTTTTTTCCATAAATGACAGTAGATACTAATGTTGATATCTTTGTTGAATGAAAATGAATAAAAAACAAAATGGAAGCAAGCCAAATATACTGCATTATTTTTTTCTTGTAGACATAATAGAACATAAACACAAAACCTAAACTTCCAGCTCCATAGACAAGCAACTGAATTTATTCAAAGACAACTATTAGACATGCTTCTAAATATTTAAACATAAAGACAATAAAAGGAAGCCCACTGAAAGGAATTCTTAAAAATTCATCATCCCTTTGTCATAAAAAATGCAAATAGTTAAATGGAATCTACTGTTTTTACTACACTTTAGTGAGAAAGAAAAATTTTATGTATCCTAGTGAAAAAAAATTTACTTTAACTTTTCATGTATTACTCTAATAAATCAAAACCTAGATTCTAGCAAGTGAAAAGGCGGAAGAGAAAAAAAAAGTATTGATATTTATAAATGACAAAAATTTCTAAGACACCATGTTATATAAGCCTTTTCAACAGCAACACAGAATTCCATCTGGATGGCAAATGCCATCACAAAGACTGCCAAAAAAAACTAACATATGAATCAACAACGAAAATTTCTACCCTTCTGAAGGAGCTTGTGGGTTTAGAAATGATGGGTGTGACAGAATCCCAACTAGTGCACAAACGTATTGACATTTTACTAACAGTAGCACTATCATTAGACCTCGGTTCTGAATGAACTCTTAACTCAACCAACAACAAAAACTGAGACACCTCAAAATTTGGGTTAGTCCCAACGTGGGCATTACAAAAAGAAATGATCTTTCTGGAACTATATTTGAGTTGAATAAAATCACAATTTTCCTTGATTTTCATAATGACTTTTCCATATGAACTTTGGCAAGGTTGCACAAAACATGTTTTTTTTTTTAAACAAAATGGCATTCCTCTCTAATGAGATACTAAAAATGCTGTGTACTTGAATAGTGATTTTTTTACTGTTCAAAGAGCATTCTCTTCTAATATTCCATTTGTTTCAAAATGCCTGAAAAGCAGTTAAGAGGCATATAGTGATTCCGATTTTACAAATGAGTAGACAGATAAGCCAAAATTAAATGATCTTTGTCTGAGATTAATGAGTTAGCTGGGTGGAAAGCTGAGTCTGAAAGTATTCTAAAGCTTTCCCAGCTTTGTATTTTAGGACTGTGCCTAATTTTCTTGCTCAGCTCCAAACTCTTTACTGTCACTAACTACCTGACCCTTATGTGTGGCCTTGGGTTGGTACCTACTTGAATCATCCTTTATCTATCCACTCCACCCTTAATTCCATAACTGTTTGAATTGGGGATAAACCAACCTCATCCATCTAGCAGTATTTCCAACAAGAGTACATTTGTCCTCCTCCTTCCTCTGTCTCATTCACTGATTTTATGGCAGAAGTGGACCAAACTGTTAAGAAAGATTTGCTGGATTGATGTTTTCCAATACCAGATACCAAATGCATAAACCCACTTTAAGAAGAAATCACTAGCTTCATATAAAAAAGACACAATATCCTAGGTCAAAGAGACTGACAGTAACTCATCCAATTTGAGTTCACATATACTATATGACAAAAAGGGGAGGGTAAGAAAGAACTGAGAAAAGAATAGGAGAAGAACTTTGGCCTATATACTCTCAGAGCTAGGGACTAGTAGAAATGAAAGAGGGGAATACCTTGATTAGAAATTATCAGTGACTTGTCTATATTTTTATAAAAGTCTAATGACCTTCCACAATCTTGGTTCACTCTATCATCTAAGTTTCCCGCACTTTTTCCTTTCATAAACCCCTGAGCCAACCCAGACTACTTGTCTTTCTATCCAAATGTCTTTGTTCATGATGTCCCTGCATGTAGAAAGCCTGGTACCCAACCCTGGTAGATACACTGCCATTTGGACTATTTATTGGCCATCCTTTATATCCCATTTCAAATGTCACATTCACAAGGAAGCCTTTCCTGATTCCTCTGAACTCTCACATGCTTAGTTCTATACATATACTGAATTTAGCACATTGCAATATCCTTTCAGATGTCTAAATTATCATTGTATCTCCCTTAGTGCAGAGAATAACTTACTTATAATAGGTATATAAAGTTTGCTGAATGAATACAATAACAAAATGCATGATTTTTGTGTTTTTGTTTATATAAATGTATATAAATATATTTTATTTTATATATAAACATTTATTTTTATATAATATATTTTAAAAATAAAGTTTTTGTTTGCCATATGAATAAAAAAATAATTTGTCTTATCTAAAGTAATTTAGCTTGACCAAAAGCAAAAGAAAATAGAATAAATTTACACATTTCTCCTCATAAAATAAGGTAATTGGTATGCTCCAGCAGTTAGCTTAACTTAAAATATACTCCCAACTCCTTTCCACCTGGCCAAATCTTAAAAAACATTCAGGGATTGTTCAAATTCTAAATACCTCATGAAATGTTTCCCCGCTACCACAACCAAAATTGATAACATAAGGTATTTTGCAAAATAACAACAGCAATATTAATAATAATAACTAATAAAGTACTTTTAAGGTATAAAAACCACTTTATACACATTACATTTCTTTATCCTTACAGTAAGCCTAGGAAGTAGGTGCTACTATTATCCTTGTTTTACAGACATTAGACTGAGGCAGATAGGGGCTACATGATATTGCTCAGGGTCATACAGCTGGTAGGTATCTGAGACTGCATTTCAACCCAGGTTCACTGAACCATCTAGCAGCCTAATGAAAAATAACAAATGTGAAGCAAGATGCCAATCTTAAAGCACTATATGCATTAGCTATCGTCACTGATATTTGCCTTTCCAATTGGAGTATTTACTAAGAGCCTCTTGGGTACATAACGCTATACTAGGTGCTGTGAAAAATACAAAAGAAGCTGAGTCTTAAAGACAAAGCTATACAGGAAATGGTTCTTCTTCCATACTCTGAATTTAATTGTCTTTTTCCTTGTATGGTTCTTCAAGTCATGTCCATCCTGTTTTACCAACACCTTCTTGTAAGTTTCTCATATATCCAGTGTTTTTGTTTTGCATCAACATCTGCTGCCTAGCACAATTACTATTTTGGACTAAATAAAAGGTAAAGGTGAAACCCACTGAAGTTATAGCTCTATAAATACAAGAATATGGCTTCTCCCCCTTCTGTTAAAGTACCAAATGATGGCAGCCAAACAGCTTAATCTATTTCAATTCTTCAAATTAATTTCCCTTTTACTAGTTTGTTAAGAAATAGACTCATACTGCTCCCCTCCAGTCACTACTCTGAACTGCTAGCCTGTTCCTTTCTTCTCTTTGGACAAGCCTCTAGATGAGAGCTGAAAATGGTTGTCCTTCGCATCCCTTGCTACTGTATTATTTTCTATAAACATGGCCCAGCACAATAACTAGTAACCTTCCAAAATCCAGATTACAAAATCTCAAATCATAGCATTTGTGATAAAACCTGTGAGATACACTGGAAGACAAAGTCACAGACTGCTTAAAGTCCTAGGATTTTTAAACTTTAAAATCACTTGGGTCAAAGGAGGGAAAGAAGTACCATCAAGTTCATCTTTTATATATGAATAATAAACAAATTCACTGCTATTGTGATCTGAAATTCAGTGGGGAAGAGAAACATCAAAGCCATTTCCAACTATTTATTTCTTTAAATTACTGTCTTGATTTGTCACTGGCCCAGGAAAGTAAATGAAATACATAGGAGAAGTCTGCCTAGAATAAATTATAGGATTTTATTCCCAAAAAATGTAGAAGCAAAAAGCCAGAGCTACTTCACTAATATTCTATAAACCAATTACCATAT
The DNA here is from genome assembly GCF_016433145.1 of Gracilinanus agilis. Classification (NCBI taxonomy): domain Eukaryota; kingdom Metazoa; phylum Chordata; class Mammalia; order Didelphimorphia; family Didelphidae; genus Gracilinanus; species Gracilinanus agilis. The sequence continues at coordinate 53,688,239 of NC_058131.1, forward strand.
CCATATTTTCCCAGCCTCAAAGTCAAGTTAGTCACTTTTCTCCAATGGTAATTCATTTATTCAAGAGAAAAATATTCAGCTCTACCTTTTTCACAATTATAAAAGGAAAACCACCTTATCCACTCTTCCCTTTTATTTACTTCCCTTAAGCAAAAAATGAGAGTGAAGAATATCCCTTTATCTAATGATAATAGTAACATCTTCCTTCTCCCTTGCCTGGATTCAATCTATCTGCTTTCAAATCAGGGAGATAGAAACTGGTTAGCTAAAGTTTGTTAGAGCACATGGCTAATGAGGTCAAAGACAAAGTTGGCTGGACAGATTGGATTTTATCCTAAAGGCAACAAGGGAGCCACTGGAGATTATTGAGAAGGGGTGGGTGACATGATCTGTCCTATACTGTAGGAAAATGACTTTAGTGGCTAAATGGAAGATGGACTGGAGCAAGGAGAGACTTGGAGCTGGCAGATCCACCCACAGGCTATCGCAATAGTCCAAGCATCCAGGCATAAGGTGATAGAGATCTGCAACAGGGACAATGTCAGAAGAGAGAAAGGGGGGAATATTCAAGAGAAATTAATGGAAGTAAAATCAATAGGACTCAGTTATAGCCTAGCAATGGGAAGGGAGGAGAGAGTGAGGAGACCAGGATGACTTCTAGGTTGTGAGTCTGAGAGAGGGATGTTATTGCCCTCTATAGTAATAGGGAAGATGTCAGCAAGAAGGGTATACAGAGAAAGATAATGAGTTTCTTTTTTGGACATGCTGAGTTTAAGATGTCTACTAGACATCTAGTTTCAGATAGCTAAAAGGTAGTTTGAAATGTGAAATAAGATTTGAGAATCATCAGCATAGAGATGGTAATAATATCTATAGGAGCTAATTAGATCACCATGTGACATAAAATAGGAGAAGAGAAATAGGGCCAGGAAAGAACGTGAGGGACACCTACAGTTAAAGAGCATGATCAGGAGAAGGATCCAGCAAAGAAGATCAAGAAGGAACAGTCAGAGTCAGAAGGAGAACCAGGAAAGAGTGGTATCTCAAAAAACCTAGAGAGACTATTTATTATAATAAAAGAATGCCCAACTCATTCCTCAAATCATATGCTTCTATATTCCTTTCTCCACAATGCTGTTTATTCTGCAGGATTCTTCCTTAGAATACTTCTCCCTATATTCATTCTCCTCTGAATCTATTAAAATCCTCCTCATCCTTCAAAAGCCAACTCAAACTTTCACTTCTCTCTGGGCATCTTCCTCCTCAGAACCTTAAAAGTAAATCTTGTGTACCACTCATTTAGAACTGAAACATATTGCTTTACATTGTTATTGAACTTTCCATATCTGTATTCCTGACTCTTCATAAAACTATAGATTTCTAGGAGGCAATGTGTTATATTTCTTTGATGGACCCCACAAGCTGAGCTTAATTGTAGTTGGACTTTAAATAGATATGAGCAGAATAAACCAATTATCCTATTTTATGGCACCTATAAAAGTCATGACTTAAATAATTCAGTAAGAGCAGCATTGTCTAATTAGCATTGACTCTAGTCCAGGAACCATTAGTATGCCCTTTGATTAAGGATTAAAAATAGAGGAATGAGCAAATTCCCACTTGGGTATGTTAAGGAAGTGGCCCAGGCCAATTGTATTGTCATTCCTCTCAGGGCTCAATTCCTAATTCTGCTAGACTTTCTATAAAAAGGTCCCCTACCCCATTGAGTACTTTCATTTCCAAACCTTTTCTGTGTAATCTTCCTACCTTAGAATATAAGCTCCTTGGAGGCAGAAGACTAACTTTCTGCTTATATTTACATTGCCAGCACTTGGCATAGATCCTAGTACATAGTAATTACTTAATAAATGCTTATTGACTTGAGGTATGACAGGAGATTTTGAGGTGGTGGAAGATAAAAGCAAACAGGCATAAAAGTCCTGTCACCAAAAACAAAAAAACCTTAGAATTTAGGCAGAAGAGTCAAATCTTCCCTTTTTAATCAATATTTCATAGCTTCAGAGCTGGATAGAACTTCAAAAATTATCCAATCCAGTACCTTCATTTTTACAGATATGGAAATTGAGTTTCAAAAGGGACAAGTGGGTCATCAAAGGTCACACAAGTGGTAAACAGAGGAGCTAGATTTTTTTAATTTTTAATTTTAATTTTGTCAGTCATCAAGCTAAAATCACCTACTATATGACAGGCACTGAGTTAAGCATTAGATACAATAAACTGGAGAAAAACACTGTCTTCTGCCCTCAAGGAGTTCAAATTATAATGAAGAAGATAATATATAAATAACTATAACAATTCAAGACCTATATGGAGAAGCTAGAAGGTAATATCAGAGGGAGGGCATTAGCTCTTTGACTAGAGAAGAAAGGAGAAAAACTGAAAATATGAGATCTGAGCAGATTTATATGTTTTGTTTTGTTTTTTAAACCCTTGTACTTCGGTGTATTGTCTCATAGGTGGAAGATTGATAAGGGTGGGCAATGGGGGTCAAGTGACTTGCCCAGGGTCACACAGCTAGGAAGTGGCTGAGGCTGGGTTTGAACCTAGGACCTCCTGTCTCTAGGCCTGACTCTCACTCCACTGAGCTACCCAGCTGCCCCAGATTTATATGTTTTATCCATGTCCTTTCACCCCAAATCTAGCATTCTTTCCATTTTATTATTCTTCTGTTCACAAATCAATCAGTCAGCAAACATTTATTAAGGAATGAAGATAAAAAAAAATGAAAGTCTCTGCCCTCACAAATATGACATTCTAATGAAGAAGACACTGTGTGCATGAACATTTCTATGTACACATACATGGACATGAGGTAGTTTTCAGAGAGGGTATAAGCAAAAAGGGAGATTAGGAACATTTTCTTGAAGAAAGTGGTTCTTAAGTGAGTCTTGAAGAAAAGCAAGGATCCCAAGAAGTAGAGATGAGAAGTTGGAATATTTCAGGCAAGGGGAACAGACAGCAAAGGGACCAGTGAGGTCTTTGGGAGAATGCCACAGGAAGAGAAAAGCACCATTCTAAAAATACTCTGTCCAAAACCCCACCAAATGAAATGTAAAAATGCTCAATAAAAATCATATCCTCACATGGCCATTTCCCTTCCCTGGGTCAAAAGAGGCTTTGTGTTCCCTATGTAGAGGAATGTGTGTGATATCCCCACTACTCCTAGGGAAAACATGTTAAATATAACATGTAAATATATAATGTATAAATGTATACAAATATAACAAAAGGACTGGCTTGAGGCTGTTAGCAAACTCATTCATCAGATCACAAACTCTAGAGAAACAAAGATTAGACTTGACTGGAATGATTTTCTTTCCAAATGTGTCCCTCCCTACTAATTATCTGGGATCTAAAATGCCGGTTGTATTCATTTAATTGAGGTATCAGAAGAAAACAAAATTTGTCTTTTATCTCTCTTATTATCTCTATTATTTTAGATGAGTCAACTTAAACTGGCCACTTCTCTAAGTGACCACTTATATAACTAAGATTCAACTGTAAAGCTATTTATTTAAAATGTTCTAATATTAATGAATTTCTAGTGCATCCTTTCCCTTAATATCAAAAAAACATTTTCTAGATGTTCTATCATTCACAGTCACAATATTTCTGTGAAATACTGAGGGACTAAACCTGAGATTTCACTGGTCCAGGAAAACTCCTGCTTCCCATGTAGATTTGTATTGGGGTAGTCTTCAGGAGTTGCACAGAACACTGGGGAGTTAAGTGACCTGCCCAGGGTCATAAAGCCATTGTGCCAGAGACCAAACTTGAGAGCAGGTCTTCCTGGCTCCAAGGTCGGCTCTCTATCCACCATATCATGCTGCCTCTAATGAAATACAAAGAGCCAACAATTGTTTTTCCCACTCAACAAATAGCGGAGGTCTAGCTTAATAGAAAAAAAAAAGAGCATGTCAAGGCTGCACTTGAAAGTTCTACACACAGCTTTCAAGGACCAAGTGCTGGCCCCTGACACTAGGACCCAATTTCCTCAAGCCTATATTTTCGTGGTGAGACCCTCTGTAAGTGACAGCATGTCAAGGTGACCAACCACCTAGTTGCCTAAGTTATACAGTTCCCACAAGTAAATATAAAAAAGCTTATATTTCAAAATACAAACTGTCTTTAGTAGGATAGTTTGTTCTATGTCTTTCATGTGTATACACACTCATTTCTGCATTTGAATCAGAGTCCACAGACAGAAAGGTTGGTGGGAAGCAGGCTGCAATGAATTAACATAACACGAACAGTAGGTGGCACTGGACATTAACAGGAAAGGAAGATAACAGGTTAACAGCCTCAGTGCAAGATTCACAAAACTCCTGTCAAGACATAGAGGAAGCCCTCTAAAACCCTAGGCAGATCCTCAATAGAGAATTCAGTCAAAGACACAGGTAAGGAAGGGCACAAGGTAAGAAGGTCTTAGTGGGGTATGATGTTTACCAAAAATGTATACAGATATATCATTTTCTCTGACTTCCCAAGTGGATTTACCTTGCTGTTTTGCCTGTCTGGGACAAGCTGATACATCTAAACACCAGCCAAAGGACATCTTAGTAAGAGATACCTTTTCCCCCTTGACCAGGCAGCCATTGCCCCAGACTGTCTGTTGTAGGTTTAGTAATAGAGTAGCTATATCCATCCCTTCCTGTCCTTGTGTTGTCAATAGCCTTTAGTGGCAGTTATTTCCTCGCTTCTCTGTTCAGGGCAAAAAAAGCATGACTTCCTTTCCTGACCTTAACTTATACATTCAGTGATATGTGATCTGTAGTATGTTTTTATGTTCTTCATGTAATGCATTTTGTTATGTTTGTTGTAATGTATTGCAATGTACATTAGTAACTTATCTTACCTTACCTTCTAACTCTAATCTAGATATTATATCTTATTATAGTGAGAAAAGGATATCTCAATATATTCTTCTAAGGCTAAGCCTATGTTAATAGTATTTTAGTCTAATTAAATAACTAGCTATTTGTTGTTAGTAACTAACTATCCATTGTTAGTAATTATCTATCCTATAGCTAATTCTAACTTTGTTAGTATTTATACATTGTCTTATTCCATGAGTGGAGCAATGTATCCTAACCTGTTTATGTTTTTGTGTATATGTTTTGTTATCTTGTTATTTTGTTATGTTCTATTGCAATATGTTACTGTTGGATGTATGATACCTACCAAAACTTCAGATCTCCTTTCTTCTCACATTGTTTCTTGAAGAAATCTTCTCTTCTCCTTTTCTCCTTTTCTCTGAAGTTCTTGATGCTTATGTGTAATGGTGGATGTATATGAATAAGTAATGTTTTGAGTTATGCTTCTAGAACCCTCTGACAACACAAATCCAAGATACTGCACTCGAGGCAAAACCCACTGTAATTTTGCATTGGAGATTTTTATGCCCTTGTTTGTATAATTCAATCAAAAAAATCTTGCTGTCTCTCAGACACACCTTTGCATTTGGAGAATGTCATCTCCATGGAGAATGCAAGAAGAATGTCATCCGCAAAATGCACCAAATTACTCTCCTTGTCTTTTCAAATTTGCTCTATGCATTGGGTCTCCTAGAGTCTGTTTCCATAACCTTCAGTACTGACTTTCTGGCCTGCTTGAGTAATCTATATTTTGCCACTGAATTCAAGTCCATTTCTTCCCAGTCTAGAGACCATGGTGTCATTCCCTGAATTGTTCTTGTCTCCTCCAAAAACTAGTTCCTTTCCCTCTTAGTTAACACCTCTCCTAATAGAAAATGAAAATCAGAAAAATCTGGGTCATACATCTTTATGACCTTTCATAGCTCCCTGACCACTCTGATTGGCTCATCAAAGAATTTTGGTGTACACTTTTTTATTCCCTCAATTACAATGGGTTAAAATCAGGACTTAAAATTTTTCAAAAAAAAAAAAATATATATTTCTTACCATGTGCTTCTGTCCTTTTAAAAATGCCAGACTTTCACCATGTGGCTAAGATATCCTTTACACAGTCACCTGGTTCCCTCAGAACCTTGGACGGCAGTCCAAGATGGCTCCTGAACTGAATAGAATGTTCATCCACTTCCAGTTTAATCAGTTACTCCACCAGACTACTTCCTGTTCTCCTCAGCCCAAACACAGAATTAACCAACTGCCTTAGCCCAGATACAGAGAATTACCAACTGGGATGCCAAATGAAATAAACAGGGATGAACAAGTGTGGTAAAGGGGTTAAAATGAATCCCTCACTACAGTGGGAAAAGAGGATTGACAGTTAGATGTTTCAACTGACTATAGGGAACAGACAAGAGTAACAGAATAACTACAAGTAAAACCTCTTAGCTGGGGATAATATATAACAGAATACAACCAAGAATCACCAGGGAAAATAATAGTGGGATAATGTGTCAACCAAGTATCTGGAAAAGGAGCAAAGACCAAAGAAGCTTTTATAAAAAAGGGTTTAATAAAGGAACAGGGACAGGGGGAGGAGGTAAGAGGAACTAACTGCCACTAAAGACTATTGGCAAAACAGGGACAGGAGGAATAGATATGGCTACTCTATTACTAAAGCTACAGTAGACAGCCTGGGGCAATGACTGGCTGGTCAATGGGAAAAGGGTATCTCACTAAGATGTCCCTTGGCTGTTGTTCAGATGTATCAGCTTGTCCCAGGAAAACAGGTAAAACAGCAAGATAAATCCACTGGGGAAGTCAGGGAGATGGATGTATCTGTCCAACATACAAGATAACAATCCTATCTCAACCTGGAACTTCTTGGTTTTGCTAGATGATCTTGTAGATACTTCCCAAGGCACAGCTTCCCAGTTCAGAGATACCACAACTTCACAGGCTCTCCAGGAAGTTCCTAAAATCCAACTCCCAAAAGCAAACTGCCATTTCAGAGTCCCTGTGAAAGTCCCCTCAGCCAGCATTCCAGGTTTGGAATGTTCAGCTCCTGCCAGTTTTCCCTGGCCAAGTCTGCTTTTAACTAAGTCCTAATCTGCATTTTCCCTACAAGAGTACCAGTAAAGGTAGCTCTTAAGTCGGTGACACCCAAGGAAGTACGTCAATACAAGGACACAAACTAAGCAAAGAGATGAATAAATTTGCCCACAGGTCCTACACTTGGCAAAAGCAACACAGATCTGAGAAATTGCAGAGAGAAGCCCCAGCTACAAATGCAACAAAGAAATCTGCTTCAATAAATCAGAAAGGTGCAAAGAAACAAGCCCTGAGGACAGGGAATGATGACTGGCAAATAATGCATAAGAAATTCAATTGCTCATTGAGGAACAAGTAAAAAAGGACAAAGAAAAAAAGGCAGGAACCTGCTCCAAAATTGGGAAAGAAATAATCACAATAGTCATACAGACACCAGAAGAAAATACTATTAATATGATCAGCTGGTTTTGTATTCTAAGCAAGAGGTGTCAAATTCCAGTCAGCCTGTAAGGAAAAACTCTGGAGTGAAGCTAAACCAAATTAAAATGTAATTAGAATTCATTTAGTAAAATAATTAAAAATACAATACAACAAAGACAATGTTAATTTGTGGTTTTCTAAGAAGATATTAAAACCACAAATTGACATTATTATTTGTGGTTTTCTAAGTCAATATGGTACAGTGCATAGAGCATTGAGCTTGGAATTAGGAAGCTGGGTGACCCAGAGCAAGTCACTTAAGCCTGTTTGTCTCTGTTTCCTCATCTGTAAAATGAGAAGGAAATGGCAAGTCACTCAGTATCTTTGCCATGAAAACTCCAAAGGAGGTCCCAAAGAAAGAACATGACTGAATTGCTTGAACAGCAACAAAAAGTCAACATGTGGCCTACCAGAATCTGTTTCTATTTGTGTTTGACACCACTGATACTGTTATATTCAAACTCTAAGAATTGTTAGTCTCACCTTGATTGAGGGGTGAAGACAGTTGGAGACTTCAGAATGTTCCCAGAGACTGTGAGTACAGGGCAAAAGCAGTTGGCCTAAGAGAATAAATACCCCTAACAGTCATCTGGGAGGGGCTTTGGTCGTTGGACTTTTTGATTTGGTCCTCGGCCTTTGACTTTTGATCTTTGGGTTTTGGTCCTTGACCAATGATCTGTGGGTCTCTGACCATTGGTCATTGGTTCTCTCTGAACCTCCCTAGATCTTTAGGCATCTGAATCATCATAGCTATTTAGATCTCTGGACCCCTGGGGGAAACCAGGAGGAGGGAGATATAAAAAGAAGTGGGTGGATTTTTTAAGGGTGAATACTTCCTGACGGCTGTCAAGGCTGACATATCACAAACTAATAATAAGGAAGCTGAGAGAAACCACAATATCTGTACCAATGGAGCAGATTGCCCTCTCTGGTTTGGCAGTGGCCAAGCTGAACCAGAGGAGTGTGAAAACACTAGCTCCAGCTTTACTGAAACAACAGCCTACAGTCCTGAGGGATTATTGATCATAAATATTAGTGTGACAGGGTCTCCTATTCCCAATCTGTTCCTGATTATTCCTTTCCCTATTTAAGATCAATAGATAAAGTTTCATTAAGTACCTTCCTGAGTGGTCATTATATCATGATCCTTGGGGAGGGAGCAACATAGTCAGATGAAAACGTGATCCAAGGCTAATTAGAGCCCAATATTAATAATTAATCCAACCCCAGGTGGGACCTGAAAGGGTTATGCATCCACCAGACCATTAAGGGTCCTACTTGGGCACTGTTATTTTGAAAGGGAATTATACCATCAAGCAAAGGTGACTGAGTTGGTTTCCCCAGCCACCAGCTACCTAGGGGAATTCAAAGACACAGCTTCCCTAATCAATAATCCCTAGAAGCATAGCAGCACCACAGTCCTATTTTCATTATAACAATACTCACTACTGTTGCTATCTATCACTGTGGATAAAATTAAGAGGTGACTGTAGTAGAAATGCTTGAACAATAATCAATTTTTTTAACTTCTTTGTTTAGCTACTTTGAATTTTAATTAATTCCCAAAATTGACAGTTGTTTGAAATGGCTTTTTAATTTGAAGTGATGGTATGCTATTTAAAAAAAAAGTCTACATTTATTTTGCCACACAATTTCATTACATCTCAAACAACATACAGAATAAGTACTTTGATCTGATTTTTAAAATACAGGTTTACATTGCCATTATAAAAAAAAAAGAATAAAGTCTATATTTTAAATTATAGCCAAAGAGCCAGCCTGGTAAATTTTTCAGATCATGTTTCTCTTTGAAAATTTAAAGATTTCTCCAAGAGTCAGTTACAAGCTAATTTAAGTCATGGAATAACCTTAACTCCCTGGTTAGTTGCCCAAATTGTCCTGCCTCCACAAGTAACCATATAAAAGCTGATATCTCAAAAAACAAACTTGGTCTTTGTGGTCTGGTTTATGTAATATACCAAATAGCTTCTTTTGTGTGTATATATGCTGCTGTTTTTTTTTCCCCAAATAAATATCTCTTAACCTGGAAAAAATGATATCATATTCTGCCTACTGTATATTCCAAAATATTTCAACTAAATGCACATTAGGTTGAGTGTTTTTTTCCCATAAAAAGAAGGAAGGAATTGTTCTTTCTTGAACTAACAATCTCTTCAAAATGAGATATGTATGATCTAGTTATGTGTGCATATACTATATCAATAAATCTAATTTCACTTCCATAGGTTTTCAGCTATTAAGAAAATGGATGAGATCCCAGCTACCAAGGTAAAGACTCATTATGGAACAAAACAACTAGCAAAACTGGACAGCACTCTGGGACAAATTAGATTTTGACCAATACATCACAACATATTCCAAGATAAGTTCTAATCAAGCTTCTTTAATAAAAGTATCATTTCTGAGATACAGAAAGAACTAATTAAAACTTTTAAGAATAATTTACCAACTGAGGAATGGTCAAAGAATATGAAGAGGCAGTGTTCAAGGGAAGAATTCCAAGCTATCTATAGCCATAAGAAAAAATGCTCCAAATCACTAATAATAAAAACATAAATTATATTAATTCTGAGGTTCTTCCTTATACCTATCAGAATGGCAAAGATGACAGGAAAGGAGAATGACAAAAGTTGGTGGAGCTGCAGAAAAATAGGCACATTAATGTTTTATTGTTGAAACTATGAACTAAAAATCATTCTGAAAAACAACTAAGAGCTATCACTGAAAAGATACTAACCAATTACATCCTTCGATTCTGCATTATTGCTATAAGGATTATACTCCCAAATAGAACAAGAAAACAGAAAGTCTAATAGGTACAAAAATATTTGTAGTAGCTCTTTTTACAGGGTATAGAAGTAAAAAATATGAGAGTGCCCCATCAGTTGAGCAGTAGCTAAATAAATGATGGGATACAAATGTAATATAACTGTGTTGTAAGAAATGAAATAACATTTTCAGAGAAACCTAGGAAGAGTTAAATGAAGAGATACAGAGTAAAGTGAACAAAACTATAAGAACAATTTGTACTATATAAATTTTTTTTTAAACCCTTAACTTCTGTGTATTAGCTCATAGGTGGAAGAGTGGTAAGGGTGGGCAATGGGGGTCAAGTGACTTGCCCAGGGTCACACAGCTGGGAAGTGTCTGAGGCCGGATTTGAACCTAGGACCTCCCGTCTCTAGGCCTGGCTCTCGATCCACTGAGCTACCCAGCTGCCCCTGTACTATATAATTTTAACATTATAAAAGGGTATAATGAGCAACCATTATCCCAGAAAACTGATGATGAAGTATGCCACCATCTCTTAACCAAAAAAGGAGACTAACAGGAAGAATGAGAAATGCATTTGATTTTGTTTTCTTGAGATAGGAGGGAGAAAAAATTAAATGCTTGATCAATTTAAATTTTTTTTTTAACTTAAGCTGAATAAATATGCAACTGAGGCAACTGGGAAATATTTTAACAACCACAAAAAATCTCTTCTTAAAAATGAGTGATATGATGGAATTTCCCCAAGTACTGTCATCAATAAGAGAAGAGTGGTCTATTAGACTAGGAAAACAGCAATATTCACAGCAAATTCTCAAAATACTGAAAATATGATGATTATTTAAACCCTCAAAAAGATTTCATAGAATGTCCTGGGTATAGAATGAAAGGACTAGGAATTGGCAAGAAAATAACTTACCTCATAATGTGGCCACTCACTTTATCCCACCAGAAAAGAGAAAGAGAAAGAATTCATGAGTGAGCTGAATTCATGAGATGTTTGAGGAGTATAGCAGGGTCAATAGTAGAGCTTACATGGAAAGAAATGAAGGGTTATTGTTTTCATTTTTCAGGCAAATGAGCTATCACTGAACTTTGGATTCTGAGGTTTTTTTGCTTCTTATAAAGCTATATGTTCAAATTTATTCTCTGGATAGCAATTTCACACATAATCTGTTTGAATGCAATGTGAGATAAGCAAAAAACTAAGAAGTACAAGAAAAGGCTTGTTCAACAGTGAGCAGTAGTCGTTTGCTCACATCCAAGAAGTTGATTCAGTATCAGGCATAGGAGCATATAGATATGATGATGGCATTCATGAATGCCAATAGAAAGACAAATTTTTTTAAAAAGGCTACAATAAGCCTTGATATGGAGATATCATTTGCCTGCCACATTCAAAAGAGCACATGCTGATATATACCATTCAGATTATGGGAAAATTATCTTGTAATTATTCTTCCTCTTTGACCAATTCTTCACATACTCTTTTAAAACTTTTGCTGAAAATTAAATCATGAAAGTCATACTTATCTCAGGACTTAGAGGCAGAAGAGAGCCTCAAGAGATCTCATTTTAAAGAGGAGAGAAGTGAAGCATAAAATTGTAAAGGACTTAGCCCAGAACACAGAGCTAAGTAGCAGAGCTAGACTTTGAACCCAGGTTCTCTGAATGGAGATTTAATTCTTTTTCCATTAAACTTCCCTCCTCTTTTCCATGAGGAATCAGAACACTTGGATTCAAATTTCTACCATTACACTTCTGGACATGATCTATAAACAAGTTACAAAGTGAGCACGATTGACTCATCTGTGAAGTATAAGGAATATTATGTGTACTACCTACCTCAAAAGTGTGATTAATAATGTGCAAGAGAAGAATGTATAAATGGAAACTATTCTATTATTTGCACAAAATTGTCTTCTGCATATTTTAAATGCTAGCACTACAACCAAATAAAAACTGATTGCTTACCATTAAATATGTTAAAAAGTAGGTGAGTACCATAATTCTAAATATAGTATTTTATTTTCAAAGTCTCTATGGAAATTTTTATTTTGGTTATACCATATGCCTTAAGTCCTCATGACATGCATTCATTTGAAGCAGTATATCTTTTCAAGTACAAAAGAATTTCAAGAATGTACAACCCTGTGAATTCACCAAAAGTCTGTTATTCTGCTTAAAGTTTGGACCTTTCTGGAAAAAAGATAAATACTACCAGGCAGAAGAACAGTCACTCTTTGTATTATTATTTCTGCTGTAAAACTAGTAAACACACAGAATTGGCAAACATGGAATTTATTTTATATGCTACAAGAAGCCACAATTTAATTATAGGAGCTCAAGCTGTTCTGGGTTGAAAATAAGCCAATTTTGACTTCTAACTCTGAACTTCCCTGGCCTGAATAACCAATGGCCAACCATTAAGGGTTTTTTTTTACCCTCTCTTTAGAAATTGCACAAAGTGACTAATTTGCTACAATTTTTAAGAAAGCATGAATTGAAAGCATTCCTAGGACTTTGCCATGTTTCTCAGTAAAACAAGTATAAAGTGTCTGATTTTTTAAAAATAATGTACCTCTTCATCCTGAAAGCATTATGCATAAGCTAAATAATACATAGATGTGGCTTGCATCACAAATTCATCTATTGAGAAAATTTAACATAACTTCCCTAACTGGAAAAGAAAAATTGTACATTACCATTTATTTATTTATTTGTTTGTTTTTAGGGTTTTTAAACCCTTAACTTCTGTGTATTGATTTATAGGTGGAAGATTGGTAAGGGTAGGCAATGGGGGTCAAGTGACTTGCCCAGGGTCACACAGCTGGGAAGTGTCTGAGGCCGGATTTTAACCTAGGACCTCCTGTCTCTAGGCCTGGCTCTCAATCCACTGAGCTACCCAACTGCCCCCTACATTACCATTTATGAAAGATTTTGGCTGCTTACTTGAAGCAGCTGTCTATTGAGTTCAGTGCCAAAACTCACATACACACGCTTTACCAACAATCTTTCATATGGCAAAGTCACATTCACTTGTAAGCCACCCATGTAGTCGCAGGCTACAACCTCTCCTCTTAAAAGAAAATATGTTCCTTTGCCATTTGGATTGCCAATAAAATTTATATCATTTTGCCTGGGATTATAAGAAAAATATGTTCAGTTTACTAAAAATGTACTTTACATAATAAATTCAAATAATGTGACTGACTATTACAAGAACATGAGTTCTCAAGCTGTTTTCACTAGCTCCTTTTTAAACCAAGTAAATAGCACACATTTTCAGGACAGATAGTTAGGGGTTAGGGATGCATCTTGGGACACTAAACAGTTTCCCCTTTGTGTACAAAACCAGACCAACACCAGCATGCCTTCAATAACCTTTTTATACTACTCTATAGCTGTTCTAGCCAATCCAACCCAAACACTGTGAGCACATTATTCTTAGTCCCTGCAAAAGTTTGCAGATTTAATGATATGAAACTACTTAACTTGGCTAGTCAGTAGATTGTGGCTATTGCGAAAAAAATGTGGGAGTTTCAGGTATGGTGGGTTCTTATTATGGTGAGCCCTCCTTCTCTGCCTTCATTTACAGTCAGGAGGTGGCATAGCACAAAGTGGGAGGACCATGAGCAGAGATGAGACCTGTGTGCCACTCCTGGAGCCTGAGGCAAAATGCTCACCCCTCTTGAATTTTACCTGATAGGGTTTTTTGTTTGTTTGTTAAAGGAATATTATTACTTGCTCTTTTATCATCCAGGGCTGCTACATAAATCAAATGTGATGGCAATGTATAGACATAGGTATTACTGCTATTAAGGAATGCCATATTTACTATGTAGTTGATACTCTGTATCTAATCCTCCTCCATAATACCATTAAAAAATCCTTCCCCTTGCTATAGCTAAAGGTGAATCCGCTAAGCCCAGATCTGGTTAGGGTCTATGAATGGAATGTGAATGGCTGGCCAATGCTCAATACACCATAAATTATGATGTTACCTGAATTAATCCATGTATTTAGTTACAATAAAATACCAAGGGATACATTACAGAATAATGTCAGCAAATGAATATTTAAGTACCTCCTATGCACAAGGCACTGGGCTAAGAGCTAGAGATTACCCCCCCAAAAAAATCCAAGATATTACTTGCTCTAAATAAGCTTGCAGTCTAATGGAGGACACATGTAAACCAGTCATGGGCAGGATGGATGTGACATAAGTGGGTGACCACTGATAAGAGAACGGATGAACAAATTGCAGAATATGAATGTAATGGTATAGCATTCAGCTGTAAGACTATAAGACTGTTTGAAACTGAGCTAACAAATAGGAAGAATTCAGAACAAATTAATTGCAAAGTAGGCATCTTGGACCCAAAACGCATTTCAATGAAACACACTTTCTTCCTCTGTGGTTTATGCTTTCACCCCTTGATTTTATCCATTGGTTTTTAGTTTTGCTAAACTGTTTACAAAGAGGGGCTCCAGGGATAGAATGTTATACAAGGTATACTAAGTAATGTTGGAAGTTAAGGAAGAAAAGAAGGAAGGAAAGAAGAGAAAAAACCATCAATAAAACTACCTTTAATGGCATTTGGGTACAACTCATCTGGCCCTTTTTTTAGGGGGATCTTGCAGGATTGGGAGGTCAAGTATATGGAAGTAGGAGTTAGATCTTGAGACTACATGTACTGGGAGAAAAATCAACAACCACTGATTTTCCTACATTTAACAAATATAAACATGCTAGTAAATCAACAAAAATGTTCTCCCTAACTTATTTGCAACAAAAAATTGGACTATGATTTTTTTTCTATTTATATTTTCTCCTGCTAACTTACTAAATACCCTTTGTGACTGAAATGCATAAAAGCTGCCTAAGGCAAATGGTGGGAGGGAACCATACAAACCAAAATAATTATCACCACTGTATTTAAGAATATCATGACATGACAATCCTTTTAAAATTATGATCTTCTGTGTGGATATGTATGTCTACATTTCTTCATATTACAATGTGTTCAAGTATAATGACGAAAGCAATAGTTTTAGAGTAATGTTTTCTTTCTGCTGACCCAACCTCCACTTCTGAGACAAATGGTGGTGTGAGAAGGGCGAACATACAGCATGTGTTACATTCAGCTTGATAGTTCTAAAATAGGAAAATCAATCAGCCAAAGCTCTAAGGAGAAGAAGTCTATAATTTTTTATTGCCTGTATAAATATGTTCAGTAGTATACATACATATATATCATTCTGCATCACAAATCTCTCAAGTATCTGTAAAGAGGCAGGTTAAACTGGTAGCTGGTTTTTCCTGATGAGATCACTAAAGTCTTACTCTGATGCCTTACTGAACCACAGAGATGACCCTGGGTCCAGAAGGTGATGCTAAAAGAGCACAGACTCTGGTAAGTCTTACATCATATAAGAAAGCTTTAAGCAGAGACCAGATCTGTGTCTGTTGGGAAAACACTAGCTTGGCTCCAATGTGAGCCCCATGTGATGAATTCTTTTAGTCACAGCAAGTTAAAAAATCGTCTCAACACTGAGAAATGCTGCATGGATAAGAGGAGGACCCAGAAGACCAACTGTTGTAAACAGAATAGTGTGCTTGGACAACACCTATCTTATCCTATGTAAGATACTAAGACAAAAAGATATGAGAAATGACAGAGCTTCTGACTTGAAGGAACTTATAGTCTTATAGGGAAGGAAAGAAATAAGGGGAGGTGGATGTGTGGATATTTTTGAGTGTGGGTATGGATGTGGGTGTACCTGGGCAATTGCAACTCACATAGATAAGATTAAGGATATAAGAGAAATCCCACAGACTGGCATGAGAAATCCCAGGAGGGAAAGTCATTTTTATAAGAAGTGATTATGAGATTATTAGATAGAGAGGTAAATACCAATGTCTTCTCTTCCTATTACTTTTATACTGTACGCTCCATGAAGAGAGAAAGAACATGCTCATATTTTTGCTCACTATTATAATTTTTAATGGGAGGAAGGGAAGGAAGGAAGGAAAAAAAAAGAAGGGAGGAAAGGAGGTAAGGCTGGGGAGGAAGGGTTGGAAGAAAATGAGTTAAGGGACATAAATTAGAAGTTAAGGTTCATAAACACTTAATTTGAAGCAGAAAACCCAACTATACATATTTAGACAACTTCTGGACAGAAAATTATTAAAATACTTTTCAAAGAACAGAAAAATCTGCATTAATGGCTTTCTCTAAAGGCTAATTCATCATCTTAACCAACCATTTAAATGTATATTTAATTAGCTTATAATATTATTTATTTTAGTTAATCTCATAGCATTTCTTAAGTACTCATAAAATTTATGGCAATAACCAAATTCTAATAATGCATTTTCCTAGTAATTAAGAGGCTGCTATTTGTTTTTCTGATGAAAGTAAGTTCTCATATTATCAGTTCTGGTAAAAAGCTTTCAAGGAACATTGTACCTGATGAATGGCATTTCTAGAAATTTAATATTAAAAATAATAATAGGGAGTAGCTAGGTGGTTAATTGAATAGTGAGCCAGGTGTAGAGATGGGGGAGAGTACGGGGGGGTCCTGGGTTCAAATCTGGTCTCGGATATTTCTTATCTATGTGACCCTGGGCACATCACTTGACCTCAGTTGCCTAGCCCTTACTGTTTGTTCTTCTGTCTTGGAACTGATACTTGGTATTTGATTCTAAGACAGAAGGTAGAAATTTAAAAAAAAAAAAAAAAGGGGGGGGGGGGGGGCGGATGATGCAAAGGCAGTAACTGAGGGAAAAACGGATACATATATAAAGCAAATCTACTACGCCCATATTGCTCCCAAAATACAGAGCATGAAACATACTTAATACTTACAACGAATTCCATAGATGGTGAGGGGATCAAGCTGTTTTTTCCCATGTTTTCCCTGCCCAGAGAGGTTGGAGACAGCCTGAACTTCACGATGGAAAAGATAATCGAGTAGGGTTAATGCCATCTTCTCTGCTGTTCGACAATTGGTGCTAATGTGTAGCATATCAGCAGGTATGATGGCACAGCGAACCCTCATCTCAGGATTATTCTCATCACCAAGCCAAGTGCCATTAGGATAATCCTCTAAAGAAAATACAGGAAAAAAATGTTTTAAAATGGCCAAAAGTTAAAGGAAAGATTACATACAAGCAAATATAATTAGAAGTGATGAAATAACTAATATAATTGTCTTTTTTTTCTCTCTTAAAGGTCTGGATCTCCTATCTTACCCAATCCTAGGGCCACTCAAAGATCCATCTCACTCTGATTGGCATGGGAGTTTTGACTGGCTTTCCTTCCAAACCAGGCCAGTGTACCCTTCCTATCTAAAAAGATTCCCATGAATTCCATGTGAACTAAAACAACCTCCAGGAATTGATGCAGAGTGAAAGGAGCAGAACCAGGAGAACTTTGTACACAGAGACTGACAGACTGTGGCACAATTGAATGTAGTGGATTTCTGTACTAGCAGCAATGCAATGACCCAGGACAATTCTGAGGGACTTATGAGAAAGAGCACAATCCACATTCAGAGGAAGAACTGTGAGAAAAGAAACACAGAAGAAAAACAACTGCTTGATCACATGGGTTGATGGGAATATGATTGGAGATGTAGAAACTAAACGATCACCCTAGTGCAAATATTAATAATACGGAAATAGGTCTTGATCGATGACACATATAAAACCCAGTGGAATTGCTCATTGGCTATGGGAGGGGGATAGAAGGAGGGGAGGGAAGGAATATGAATCGTATAACCACGGGGAAATAGCCTAAATTAATTAATTAAATAAAAATTTATGGGTCAGAAAAAATAAATAAAATAAAGAATAGCACACACAAAAAAATTTGTGTATAGACATGTCATCATATTGGATGGATTCCTTTTACTTCTAAACACTATTACTGGGGGCAGCTGGGTAGCTCAGTGGATTGAGAGTCAGGCCTAGAGACAGGAGGTCCTAGGTTCAAACCCGGGCTCAGCCACTTCCCAGCTGTGTGACCCTGGGCAAGTCACTTGACCCTCATTGCCCACCCTTACCATTCTTCCACCTATGAGACAATACACAGAAGTACTAGGGTTTAAAAAAAAAAATAAAAAAAAAAAAAGAAATTGGCAACTAAACACTATTACTTATGTTCATTCTTTTCTTTTATAATAATTCATTAATTAAAATTTTAAAACATTTTGATGGACAAGCAAAAAATAAAATAAATAAAAGATTCCTATTCCCAGGAACTCACCACATTAATTCTGAACTTGGTATGGACAACTCATCAGCTTAGCCCAGAGTTTATAGGAAATAGAGAAGAAGGTACATACATTACGGGTACAAAAAGACAAGAAGATTATGGTTGGAATATACTTTGGTTGAGGACCAAAATATATGAAGAGAAAGCAAGGAAGCAGCACATTGGCATTTATAGGTTACTGGTAGCTAGCTGTTTGCCTAGGCTGGGATGGTTAAACTTACTTACTCTAGTTAGTAACATTCCTACCTTTGATATCAAAAGTAGAAAAAAAATTAACTTTGCTAGGCATCCTGACAAAGAAAATACTTTTAGGGACCTCTACGCAAAAGTATTATCTACTAAAGTTTCTGAAAATGTTCATGTCACTGCATATGAAGAATGGCTAGTGCTGAACTCAATTTTATTCATTTAAATTTTCCATGTTTAGATGATGTTTAAATAATGCAAATATTATATAAAATAGAATACAACATTGTTTGCCATATGCAGTGTCAACATAAAGTCAAACTATATGCAATGCTGAAAAATGTTTGTGAGTTTTGGCTTATATAATGTGAGCTATTTCCATAAACTCTATGTAAACTTATTTTGAACCTAACTTTTATGGATGAGAATCTGTATCCTATCTAGTTGCATGCCAACAATTCTTTCCATCCACCCCTAACTTCTCAATATCTAAACTGTTTACTACAATATAAGGCTAAGAGACATTGAAGTTTCCAGATCAACAGTTGTGAATAAGAGTGGAATGAATCCATCCATTATTGAGACCCTGAGATGTGAAGTTGTGAACCTTCACAATCACCCATTGTTTCTACATCATAAAATAAAGTCTCTTCCTTCATCTGGCATTTCAAGGCTTCCTTCCACATTCTGACACCTGCCACACTTTTCAGTCCTATTTCATCCCATTCTTTCTCATGCACTGAATACTCTAACCCAGCTATTCTCTGCCCTCATTCTATCCTCTCCTCTCCTAGCTTTAAGCATTTGAACAGGCTGGTCAACGGCCTGGAACATACTCCTTTCTCATCTGTGCTTATGTAAAATCTCTCTCTCCCTTGTCCAAGGCCTAACTAGAGTTCTACGATTGCTCAGAATGCATCCAAAGCTAGTTTGTCTTTATCTAGAGACAAAACTCATTATAAAAGTACAACCAAAGAATGAGTAAGATTTAAAAAGAATGAGCATTCATCAAGTAATGATTATGTGTTGAGCACTGGAGAAACAGAGAAGCAAAGGAGTCCTTCCTTCCAGAAGCTACCAATCTAATGAGTGAGACAATGTGCAAATAACTATGTGCTATGTACAAAAAAAACAGAATAGTTGAAGGAAGGCATTAGAGTTAGGAGGGATGGGAAGGGCTTCCTGTAGACAGTGGGATTTTAGTTGGAACTTGAAGGGGGCCAGGAAAAGAAGGGATAACATTGGCTCAAAGGTAGGGAGGGGAATAGACAGGTGAGAGGGAGGAAAAGATGGGGTGCACAAGTTATGAGGGGCCATGATCATCAAAGAGAACTTAATGTCTGACTGGCTGAACAAGTTGTGTCATATGGTTGTAATGGAATACTATTGAGCATAAGAAGTAACAAACAGGACAATTAAAAAAAACAAAAAACTTGGGAAGACTTAAATGAACTGAGACAAAGTGGGCAGAACCTGAAGAACATTATACACAGTGACAGCATTATTGTACAATATGAATGATATAACTATTATCAGAAAGGCAAGGATCCAAGACAATTCTAAGAGACTCATGATGGAAAAAGCTACCCACCACTACAGAAGGAATGGATGGTAGAAGAATACCCCTTTTCACTTTACTTCCTTCATTAATTTTTTCTTGTATATGCAATACGTGTCTTCTTTCTCAACATGATGAATACGGAAATAACATACTTCACAATGGCACATGTATAACCTGTATCAGATTACTTGCCATCTTGGGGAGAGGGGCAGATAGAGAGGAAGAAAATGTGAATCACAAATTGTTAGAAAACAAATGTTTAAAATTGTTTCTACATGTAATTGAGGGGAAAGTAAAATAAAATATTACAGGATAGAAAAAAGAGATGAGGGAGGAAGGATTGCATTTGAGACAGAGAAAAGGAGAAAGGACTGCCCCATGTGGAGGGCAACAAGGCCATTTTGGTTTGAATGCAAGAAGAAGAATGCGTCCTAAACATCGAAAGGTGGTTGGAGCCAGGTTTTCAGGGGCTTTACATGCCAAATGGAGTAATATGTGTCTGATGCTGGTAATTCAGAGCCCCTAGGGGCTAGTGACTGTGAGAAATAGGTCCTGAAACTGGTGGACTCCTCTCATAAGCCCACATAATGGAGTAAGAAGAAAAGAAAACTGAGTTGTTTCATGTTCCTAGCTTTAAGCTCCTTTTCCTCACAACAAAGTCAGCAAGAGATGAGAGAAACACATGATAGGTTATGCAAGTGTAGAATTGGGGTAAATCAAGGATCACTAAGCATGCATCTTGGAAGGGGACTGGAAGCCGAACCCATGGAACTCTGAGAGAATTCCGTTTGGGAGGAGCTAGTGAAGGAGGGAGTTTGGTGAAAATTCTGAAGATTCTAAACTGCCAAAGGCCAACTGCCAAAGTCTCCTGAAGACATTCAAGTCTCGGGTGGGCTTGGGGTGGATGGTTGTGGGTGGCTGGGAGGTTCTGGACAGGAATTTAGCTCTTCTGAACCCAAAATTCACAGGCAATTCTGGAGATTTCAATAGCAAAACCTTTCTACTGACTTCATTGCCAATGTAGAAGTTGTGCTCTATAATTGGAGTCAGTGCCCGGACCACGGAGGGAGAGGGCACTTGGGGGACCCTTCTTTGATCCCTCTTATACCCCTTCCTTGCAGTTATTCCCCTGTTTGTTAGACAGTGTTAAGAATAGGATATTGTGAGGGAAGGGAGAGTCAGTTTCTGAGTCCAAGCTACAGAAGAAACCAGAACTGCTCTCTTGTGGTGGGGTTCATAGTTGATAGAGAAGTTATCCCTGTACCCTCCTTCCTCAAAAAAATCCTCAAGCATCCCTTACCCTGTTATCCTGAATTCCCTCATCCTTATAATAAATCCTTATTAGTTTATTAGCGGTAGTTTAGGGCTGTTTCTTGGAGGAGAGGAAGACCAATCTTGTGGCTGAGGGGAAGACAACTACCAAACACCATCTTGAAGGGCAAAACTACGTGAACTTAGGAGTGGGAAGGCTTTGTCTCTATAGTGCTGGCTCTGAGGGTGGGATCTAACCCATTAGGGTCACAACTGATCCCCAATATCTTCCGTCAACATCCTCACTATAGCTTTACCAGTGGGAACCTTTTTGAGTTTATTCCTTCATAGGTCTTCCCTGGGGAAGGGGTGAGTGAATAGCTGATCTGGCCCATTGAAAGCTAACAAGGGGGGAGTCTAGATACCCTCCCATTTACCATCAATACTCACCCATGTACAGTTAGCTGCCTTTAAGAGGCTAACAGATAAAGTTGCATTACTTTAATGTGAATGATTGGGGTTGTAAACAGCATTCCAATCAGCTGGTTCATGTGACTGACTAGATTATAATTCTAGAAACCAGCCAATTGTGAATGTGGGGAGGGACTGATTCATGTTAATCAGAAGGAGACAGCATGTTCCCAATCCTGGTACTTGCTTGCTAGTTATAACTCTGTAAAACTGACTCATGAGTTTCCATTCTTTCTCGAGAGAACAAAATAAAAAAGCCTTCGCCACATTAATACTGAATTCAAGATTCTCTTGAGTAGGTGGTTGTTCCTCTCAGTGACCAGAAATGAAATTTAGTCAGACTTGTGCTTTAGGATGGATTATCCTGATATATATATTATAGTAGGACCTTAATAAATGTTTGTTGAAATTGAATTGAGAAGAATTAGGGGGCATGGGGGGCGGGGGGTTCATGATAACTGCTTTAAAGTATGTGAAGAACTCACATGCCTTAGAGCAGGGGTCTGCAACTTTTTTGGCCGTGAGAGCCATAAACGCCACAAATAATCCATTGGGGGCAGCTGGGTAGCTCAGTGGATTAAGAGCCGTACAGTGCTCACAGTGCCGCTCCTGAAACAGTGCCTGAAAAAAAATTGACTTTATGGCTCCTGCAGAAAGAGCCATAAGTTGCCGACCCCTGCCTTAGAGGGACTTCTTTCAATCATCTTAATTATACAGGATAGAAGAAACCAATGGAGCTTACAGGTCTTATAGAAAAAGCCTGAATCACCACTTAACTGGTCAGGAATGCTGGAAAAGGAATTCTTATCCACATATTTCTGCTCAACATAGGAAAAAAGCCTATTAAAAATTAATCCTTTCGGAGACAGCAAGGTGGCTCAGTGGATTGGGAGCCAAGGCCTAGAGAAGGAAGTTGTGAATTCAATTCTGGCATCAGATACTTCCTGGCCAAATCACTTAACCCCCATTTCCTTGCCCTAACTGCTCTTTTGCCTTGAAACCAATATACAGTATTGATTCTAAGATGGAAGGTAAAGGTTTGTTTTGTTTTGTTTCCATTAAAAATTAAAAAATTAGTCCCTTCCAAAGTAATGGGGGCTGTCCCTGGAAATCATGGATTCCATGTCCCTAGAGGTCTTCTAGAAAAGCCTGGAAGGCCACTTATTGGTCAGGTGTGCTGAAAAGGGAATTCTTATCTACATAAGATTGGACTAGATGAATGGCCTCTGAAATGCCTCCCAACTCTGACCTCATTCAATTAGGGAAAACTGAGATTCTGCTAGAGGAATAAAATTCAAAAAAATCCAATGGACCTTCTCATGCTCTTATTAATGTGAATGTGTTTTCCACCAAAGCCTACTACCACCTACTCTGCCGATCCTTTATATTCCTTGTCCATATCCTCCTAAAGATTGCTTATATATAATTACCATAGGGATTGTACAATTGCCATAAAAGTAAAAAAAGAAAATCTTTTGAGAAAGAAACATTTCAGGAAAGAGAGCTCAATAACTCTTTGAATCTAGAAGATGAATTGTTTGAAGAAGGCACCATAAAGATGTCAGAAGAAAACTTCCACAGCATCAGAAGATCCAGTAGGAACTTTGGAGTAGAACTGATTGAACTTTGGGGGATTGAACACAAGTATGCCACAGGGGATTGTCCCCTAATTGACTTACTGTCAATGCACCTAGCAAACATTGGCTTGCTCTTTCTCACTCTCTATCTCTATCACTTTCATTTCTCTCTTAACTCTAACTATTGTAGTTTAAAATGATCTATTGGGGAAACTAGTCTCCCAAAGGATCTGGGGGACTGTGAAAGAGAATTCTTTACTCTACTGTCTATCCTGAGTTAACACTAATTTTAGTACCTCACCAGATTGTGATGGGATTAACTCTCACTAGATAGTGAAAATGGGATTAACATTTTCACAATCTAGTGAGAGTTAATCCCATCACAATCTGGTGAGAGTTAATCCCATCACAATCTGGTGAGGTACTAAAATTAGTGTTAACTCAGGATAGACAATAGAGTAAAGAATTCTCTTTCACACTTGGGAGAATTGCCTAACATGCAGAAGGCTTTCCTAGCTTTTGCTTGATCTGATCATCACATAACTAATCCTTTCCCCACCCCATCTCTTAAAGTATCATGAATTTTTTTGATGATGCCTTTCAATTTCCTTCTTCTAGGAAGCTCTTGGTTAAAACCTACACACAACTATCATGTACCTCTTCAAATACCCTCAGGATAATAATATACAATTTATCTTTACAAGATTCTACATGAATGAATATAAAACAAGGAATAACTGAGACAAGTACAGAAGACTAAACTAAAACTAAATGCAACTAAAGCATTATGATATTTACAAGTTACTGATTCAAAAAGCAATATAAATGCTGAATAAAGGTTCACTAGGTAACTAGGGATTATGTTTAAGAAATATTTAAATTTAGCCTAAAGAAAAAAATAGGAGTGAATTACAAAAAAGGAAAGATTTGTCAGTATGGTATTCTTTTAATTGTCTTACTTTACAAAAAGGAAAGGTTTTCCACATGACACATAGAATTAATCCCTTTTTTCAGTACCATTTTTCAAAATGAAAACTACCTGATGATACATCATATAGTTTTGGTTAATGTCTAATTTCTCTTTCAAAAGATCAAAACATGGCAAGTTCTAAGATACCTTTCAGTTTGGGAACTATAAGTTCTTTGTATCAACATAAAAGGATTTCTGGATGATTTCTTTCCCATATAAATAGCAGCCATTTAAGCTGCTTAAAAGCTGTGTGCCAAGCTCTCTACTAATTTTCCAGAGAGGTAGAAAGAAGAAAATAAAAGGAAAATTAGTTGCAACATTACTTTTTTTATTTTCACCGAAACATCAAGCCAGTTAAAACCTCCACATCTTTCATCACCTAGAACAGTTTGCTTCCATTTCCAGATGTCTTTATTTGAGAGGAAGGATTTTATTTCAAAGCCAATATTCTAATAAAGAGCAATGCTGTGGTACGATAAATACAACCTGACTTGCTTTGAACTGAATTAAGGAATAGTTAAAATAGTTCACAGAAAACAACCATCAGAATAAAACCATATAATACACCCAATCTTTCTGGAAATCAGTTAGGAACTGGGCAAATAAAGTCACTAAATTGTTCATAACCATGGATTTTGCTATCCTACCAAAAAAGTCAAAGATAGAAAGCCTTGATGTATACTAAAATAACAGCATTTTTTGAAACAGCAAAACCCTGGAGACAAAGCAGGTGCCCATCAACAGAGAAATGGTTCAATAAATTGTGAAATATAAATATAAAGGAATATCATTACAGTCTAAGAATCAAAGAATATGTGGAATTCTGAAAAACAGGGCATTTAGTATAAATCTATACGAAAAGTAAGGAGGACAAAGAAAATAATATACACAATAACTTCTTGTTGTTATTCAGTCATATCAGACTCATTATAACCCCTGGACCCAAAGCACATCAATATTGTCCATGGAGTTTTCTTGGCAAAGATATTGGAGTGCTTTGCCATTTTTTCCCAAATAGACTGAGGCAGAGATTACGAGACCTGCCCAGGATTACACATCTAGTAAGTGCCCAAGACCAGATTTAAACTCAGGTCTTCCTGACTCCTAGGCAAGTGCTCTATCCACTAAGTCACCTCGGTATCTCCAACATATAATTGCAGTAACATAAATGAAGATGACATTACACAGTGGTGAATAACCAAGAAGGGGGAGTTAAACTCATTATAATGACTAATCCCGGTCAAAGACAACTGCTGATAAAATATTCCTCTCTCCTCTTGGTAAAAAGGCAGAGGATAAGAAATGAAAAATGAAGTCTATGCTATCAGATATGGTCACTGGTTTGGTAGGATTGAGACAGAGCTGAAAGTATTAAGGGGAAATGGTGTTTTTAAAAGGTTTAACCTGATCAACACTAAAACTTTTTTAAAAATTCAACTACAAAAGTCATAGCTCATCCTATTTTGTTTTGTAGGATGTTAAAATAACTATCAGAGGAATTGACTTAAATAGTAAATTAAGCAAAGACCACCAATCTCAGAAATTAGAATAGTCTGAAAACTATTAGAAAGTGCAATTTTTTAAACTCTTACCTTCCATCTTAAAATTAATACTAGGTATTGGTTCCAAGGCATAAGAGTGATAAGGGCTAGGCAAAAGATGTTAAGTGACTTGCCCAGGGTCACAAAGCTAGGGAGTTTCTGAGGCCATATTTGAACCTAGGACATCCTGTCTCCAGACCTAGCTCTCTATTCCCACTAAGACACCTAACATCCCCTACAATGTGCAATTTTGATAAGTTTTGATTCAATAAGTTATCAGGATTCAGTTAACTCCATGGAAAATAGTATCTGGTAGGGTAAATCTCTTAAGTCCCACATACACCATCTTGTCCTCCATTCTTGCCAGACCCAACTCAGATATTACTTCCATGAAACTCTGATATCACAATTTTGTCAGAGCACTTTGTCTGAATGTTTCATTTGCACACATCTTGTTCTCCTTTGGGCCATAGTTAACATTAGTTCCTTACTGTCTTTTTTTCTTCTCTGCCTGGCTGCCTAATCTAATTTTTTATTACCAGAGCCTGGCATATAGCCCTAGACATAAAAATATTTAATATGTCGTTATTGAAATAAATTAATGCTATTTACACTTGATACAGAATAACTAAATTGAACCTTCTACTGATTATATTTTTATTCAGTCTTTATTCATATTGACCCTCTAGTAAAAGAAAATGTTAAAGGACTACAAGTTTTTCACTCACTTTTATTGAATTATTTTGAAAAATAGTAGCACGTTCTGAGTGTTAATTCATTCCTACTTGTACTCCATTAGCTCTAATGGCAAGATTTCTCTCATGCCTACAATTATGAAGTCTGCTCTATAGAGCCTTAAGAACACCTATTATCCATGACTCTGACCATCCCTGTTTCAGTTTTGTTCAGCTTAGGTATGTCAGATCATAAATTACTCTATATAGAAGTGGCTAGTGACTCAGTGGATTGAGAGTCAGGTCTAGAGACAGGAGTTTCTGGGTTCAAATCTGGCCTCAGACATTTCTTGGCTATAAAATCCTGAGCAAATCACTTAATTTCAATTGCCTAGCATTTACTGCAATTTTGCCTTGTAACCGATACTTAATATCAATTCTAAAACAGAAGGTAAGGATTTTAAAAAGAACAAACACTACATACAACATTAATATCTCTATTAAAACAGAAATAAAGAATGATGCAAAAAATAAACATCAGCAATTTTTATAGTGTGGGTCATATGGAACAACTTTTAATAATATGTGGTTTATCTTCTTGACTCGCATAAACCTTTATACATAAAGCAATGTTCATCACAAAAAATAAAACAAACATCTTTGTTCTCGGGAAGGATCATGGGATTTAGAGTTATAAGAGGTCTTAGAGATCATCTGGTCTGACCTTCTCATTTTAAAAATAAGGAAAATGAAATCCAGAGAGGTCATGATTTAACCACAGATAGTATGAGGCACAGCTGAGATTCAAGCCCAGGTCTGCTGACTCTACATCTTTAAAAGCACTGTATGACTGCTTTCTGAGGAGCTACTTTCCCTCAAGACAAAATGAATCATACAATATAACCTTAACATCTTTCATCTTGCTTGATAGTTACTTTCCCAACCTACAAGCCTAAACATCTAAAGGCTATTTAAAATTGTTTTCATATCTGTCATTCAAACACTCCAAAATCTGTTTACCTACAAAATCAGTTTCTTAGTTTCAGGCACTCACATGATAGATGTATTATGAGTTGTGCTATCATCCCTCAAATCCAGCACAGAAGGGAAAGAAGCAAAAGCCATTGCCTGCAGAATGCCCTATGAAAGTCCCAGGGAGATGGGAAAAAATGCTCAAAATATGACCAATCATTAGTTCAATTCAGCATTGCATAAGCACCCACTTGGGCAAGACTCTATACTAGAGCACTGAAGGTCCAGAGAGAAAAACAAAGCACTCCTGGTTCTCATGGAGCTTATAATCTATTCCTTAATATAGATAGAGAAAATATAAATTAGCTTCAAGAATGAGCAAACTGAAGATCAGGAAAAGACCTCACATAAGAGGCAGAAGATAAGCTGCATTTTTGAGTCATTAATAAGAGAAGACAGCTAAGTGGCTCAGTGATTAAGAGACAGGCCCAGAGACAGGAGGTCCTGGTGACCCTGGGCAAGTCACTTAACCCTAATTGCTTAGCTCTAACTGGTCTTCTGTCTTGGAACCAATAAATATTATTGATTCTAAAATGGAAGGCATGGATTTTTCTTTAATCATTAATAAAAAGAGAGTAAGGTGTACTGGAAACTAAAATGTGCTTACTAGATGACATAAAATGACCTTTAAGGATACACATTCAGGGACTGCTACATGGCTCAGTGGATAGAGTGTCAGGCCTGGAGTTGGAAGGACCTGGGTTCAAATCTAGCCTCAGACACTAGCTATGTGATTCTGAGCAGATCATTTAATCTCAATTGCTTAATCCATATTGCTTTTCTGTCTTAGAATTTATACTTAGTATCAATTCTAAGACAGAAGTTATGGGTTTAAAAAACAAAACAAAACAACATATAGTTTCCATCCAAAGCCAATAATTGACTTTAACCAGTTACTCATTCCTAATATTTATCCCACTAGAATGCCTGAAATAACATTTGATGAATGTGATGACTATATTAGGTTCTGATTTCTTTCTAGTTTCTATGAATCACCTTTTCTAATACGGAAAATGAGCTGTAACACCTGCCCACATAAATATTTGAGAAATAAGCTTTGTTCCACCATTCAGAATATATTCATTTGTTTTTAATTAAATAAATTAGGGCAATCCTGGCAATCAGAACAATGGAAAGCGTTCTATTAGCTGCATTACATAATTACATATCTGTATGTTATTAAAAATAAATGGCACCAACTTGAGTAATTTAATCTCTGGAACTGTTTAATTATATTCTGGAGGATCTGTAAATAAACTTATATAAATAAGTACAAATTTTTTATCATTTGAGCATGCCTACTACAAAATCTTCCTTTGAGAATTAAGATAACTAATTTTCAGTTTTAGTACTTTTAAAAGTAGATTTCATGTTTAACAGAAATGAAAATAAGTGCAGAGAGGGGCAGCTAGGTGGCTCAGTAGATTGAAAGTCAGGCCTAGATATGGGAGGCCCTAGATTCAAATCTGGCCTCAGACACTTCCTAACTGTTTGAAACTGGGTAACACACTTGACCCCCATTATCTAGCCCTTACCACTCTTCTGCTTTAGAACCAATACACAGCACTGATTCTAAGATGGGAGCTAAGGGTTTTAAAAAAATGCATAGTACCATCAAAATGTATAGCATCTTGGGGCAGCTGGGTAGCTCAGTGGATTGAAAGCCAGGCCTAGAGACAGGAGGTCCTAGGTTCAAACCCGGCCTCAGACACTTCCCAGCTGTGTGACCCTGGGCAAGTCACTTGACCCCCATTGCCTACCCTTACCAATCTTCCACCTATAAGTCAATACACAGAAGTCAAGGGTTTAAAATTAAAACAAACAAAAAAAAACAAAATGTATAGCATCTTAAGTAAAAGCATTTCAAAGATGATTTTATACCTGTCACTTTGGCATAGGGCCTTTTCATACCTAAGAGAAATAAATGGCCAATGTCACTGGCATTTAAAAACTAAGGAAATGGCACAAATCCCAGTCTGAACCAATTAACTTTGTTCCACAAATACTACCTATAACTATCTCCAAAATACATGTTATTTCTAGGATGATGTCCAAATAAAGTGTCTATATAGTTCAGTGCAAGTCCATCAGCAGCGCATATTGGTGAATTATAATGAAGGCTGAGAGAAAACTAGTTTTGGCTATGCCATAATTACTTGTGTGATCTTGGGAAAAGTAACAAGCACTCTGAACTTCAATTTTTCCATATGTAAAAGAGGAAAAGATTCTAAGATCCTTTCTAACATGAATAATCTGTGATTCCTGAGGACAATGGGTCAGAAATTTTGACCTATAAATTAATCAAATCAATCTAACATCAAGTACTACCTAATACTCACCACGCACTGTGCTAGGCACTGGGGACACACATAAAAAGAACAAACAAAACAAAGACAATATATCAGGGAAACCATTACATACATACCCAAATATATACGAAATTGATACATTGTAATAGTTAGGAAATAAGGACAGCAGTCACAAACGAAGGAAATATTTAGGCCATAGGGTTTGAGCTACATCTTAAAGGAAGCAAGGGAACCTCTAAGATTGAGTTGAAGAAGAAATACATTCCAGACATGTGGTACAGTCAGTGAAAATGTACAAAGCTGGAAGATAGATGTAGTATGTGAGAAACAGAAACAAGGCCAGTATGGCTGGGCCACAGGGTGTGGGAAAAAGAAAAACAAATAATAAATTTAGAAAGACTGCAGTCAAGTTGGGAAAGACTTTAAAAGTCAAAGAGGAGTTTTGATTAGATTCAAGTATAATAAGGAGCCAGTAGAGTTTACTGAATAGGAAAATGGCTTGGCCAGATCTGTAATGAGGGGAAATGGCTTGGCAGCTCTCTAAAATAAGAATTGGAATAGGAAGAGCCTTGAGGTGAGGAGCTTAGAAGCCATAGCAATGGGCAGGAGGTGCTAAGGGTATGAACCAAAGTGGCAATTTGGTTGAGTATGGAGAAATTGTGGTATGGACAGAGGTACAGAATGGGATATCCAAACTGACTGGATACATGGGATGAGGGATGGAGAAATCAAAGAAAACATTAAGATTATAAATCTGGAAAACTAGAACATAGGGAAGATGGGTCCTGTTGTGCCAGTGTGAGATGTCTCCTAGATATCCAGTGTGAAATGTCCAAAAAGCAATTAGTAATGTGAAACTAGAGCTCAAGAGAAATAGAATTTACCAGATGGACACATTTCTAAGTTTCCTACAGAGAGCTGATATGGTCACCAAAAGACAAAGTACAGAGAAAGAAAAGAGTGACCTTGTATAGAGCCTTGGAATAGACCTATAGTTAGGGGACATAATATGGATGATGATGGAGCCAAGGAGGAGAATTAGGAGAGAGCAACATCACAAAAACCCATAGAGGAGAAAACAGAGAAGAGAATGGTGAAGAGGATCAAATGTTGTAAAGAGGTCAAAAAGGATAAGAACTGAGAAAGGAGTGAATGAATGAATAACACATTTATTTTATTAAGTGCTTAAGAGTTGGGGATACAAACAGAAAAAGTGTCCTTGCTCTCAAAGAGCTCTCATCTGACAAAATAGAAAACATGTGAAAGGTTTCAGAGCACATCAAATGGAAAGGTCCTATGATCCTTAGGGTATAGCAGTAAAATGGATGGTGATGCTTCTTCCTTAGTGTCATTTCCACTGATGAAATACTGATAAAAGATCATGAGATCTGTCAATTCAGAAATCAATGATTACTGCAAAGAGAAATTTCAACTGAGTGATATGGGTGGAAGCCAAACTACAAAATGTTAAGGAGTAAAATGGAAATGGAAGCAATAACTAAAGGTGGCATTTTCTAGAAGTGTAGCTAAGACAAGGAGAAGAAATATAGGACAGTATTCTGAAAAGGATAGGGAGTCCAATGTAAGTTGTTTTTGTTTTTTTTTAAAGATGGAGACTTGGGTATGTTTGAAGACAGAGGGATATAAAAGGGAAGTGACTGAGGCTACAATCTGCTGGAGAAGTGTAATGCAGAGATGCATTCAAGGCTTTAACCTTTGCAAAACCTTACTGTAGGACTTCTGGCAGTTGACCAGCCTTAGAACTCTGACAAAGTTCAGTTGGTCCCAGAAGCTTGTGAAGAGTGGAGGGGCAAACTGGGCTCTGCCTTCGAGTTGTAACCTTGCCTTGAATCTGTGCTTTTGTCTTTGACATTTGGAGCTTAGCTAACTTCTCTGGACCTCCCTGATCTTCCCTATATCATCCCCTATTATCTTCCTGATTTCCTGTGGGCTTTGGGAGAAGGGTGGATTTTTGGGTTGTAGCAATTAGACTTTGAGGATTTAGTTCCCCATAGACAAGTAGGGCTTACCCTTGAAACAAACTATCCTTTGCTTCATTGTTTTAGTACTTCCTAACTTCAAGGGCAGCCAAACTTCCCTGGCTGAGAGAGAGCAGGCTCTCTCTTCAGTCCAAGCCATTCCTGTGACCCTCCCCGACCTGGAGTTTTCCCTAACGGCTGTTAGGGAAACCTTGTACCCCTCTCTCCTTGATAATCAACCCTGAAACTTTAATAAACCCCATTGTTACCTATTCAAACCCTTTGTTAAATCATTGGCTCAATGATAAATGAAGGTTAAAAGAAAGGAAGGAATTATTCTCTTTATTTTCCTTGAGAGAAGCTGGAGGCGTCCATCTTGGGAGGAAGTAGTTGTCTATACTTCCTGCTGGAAACCCTTCAGTTTCACTAACAGGGAGGAGCCTCAGGATTCCTTCTTGGTGGACTTGAGAAACTAACTAGAAAACCCTCTAGTCAGGTTCAAACCACTTCTGACTGGCCCTAACCTTTGTGTCAGTAGAAATACCATTTTCCCTGGAAGAGTCCAGCCTTCCTTCCCAATAACCTCTGTCTCTAGTCTGAGGGTCTCCCTGTTGCAGCCGCCTCCCCTAATTATCTCATCATCTCCCTTACCATTCATTATACTGCCTTGACCTCTATTTCCCTAAACTCAGCCATTCCCTTACATCTCTCCTTACCTCCTCAATCCACTATTGCACCTTCCTTTCCCATCAAAGGTCCAAAATCTCCTATATTTACCTTTTCTTCAAACCCTCTAATTTGCCTTTTCTTTATTATCTTTTTATTACAGAAGATAAAAGTCCATGAAGAGAAGTTGTCCTTGGCAAAAAAAGGGGGGGTTGGGGGTGGGGGGACTACCTCAATAGAAGGAAAAGAGGGAAAGAATGGGGATCTAATGTCAAGAAGTCAGGAGATGAAGAGAAAGAAAGAAAGAAAAGAAAGCTCATAGTGAATGGCCTTCCATTTTCTTAGTAATCTCAGCTGAGGGTGTATAAGTAAGAAAAAGATATGGGAGGTTGGACGAAAAAGGACAAGGTTTAAGAAAAATACAAGAAACTGTTTCTGTTTAGATGCTAACAATCATGGGAAAACATCCCAATAAATCTCATTTCACTGCTCCCAAGTACTTCCAGGCATTTTAATTCACAATAGTTCTAACCTAGCCAGAGTCAGAGCTAACATTTATAGAGTGACTTATTTGCAAAGCCCTTTTCTCACAATTGCATAAGGAAGGCAGTATGTGAGAGAGAGGCAAGGACAATTAAGGCTCTATGAGGTAAATTGAATTGTCCAAGGTCATAGAATTTGTAACTGAAGCCAGGTTTCCTGTTCCTAAGTCCTGTTCTTTTTTCTATACACTGAGCAGTCTGAAGGAATCTTTGTTATTCCTATTTCTCTAAGTGGAAACTTCTCAAATACCACTCAAATACATCCATTTACCACTTTTAACTTATGAAGATATTACAAATGTCCTTAGACATACTGTCACATATTTCTGATACAATACCCTAGGCAAGTGTATCCTATACAAAGATGATCAAAACCCCTAGCTATCACAGGGATTCTTTTATTTTGTCAGTCCATGACAATTTACATAAAGTTGCTAATTTTTTCTTTTGAATTTAAATTTTTTTTTGGAGGTCAAGGTATTTTCATTTTCAATCAGAAGATGCTCTCCTGAATTCTCCTCACTTCTCTCTCCTCTCCCACTACTCTTTAAACAGGAAAATGAAAAGAGAGAAGGTATTTAATAATATTCAAGACTTTCTAGTTGTGATCAAGTGGACTGTAAGAGAAATAATGATTCTGGAAATCCCCTCCATAAGATTTTTTTTTAATTATCCTTTACCTTCTTTCTTATCAATTCTAAGACAAAAGAGTGGCAAGAGCTAAGCAGTCAGGATTTCAGTGACTTGCCCACACAGGTAGAAAGAATCTGAAGCCAGAATAGAACCCAGGTCCTCTCAACTCCAGGCCTAGTACTCTACTCTATCCATTGTATTACTACCTAGCTGCCCTGCTCCACAGGAATTTTAAAGGGAGTAGATAAGTGACCTTTTTAGTGGTGCTCTGAGCACCATTCTAATTCCAATCTGAAAGACTGACTCATTAACCATAAAACAAAGGTCTTACTCTTTTTCATGGACTCCTTTGGTGGGCTGGTAAAGCTTAGGAGCTATTTATCAGGAAAAAAGTGATTTTAAATGCACAAAATAAAAAAACCTAAGATTACAAAAGAAACCAAATAAACTGAAATAGTTATCAAATATTTTTAAAAATTCACAAGTCCCAGGTTAAAAAGCCCTAACCTTGAGATTCCCTCCAGTTTTGGGATTATAAGAATACACATATATATGTCTTACTTATATATATATACACATATATATGTGTGTGTATGTATGTATGTATGTATGTATGAAGAGTTAAAAATTGCTACTACCACAATGGGATTTTTAAAATGAATTCTTTTCTTCACTAAGTTGGCAAAACCAAATATTTCAGTAGCTAAGGTAGACAAGAGAACAGACTTGAAGTCAAGGTCTCCTGTTCACCTTAGGCCATACATACCTGCTCTCATCAGACATCATAAACATCAAAAACCATTTTTAAATATCACTTTTTATGAATTACATTTAAGTAAATGGGAGATCAGAAGAACTCTATTTTTGTCAGCAGTACACATAAAGAAGCACATTTTAAGTTTGTTGAGGGGTACAGAATGGGAATCATATTTTAGGTTTCACCAATGTTTATTTGTCCTTAACTGATATTAAGCAGATCAAATGTATTGTCTCATGTAGTTGTAGCCTGAATATTAAAAGTCAGGAGCAACAGTAATACTTCGATGCTCTGCTATTTTATGGCTTGGGGCATAAAAGATTCAAGACCCTGCTCAATGGTGGTCTTCAAAAGCCTGGCAAAACCCAAAGAATAAAGAATAACAACCTCAGTTAAAGAGATGATGTAGGTTATCTACTCCAACCCAAACTGGTAACAGGAATGGACTTTTTCAACTTCTCTGCCAAGAAGTCATTCATCTTCCACTTCTGGATGGTTCTAATGATGAGGAAGTTTTTTCTTAGATGAGTGTGAAATCTGCCTCTCAATCTAATCTCCCAGCCTTAGTTCTACTATCTGGGAGCTATACAAAATGTAACTATTCCTCCTTCCACATCACAGTCATGCAGGTACTTAACTCTGTCCCAATTAAACAGCCTCTGTTCTAACAACCAATCCTCAGGAGCAATGGTTTTTACTACCCTCACCATCCTGTCTGTGCTCTTCTAGGCAGCTTGTCAAAATTGTTTCTTAAAATGTGGAGTCCAAAATGGAACAAAATATTCTAAGTATGACTTGATGACTATATAATCCAGTGAGTCTCTCATCTCCCTCATCCCAGATATTAGGTTTCTATTAGCCTGGCCTTGATATCTTCACTGTGGTTTGGTTATCCAGTAGCACTGCTGACCACTAAAACCCTTAAGTCCTTTTCACACTATTTCATGACTCTTCTCTAGCTACCATTGCTCCATACTATATAAAGTTGATTGTTTTAAAATAAAAACATAGAACTTGACATTTATCTTTTTTTCAAAAAAGTATTTGTAGAGTGCTTTGCAAACATTAAAGAGTGACAAAAATTTATCATCATCATGGATAATGAAAATTTTCAAAGTCTGAAGCAAAGGAAATAAACAAGCAGAGGAGCCTTAAATCTAACATGCTGTTATTATATGCTTTGGAAAAAGAGGTTATCCATAACAGAGATTTTGGACTTCTCTTTTGTTTATGGGTGTGTTCAAGTTTGTTGGTTCAGAATA
The DNA here is from genome assembly GCF_016433145.1 of Gracilinanus agilis. Taxonomy (NCBI): domain Eukaryota; kingdom Metazoa; phylum Chordata; class Mammalia; order Didelphimorphia; family Didelphidae; genus Gracilinanus; species Gracilinanus agilis. The sequence goes on from NC_058131.1 coordinate 53,724,146, forward strand.
ACAATTCAGAATTATAAAAGTTCTGAATAACAAAGTTCAGAATAACAACAAACAAAAAAAACGATTACAATTTGAGGCACAGTAATTGTACAGTTTATGGGCACTACAGGAACGAGCAGTTATATATGTACCCATTTCATGACTGTTAAATCCCTAGTTCCACTGGAATTTACACAGTCAAAATAATTGAGAGATCCTCAATGATAATGGTATATTTGCTATAACTAGCGCTCATCACTCCATCAATTACTCTCTCCCTGGCTATTCCCCATGTCTGGAACTCTTTCCCTCCACATTTCCTCCTCCTAGATTCCCTGACTTCCTTTAAGTCTCTGCAAAAATCCCACCCACTACAAGACTTTCCCAGCCTCGCTTAGATTTATTGCCTTTTTTATGAGAGTACCCACCAATTTATCCTGCATAGATCCCATTTGTATAGCTGTTGGAAGGTTATCTCCCCTCTACCACCCTTTGAACTGGAAGCACCTTGGGAAAAGGGGAAATTTTTTGGCCTTTCTTTATATTCCAAGGTTTTAGTACAGTGTCTAACATATAGTAGACACATAATAAAAGTTAAATGACTAACTCAAAGACAGACACTCATCACAGACCGACACAGGAAAGATAAGCATAAATGGGGTGCAATCTTCATCCCTAGAAGGATGTGTAAATCACGGATATCTCAGCTCCATGGAAACCAAAGTCCTGAGAGCATCAATGACTTACAGTACAGAATAATAACCCTGAGTTACCAAGCAAATATTCAATTATATTCAATATACTCTTTTTAAAAGGGTCATAATTTTAGAATGATATCTATCTAAGATGGTTAAATTTTTGTATATGATGTTTGTAAAAACTTCACTATCAGGGGCAGCTGGGTGGCTCAGTAGATTGAGAGCCAGGCCCAGAGATGGGAGTTCCTGGATTCAAATCTGGCCTCAGACACTTCCCAGCTATGTGACTCTGGGCAAGTCACTTAACCCCCATTGCCTAGCCCTTACCACTTTTCTGCCTTAGAATCAATAGACAGTATTGATTCTAATACAGAAGGTAAAAGAAAGAAAGAAAGAAAGAAAGAAAGAAAGAAAGAAAGAAACTTCACTGTCCAAGAAACTCATTTATTGGGATTAGGTAGCTGGACTTGATATGCAATAAAAATGCCTGATATTCATTTAGTGCTTTAAGGTTTAAAAATCAATATGTATAACAACTTGAGGAAGAAGGTACTACTAATATTACTCCCATATTAGATGAGAAAATTGAGACTTCTCTAGGAAGATTAAGTCATTTTGCCCATGGTCACATATTTAGTAAAGAGGATTCAACCCCAGTTGTCTGTGTTGTATGAAACACCAGAGTAGAAGAGAAAAACTGATGAGGCATCAGGTTATAGTAGAAAGGGCAGTGTACTTTAAGTCAAAAATTTTAAATTCAAATACTAGCTCTAGTAGTTATTATCTTTGTGATCCATGACACCAGCGTCCTTATCCATAAAATGAGGACTGGAAACAGGTGGTTTTTACAGACCTTTACAAGTCCAGATCCTAAGGCCTTAATGGTCATCTGGATATGATCCAGTTAAAGCACTTTATGTTTTTCAATGAAAACTATTTTTTCTGACAAGTATTCACAAGTTGAATTGTTGAAATTGTTAAATTTCAGTTTAATTGTTAAAACATTTATTAAACATTTAGAACTTTGTTCAGAACACTGTACTATGCATAACAGACACACACAAAAAAAGAAAACAACTCCTGATGTGAAAGAGCTTAGATTTTACTGGCTGAACTTAACACATAAATGCAAATATATACATATAAAGTAACAGTCATTTCAAGATGGAGACAATGCTAACAAGTGGTATGTTCAGGAAAGGCTGCGTATAGGAAGAGAAATCTGAAACACCATCACCAAAAGCAGACAGGCATTCTATGAGGTGGGAGCTAAAAGTAAACTTATTCCAAATATAGGCAATCACTTGTGCAAAAGCAAGACATGAAGGAGAGTGGCTAGCAATCTAGTTTGACTGATGCAGAGAATACATTAAGAGTAATATTAAATCAATGATACATGTAAAACCCAGTAGAATTGTGCATCAGCTAAGGGGGGTTCTGGGGGTTGGGGCAGAGGGAAAGAACATGAAATATGTAACTATGGGGAAATATTCAAAATAAAAATATAATTAATTTTAAAAAAAGAATAATATTAAATAAGATAGGATGGATAGGCTAGGACCAGACTGTAGAGGACTTAAAATGGAAGAAAGAGGGTTTTCTAGTTTATCCTAGAACTAGAGAAGAAAGGAAAGGCATTAGAGATCTCTGGGTAAGGGAGTAACAAAGTCAAATGACTGATTTAGGAGTATCAATTTAGTAGCTGTGTACAGGAATATATTAGAAAAGCCTGAGAGAAGAAGCACAGAGATCAATTAGGAAGCCATTACTATTGACCAGGCCAAAGATAATGTAGATATGGGGCTGGAGAAGTAGAAAGATGATGATCAACAAGACACCCAAATGATTATTAAACACAGGGTTCTGTGAACAAGATAGATGCTGAGCCAAATCGTAAATAGCCAAGAGTTGGAAAGATCTGAAATGTATCACTGAATAAAAGATATCCTCAGGTTCTAAAATATAACATACTTCCCCTGGAAAATTTTGATATTATTTGTATGAATCATATTCAAGACAACCAAGCCAAACTGAATTCTTTAAAGGCACAACTTAGGATATTGGGTGGATAATAGAAACTATTGTAATTTTAAAAATGTGCTTCCTTTGTACTTGGTATATTGCTCCTATATTTCAGATAAAAGACACTGCGGAACAAAAGCAATGGTCATTCAGATCCAAGAAATCAGATATATCCATGAAAAGAAAACAGCATAACCTAAGAAGAGGAACACCAGCATAGGTTCTTGTAAGATTATGTAAAGGTAAAAAGATATTTAAAACACAAAATGAGTATGCCTATCTGAATAAAAGATTAAGAGGAAATTCTAAGCTAAGCTACAGGGAAGCAACAGATAGGATAATAAATAGACCAGTGAGAAAAACCAGATGCATAAATCAAATCATTTTATGAGACACTGTTAGGACTGTGTTATTGTTTGGAAGCTTAGGACCAACATTAACAAAACAAAACAACAGAAGGTTTACACATGTTTTTCAAACACGTGAGATAACAAATAACATAGTTCCATGTTTTATTAAGTGGTAATTGACCATAAGGATTCTCTCTATTTCTCTAAATATGATCTTGTTCAAAATTTATTAAGAAGTGGAATGAACTTCGAGCTAAAAGTGACAAGATTTTGGTTCTAGTTCAGGATTTCCCTTTCTGAATGACCAAAATGTTAGAGCAAGAGAGAACCTAAGAGATAATCTTGTCCAGTTCTCTCATATTAGAGGTAAGGAGAAGTCAGGTGGTTAGATTCCAGGACTATAATCCAGATCTCTCAGACTAGATAAGTAAAAAGTTTAGCAGTCCAGTGTTCAATAAACCCAAAAATAAAAACTACTGGAGAAAGAAATCTATTTTGACAACTGCTGGGAAAATAAGAAGACATTCAGCAGGAATCAGGTCTAGACCAGTACCTTACACCTTATTCCCACTCCAAAATAACAACTTCTCTTTGGAAGTCTGGGCAAGTTACTTTATCCCCATTGCCTAGCCCTTACCGCTCTTCTGCCTTGAAACCTATACACAGTATTGATTCTAAGACAAAAGGTAAGAGTTTAAAAAACAAAGTTAACAAATATTTGGGTTTTTATTGACTTGGTAAAAAAAATGAGATAATTTTTTTCAACCTGAGCCACCTAGCTGCCCCAAATGAGGTAATATTTGTAAAGCGCTTGGCATAGTACCTGACACAAAGTAAGTACTACAAAAATGTCACCTGTTATTGTTACATAGAAATTATCCTTGGCAAGCATAGCCTTTGACAGGCCTGACATGGTCACCATTATGCCACAATGAAACATCAAAGTAGGAAATTTAGGAAAGGTTTCCAATTTATAACCAAAATTAACTCCTTTTATTTGTAAAGAACTGTTCAAACTGTTTAGTGAATGTTAAAATCAACACAGAAGGGGCAGCTGGGTAGCTCAGTGGAGTGAGAGTCAGGCCTAGAGACAGGAGGTCCTAGGTTCAAATCTGGCCTCAGCCACTTCCCAGCTGTGTGACCCTGGGCAAGTCACTTGACCCCCATTGCCCACCCTTACCACTCTTCCACCTATGAGACAATACACCGAAGTACAAGGGTTAAAAAAAAATAATCAACACAGAAAATAGGGAAAGTATTCCAACAATACACCAACATCCAAAGCATCTTATTGCAATTTATAAAATGGGAAATCAAAAAATCAGTTACACTGACTAATAGATTTCATGGTACATCACTGAGTGCTTATAATATAGTGTAAAATGTTTCACAAGGCCAAGAGATAAATTAACTATAAATGTGAGTGCAAAAATTAATTTCTTCTACTCTAAGCAGAAAACAATTGTTTTTACATTGTGGAAAATTTTCATTAATATGACACATGCGAAACATTTAGCTATTTAAAATTATCTGTTTCATAAACCAGATGATATGGTATTGTCATTTTAAGACCTCAAGTATCAAGAATATATGTTTGTCACAATTTACTGAGGTCGCACAATGGTTAAATTTCCTACATGGTACTATGGATTTAATTCTAGTGCTGGCTGTCAGAAAAAGAAGTGAGACTCCATTCTTGCTAAGCACACAGTAGGAACTTCATAAAAACATAATGAGTAAACATAAATGTAAGAATTAACCAATGTCATGAATGGCTTAAAATACTGCCAGGGACACAAAGGTTAAACGAGTTGACCTCCCTTCAGGTTCTTTTTAGTTAAAAGAATTTACAACTTAAAAGTTTAGAGTTCTGACAAAAGAGAAATTTCAAGAGGCAATACATTATTATCAATTTCAACTCAAAAAAATATTTTATTGTGCATTTATGGAATTACTGGTATGAGTTATTTTAGATAAAAATCTTAATTTTTATTTTTAATGTAAAATTTATTTAAATAAAGGAAATATAAAGTTACAAAATAATTACTTGGGTTTTTGTTAATTTGGTAATCAAATGAGGTTATATTTTTAAAGAACTTAGTACGGTGCCTGGGCTAAAGTAAGCAACTATATAAATGCTAACTATTATCACTAATCTCTCCTTAGTTTGAAAACCCACAAAATCATCCCAAATTTACTGAAGACACCCAACATCTATCCTTACTCCTCCCAGCCAGTCACTATTCATTTCAATTCAATTAGTTGCCTATTAAGAGTATCTATCTGTGTCGAGTGTCCCATTTCACCAAGAGAGATCTGGAATATATATGTGTATATATGTATAGACATGTTTGTATGTAGACATGCATAGCATTATCATAAGATTATATATGCGGTGTGCAGACTGTGCATCTAGACATAGATATACACATCTGTTATAGTCACATCATATTTTATTACATATTGTATCGATAATATATAATTATATACATAATATTATATTACTACGCATATTATTTTCTAAAAGTTAAGATTCTAAAGATACATTCACTCACACTTTATTCTCATTGTCATCTATCCTTCCCTACTTCACCAACTGGATTTCTGTCACAGTATCATGAAAATGTTCCCTTTTTTTATAGCTCTCTTCTCCCCCAAAACACTGTACAGAAGAAGTTGTGATTATACTTGAATGACTTCAGCTTTCCATTTCTCTGATTTACTCTATTGAGTAAAAGCTCTTGGAAACACAGAAATGGCCTAAACTCTGGCCTTCCTTACATAATATTTTCTCATGTCATTTCATACTTTGAAAGGCACTTACCCCTGAATGCAAGCAGTACAAACACTATTTCCTCCATTTTGTAAATAAGGAAATGAAGATTCCAAGGTGATAAACAATATGAGAAAGTAGCCAGGATATTCTAAATCCAACTTGAGGGCTCTCTCCACATCATATTCATTCACTAACAAGATGATCTTGACTTTACCAAGCTTACTCAAGAACATTGACAAGGGTGGTTTATTGGATCTCCACAAGGCATATCTCAACAAATGAATCATTAAGAGACAGCAATATGTTATTTGCAAAAGCAGACCAGAATGCTACTGTCACAGTTCATGTAGTTAAGACTTTGGGAAAAGCCTCTAACAAAAGTGTACTTGATGACTCAAGTTCCCAAGGAATCAAGGACAAAATTTTAAGAGAAATTCACAGTGGGGTGAAAAAAAATAAAAGAAAAAGAAATGACGTGCATAATCCTTGACATATTATTGAATTCAAAGACCATAAAATATTAATTTCACTCCCCAATAATTTCAGGAAATTAACCTACAGGGGGGAAATGGGGGAGGAGACTTTTCTTTTTTTTTTTTTTTTAACTTAATAAAGAGCTCCCCCTGCAGCATAAAATGGCTTTTAAATTTAAACATGCCACATGCCTAACACATTGAAGAGCTTAAGATTCAGAAGTTATTGATTCAAATCCGGCCTCAAATATTAATTATCTATAAGACTCTGGACAAATCATGTAAACATTCCATGGTTCAGTTTCCAGAATTTAGATTCAAGATACTTCTAGCATTATATTTATGATCCTGTTATCCTATGAATTATAAGCCTGAAATATACCCTAGAAAGCATCCAGTTGGCTCCCATTATTTCACAAATAAAAAAAAAAAAGGAAGAAGGAGCCCAGTATATAAGAAATATCATGAATTTAAAGAAGGACCATGCTTCAAATCCTACATCTGTTTGCTTCAATCCCCTGCTCTGGGCATATTTTCTCATGTATAAAATAAAAAGATTTGAAGGAGGAGAAAGTCCCTTTTAATTCTAAATCTAAGACACCAATCAAGCCCAAAGAGTTGACCTAACATCTCCAAGGTTCTTCAGCTTATAGCAATAGATATGGTTGGTTACAAGGTTTATCACTGTACACTGTCTCTCCAAAAGAGGAGTGGGTGGAGTAGCCATTTCATATTTCTAGTGCTTATACTAAACATTGGCCAGTTCTTCAGGTTATACCTACATATTAGACTATTTTTGAACAATAGCCCTAACACGTGTATATTATTCATAAACCTTGCTAGTTTATTAAAAGCAAATTGGCACGGAGACAACTAGGTGGCTCAGTGGATTGAGAGCCAGGCCTAGAGATGGGAGGTCCTAGGTTCAAATCTGGCCTCAGACACTTCCTAGCTGTGTACCTAGGCAAGTCACTTGACCCACATTGCCTAGTCCTTAGCACTCATCTGTCATGAAACCAATACACGGTATTGATTCTAAGTTGGAAAGTACAGGTTTTAATAATAATAATAATAATAATAATAATAATAATAATAATAATAATAATAAGTTGGCAATCTCTTCTTGACATGTACAGAAATAAGGCATAGTTTTCCTTTTTTTTTAATTCATCAATAAATTACATCACTATGGCCTCTTTCAGTGGCACTGATATACTATGCTACAAAGTGTAAAAGTACTTAACATTTGACAAATATTTCTTGACCACAAGAACTCTTGCTGGGTACTATGAGGGCTACAAAGCATCACAGAACATGATCCTTATCTTGTCAAACACCACATTCTTTTCCTCTTTATATAAGTATTTGTTGAGATGTAACTATATTCATCATCTAAAGCCCTAAAGACTTACATAATTTTATGTTTTACCAACAAATTATTTGCACATCCTCATAGTGATGCTACGCAGCTGTAAGTCATGGAAGACTATAATCTGAAAGAGGCAAAATGATAAGTAATTCCGTATCAACAAGCATTTATGTAGTAAGTGCTCACTATGGACCAGACACTGGGGTAACTGGGTAATTTAAAAATACAACTGAAAGACACATGTTGAGTATAAACTGGGTGATCACATTATCAGCGATGGTTTATACTTAGAAAATCCCACAAAAGACATTATTAAGGATAAGCCCTGAGCAGAAAAGTGCAACTTAGGCATGCAGGGAGAATGAGAAATGACAAGCTATTACTGAGATTGCAAGAGAAGCTGAGTGAAATGAACCCAACACACGGGGCAGATCCTCTCAGAAGGATTTAGAGGAAGATGTGAATGAGAATAGGAGAGAAGGAAAAGTCACAGAGGTCTGCCTCTCTGTACATCTACAACACAGGGATCACTAATCCCACTTAAGTCTCCAAGAAAGAAACATAAGAACCAAATGAACTATAAGCTCAGCATAAATTGGTTTAAAAACAAAAAACTTTGAGACATCCTAAATATTTCTGCATTTCTATGAGTTTATCCATACCCTCCAATGGGCAGACTGAAACCAAGTCTACTCATTCTGGGAAATCCTCAGCAATGTGCTCCCAAAACTCCCTCGTGAAGAGTGAGGCAAAGCCAAGGGAGTGATGTAGCAGAGTCCAGCAGAGCTCTATCATACAACTCCAAAGAGATCTAGAAGCCATTGACTGAGTACTGACTAAAAAATCCAAGACAAAAACCACAAGGAGTCATTTTTCCAGCCCAAGTCAGCAGAGAGAGACAAAGAGATCCACAGATCCTGGGGAATTCTACCTAAGGAATCCACCTGGGAGATCCATGCCAGTTCAGGGATACCAAGACACAGAGGTCTCAAACCCAGCACAGAGAAATTAATTACATCAACACTCCCATTAGATTATAAGATCCTTGAGGAAAGGGACTATCTATTGGCTCTTTTTATATCTCTGGAGCTTAGCACAGTACCTGGTACAAAATAGGCACTTAATAAATATTTATTAACTGGTTAATTAAACTTGTGCAAATTGAGAGATATTGTTTCAGTTATGGCCAAAACAGGAATTTGTTTTGATTAATTATATCTGTTTGTGTAACATATTTTTTTAAATGAGGGGAGGGAGGGTATAGAAAGCTGAATGATGTTGATTAAAAAAAAATTAAATTGAAAATCCTTGGGGCAGCTGGGTAGCTCAGTGGAGTGAGAGTCAGGCCTAGAGACAGGAGGTCCTAGGTTCAAACCCGGCCTCAGCCACTTCCCATCTGTGTGACCCTGGGCAAGTCACTTGACCCCCATTGCCTACCCTTACCAATCTTCCACCTATGAGACCATACACCGAAGTACAAGGGTTTAAAAAAAAATCCTTTTTAAAAGATCTACCCAACAATAAGGGGAGAGCTTTCATCTAGATATTTTCAGTGTAGTCCTTGGACTAAAATATATCATTCATCTGTTATCTCAAGTTCTTCCTACACAACTAGCCATTTTCCAATCTTACGTTTCCTGAATAGCTTATGTATCCCATGCCTTTGACATAAGATGCTACACTTGCTTCATCTCCTCTTCAGAACAATCATGATTCATGTACCTAAGCATAACTTTGGTGCCACTGCCAATTCTTAGCCATATGCCATAAGAGCTGATTGTCTTTCATTCAATTAAATGGGTGCTATTCTATTTTCTACAAGAAAGAGGAAGGGACTGTTTTAACCCTTTATTAAGTAGAAAATTAACAGAACTAAACCAAAATTTTCCAAGAAATTAATTTAAAGGAAGTACCTCTGTGGAGCACAACTTTACAGGCTTTCAGTTACATGACAAAAGTCAGTACCACATCACAAAATGAGACAATATGCCTGTACCTTTTAGAGACCAACGATCAATTTTAAATATGTTTTAAATACACTAAACAGCAATTAGTACAGACTACAAGCGTTTTGTAGAGTATAACCACTGTAAAATCTGGGTCATTCCAAAGTCAACTTTAGGCTTTTAAGTTCTCTCTTACAAGAAGATAAGAACAAGCTGCCTAGTTGCAACTTTTGGTTCTTATCAAGAAATAAAATGACTAAATCAAGAGGACAAGCCTATCATTCTTTAGCAGTTTTATATTAATAATGCAATTTCTCTGAAACCAACTAGCCTCCTTAACATTCTACAGCTAAGCAAAGTTGTTTCCAGTCATGGGGGGAGTTGGGGAGGGAGGGAGGGTTAGGGAGCACACTAATCCAATTCCCACAACATAAATCTCATTGAACATTTTTAATGGATGATTCTACAAAAGTTCCAAAGTAAATCTGATCTAAGGGACATTAATGGATTAGCTGTTTTTTCACCATTTACATATACAACAATCACATTTTTTAAAGGAAAAGGCCACATTTGTCTGAATATAATCTATGCCAAGCAATCATATCTAAAAGAAAAATTTCAGCAAATGTTTCTATAGCATTAAAAACTTTCCGGGGTTAGAAACATCTGAACCATAATATATAAACACTTAGAAATACTATCATAAAACAATTTCAAAACACAATTCCTGACCTTCAAGTGTAACATCAAAATTAAAAACAGAGATATTATCAATGAAAATCCCTTGCAAAAAAAAATTCCTCTTACTAAAGTAACTTTCTTCCCAGCCTAAATTTTTTATCCAAGAAGTTCACCTTCTCAAATTCACATACCAATCTGACACAGAGAAAACACCGCTCTGAATTAACCTTTTGTGGATATATTTATCTATAACTGATAAGTCTCAAAATGCCGTCCTTTCTAGTAACATGACCTAAAACCATTTCAGAAAATTTTCCATCTGTTTATGTTTTCTAAATAAAATGTATATTACCATGAGCCATATTTATCTTAAAATATAAGTGATATAGATCATATTAAGAAAAAACAATAGGAGAAAAAAGTCAACTGGGTTTTTTTCAAATTTACATGATGCTCCTGTAATAAGAGTCATATCTATTTTAGGTAACCTAAGTTAGGCAATTTTCCCTTTAAGGCAGGGGTCGGCAACCTTTTTGGCCATGAGAGCCATAAAGGCCACATTTTTAAAAATGTAATTTCGTGAGAGCCGTACAGTGCTCACAGTGCGCGCTCCTGTAACAGCGCCTGAAAAAAAAAATTGACTTTATGGCTCCTGCAGAAAGAGCCATATCTGGCCCTCAAAAGAGCTAGATACGACTCAAGAGCCATACGTTGCCAACCCCCGCTTTAAGGGATGAGGAGATCATTTCAGGGCTTTTAGTTTTGTTTCCTTACTTTAAATGTAGAATATAAGGATAAAAGCTCATACTGAATTAATATCAGAACAAAAGAATTGGACTCAGATTCAGGTCCTATGTAAATTGTATGATTTATTAAATGATATCCATGTGAAACAGGTAAAGAATGACCCTTGACCAATCATTTCCCAACACTGTTCTCACCAGTGAGATTTCACCAACAGTTAGCTATGTAAGCAAAATAGCTACAACATTCACTTTTCCCTTCAAATCTTCAGGGTGATTTACAAAATCAGACATCCCATGCTCTGCCTGCTTAGTCTGTGTTTCCAGAAAACCATGTCTGATGGGATTAACATTTAAGAAATTCCAATTATGCTCACAAGCCTTTGCAACGTCCATATTTGTCCTGGAGAACACTGATCTCTGAGTCAGTTCTGGTTCCAATACTGCCAATTGTTAGCTATGAGGTGTCAGTAGATTCATTTAAGTCCCCGATTCCTCAACTGCAAAGGACCTAATGCCACCTCCTGGGGCACTGTCTACTTTAAAATGTTGTGAAAATCAAACAATATTAGAAGGAAAATGCTTTGGATGTTATCATTGACCCACAAAAGAAGTATAAGAAACTATTAGTAATGATATTGAATTCCAGAAAGATAATTTCAAGTAAAATAACCATCCCAGTTACTAAAACAAGAAGACTCAATTACACAAGGGTATACAAATACAAATAATTAAAAATCTATTTCTGACGAACTAGTAAATTTGAATAAAGATGTTAGAAATATGCATTTAAATCATCACAGTTTCTCCTTAAACTATCATATTTAGCTGGGGCTGAGGGTAGGGGACTGTCTCTTCTATAACTTCATCTCTTTAAAATGTTTGGGTTGGGTTTTTTTTGCCCTTATTTTCACTCCACTCTGGAAGCCAATTTTGGTCACAAAGGCATGCCAGGGGTTGAAAGTGTCAAGAAGCTCTCTAAGTAATAGACAAAATAAACAGAAGGCTCAGCAGAAGACCACATTCAGACACTTCCAGAGAGTAAATACACAACCACAATTTGGATGAGACAATTCAAGCAGTTCCTAACAATAAATAGCCAGTTATCTTTGCAGCATAGAGATCAGAACTCCCTTTTCTTCTCCCATTCCCCCTTCTCCTTTTTTCTCCCCCATGGCCTACTGCCTAGAACCTCACTCTCAAGTCTTCTTTTTCATACTTCTTAATCTATTTATTAATACTTAATTTAATTATACTCAATAATGAATTGTAGTGTTGTGTTTAATTCACATTTACCTTGTTTACATTTTGCACAGACTTATAGATCTCCATATTGTCTCCCGATAAGATAAGAAGATAAATAAGTTCTTTGAGAACAGGAATTTGTCATCTTTGTCATTTATATATCTCAATGCCTAGCACAGTGCCGGGCAAATAGTAACTGCCTAATAAATGCATGTTGAGGGACAGATTCTATCCCTGTGCAAAAGGGATGGGAAAGAGATAAAGCGAGCAAAATTAACTTTGATGAGAAGGAACATAAAGAGACTAAATAAGGCCATTCTGAAACTGACCACTCCATCCTCATTGATGACCCATCAGTCATATGCCCATACTCCAAGCCATCTTCACTTCTACCCCAAGAGGCTCTTCCAACCCTAAATCCTAGGCTTCATTCTGCTTTTCACTCCTGACTCCTACTCCAAGCCTTATAATGAATGGCTGGGTTAATCTCTCTGAAAAGCCTGTCAATCTTATTTTAATTCTTAGATGCATCTTTCTGGTGCATCTGAACACCAACCATTATTAGCACTTGTGGTCAGCTCTAAGGGGAAAACATAAGAGAAAAGAAGAAATTGGAAGGAACTTTTTTTTTTTTTTACATCTCGCTTCCCCTCTATTTTCTATTGCTGCTATCCCCAAAAAATCACTTGAAAACCTCAAAAGAGCCATGTGTATGGTTCAAGGACAAGACAGTAGGTGAGGGGGTCAAAGAGAAATTAAATGACATGTAGTAGAAACCAAAAGGAAAATTGATAGTCCTCACCTCATGGCTCATAGAAGAAAAAGGAAAACCAGAGAATCCTCCCTGACCAAGAAGCACCCCCTGAGGTAACATTAAAGCAAGACGCCACAGTCACTACAGTACCCTCCCTGCCACCAAATCCTCCTATCCAACTCCTGCCCTTTCCCTCCTAGCACCAACTTATGCCAGAATTCTCCCACTTATCTTGTACCCCCACAATTCTCAAACTTGGAACCATTCGTTTCATTTTCAACAAAAACATGTGGTCTTGGAATCCCAAACTGGATTTCAGAAGGTATTTTCCCAGAGAAATAATATATGATGAATAGGATCTAGAACAGTAATAATAATTCATGTCATTTAATGTTCTAGTATTTATAGAGCATTTTCTGAACAAACATATTACATAGGATGCATTATATAAGCTTTTATGATCTACTTCTGGAACTAACCACCATTCAGAGAAATGTACACCAGGTTTCAAATGGCTTAAAAAGGAAATTTCAGGCCACATACCATCATCAGCTGGGAGGCTGCCTGTGACTCCTTGTTTGGTTCTAGAAATCACATACTTGGAAATTAAGAAATGATTGAATAAACTGAAAAAAATATAGTCCTATCACACTCCTAATCTATCCAAAAGCTATGCTTTAGAAGCCTTTATAATATGTAACTGAAGTTTATGTAATGCATGCTTTCTAAATAACACAGTCTAAAAATGTAGGAGTAGAGATATAAAACACAAGACTATCTTCATTTACTGCAGAAAAGTGAAAGACTGCCATGATTAAAGTGAATAAAGTTTGTGAGATCCTGACAGGTCACTTATTAATACAACTATATCACTAGTCATGAAACGTTAAGAAGCACAGGGCATTGGGTTTGGTCTATCCATGTATATGATTTCATCAATGTAGGGGAACTTCCATGGGAAAATCCATCTACCAGTGAAAAATCTGCAATTTAGATACTAGACAGCTATATGGTATAGTGGATAGAATGATAGACTTGAAGTCAGGAGGAGCTGAGTTCAAATTCTGCCTAAAGGTTTAGTAGCTATGTGATTCTGGGCAAGGAACACCTTCCTTGACCCTCAGTTTTGTCATTTGTAAAACAGAGATAATAATAATGGCTATCTCATCACATATGCCCTTTGATCCTTGCTGAAAGGACACAATGAGATCTTAAAGCATTCTATAAATTGGCTCTTATAATCTGAAAGGATGCCTAGAGGATATCTATAACATGATCACTATATAGGGTATATACTATAAAGAATATGTAGTATATATACACGATATCATGCTTTTATTATTTTGCCTCTGTTTATTATTAGGTCTAATAAGATGACAATTAATATAAATAAAGGGAAAATTATTACACAAAAAGCATTCTTACAAGTTCAAGCTGAGGGAGGCAACTCTAGGAAAACGCAAACTTCTTGGAGACAAGAATTGTCTTGTTTTTGGCTTTGCATTCTAGGACCTAGCACAAGATCTAACAAACTGTAAGCACTTAATAAATGCATACAGAATTAAAGACTTGTGGTTTTAGTGAGCTGTGAGCTCAGCGTGGGTCAAGAGTGGAACATGGACGCCAAGAAAACCATTTTAACATTAAAGCAACAATAAAAGAAACTTCATGTGCAGAAACAAAAGAGGGAACAACAGTCCTGCTTGATCATGACCTGGTATTTCATTCTGGAAATCACATCTTGAAAAGGACTCTGATAAGGACACTGATGAGCTGGACAATGTCCTGATGAGGGTAACCAGAAGAATGAAGGGCATCAGACTCATGCTACATGAAGATCAGTTAAAAGCCAGGGAGGATGGAGCCAGAGAAGACTTTACAGAGCACATCATAGCTAAATCTGAAGGGCTACTAGGCTTGTGAGGTTGTGACCCAAAGATGAAAATTCAGAGAAATGAGTTGCGAAGAGCTAAGCTGAGGTTTAATGTAAAGTGATACTTACCTATAATTAAAGCTATGCAAAAGTGGGATGGACTAGGCTGCCTTGGAGGCTGAATGTCTTTCTTCTCAGTGAAAGCTGACGAGAAAAACCTAGGGGATTCTAGTCATATTTGCTGTAGAAAGACTTCAAATATGAGCTAGAATAGATAGCCTAGCAGATTTCTTCCAACTCTGAAATTATGGAATTTTCAATTTAAATCATCCATTTCTTATCACTTCATGCTTCTTTCTAGCTACCATTTTCTTATTTAATGATCTTCAAAAAGCTGTATTAATGCCACATGCAATAAAGTACAAAAAAATAGAAATTAAAGGTTCAAAGTCTAATTCTGTTTGTATGGTATATTAATTGAAATTCATAGACACTTTTGGGCCTAAAATAAAGTTTTATACAACCCTAAAATTAATAACAAGGTAAATAAATGACCTATCCTTCATAAAAATGTCTTACATAAAGGAAAGCATATTTAGGGTTAGCATTCTGTTTATTTTTCTAAAGAATTTTATGTTCATGGGATAGCTCAATGAATTATAGCAACTGATATATTAAACATTTTTGTTCCTTCTCATCAAAGGCAATGATCATCAAAGATCTGTAGATTTGGAAGGAGGAAAAGGGAGTAAAAGAGACTTTAAATTTAATAATCAATTATTAAACACATACTATATGCCAGACACTGTGCTGAAAACACAAAGGCATAAACAAGAACACCATTGGCCCTCAAGAAGCTTCCATTCAGGGGGTAGCTGGGTGGCTCAGTGATTGAGAGCCATGCCTAGAGACGGGAGATCCTAGTTTCAAATCTGGCCTCAGACACTTCCTAGCTGTGTGACCCTGGGCAAGTCACTTAACCCCCATTGCCTAGCCCTTACCACTCTTCTGCCTTGGAGCCAATACACAGTATTGAGTCCAAGACAGAAGGTAAGGGTTTTTTAAATTAAAAAAAAAAAAAAAAAGAAGAAGAAGATTCCATTCAAAAGAAGATTGGGAGGGAAAGGGGAGCATGTATACAAAAATAAATATAAGACATATTTTGTATTTCATACATGTAAATCATTTCATTTACATAAATCATAAGTAGTGTTGATAGGAAAGGTTTACCTTAACAATTGGGAGAAAGGTGAGTATTTGAAATGAAAGAAGAAAGCTAGGACAGAAAGATCAGGAAAGGTCCCTAGGTAGGAGGTAATATTGGAATAGGGACTTGAAGGAAGCCAGAAATTCTAAGACCTTAAAAATATTGATAGAATAAAACTTTATATGAGTAATTTTGAAATCCTATTTTTGGATTCAAAAAATTGGATTTATTCAGCAGCTTTTTGGGTATCATAATCTGCTTCAGGCTCCAAAGGAATCCACAGTGTGGAAGGCATCTTTATTCTCAGGCTCTAATAACTAGAAATAGAATGGCAAGTCTAGGAGGAAGATAATCCCATGGTGCCCTACCCTGGTCAGACCACATGTGGAATAGCATATTCACTAAAGGGTACCCCATTTTAGGAGAAGCACTGATAAACTAGAGAGAAATCCTATTTTCAGAGGACGACCAAGATGGAAATGGAACTTGACTTCAAGTCATAGAAGGGATAGGTTGAAGGAACTGAAGACATTGAACATGGAAAAGGGAAGGGAGGAAGAATATAGTAACTGTTTTTAAGCATTTGAAGGACCCTACATTGAGAAGGGATTAGAGCTACAAAATTATAATGGTCAAGTTTGGCCCCAAAGAAACAACATAAAAAGACATTTCCCTCCCCACCTAAAACACTTTACTGCAGACATGAGAGATCATGAGGAGAGAACATTTTATAGAAGTCAGATTTTTTTCAAATCATTAGTTAAGAACTTTTTTTCTTTCTTCCTTTCTTGACTCTATTTTTTTTAAACCCTTACCCTCCATCTTAGAATCAATACTTTGTATTGGCTCCTAGGTGGAAGAGTGGTAAGGGTAGGCAATGGGGGTTAAGAGACTTGCCCAGACTTGTCACACAGCTAGGAAGTATCTGAGGCCAGATTTGAACCAAGGACCTCCCCTCTCTAGGCCTGGCTCTCAATCCACTGGGCCACCCAGCTGACCCCTCTTAACTTTTTTTTATAAGACATGGATCTTTGGGGATAAGTAAGGAATTTTATAAAGACATCGATAATTTTTTCTTTTAAAAAAAGGATTATCCAACCATTCTGGAGGGCAATTTGGAATTATGTGAAAAGGGATTTAAAATATTGCCTGCCCTTTGATTCCACCATACCACTGCTGGGTTTGTACCCCAAAGAGATAATAAAGAAAAAGATTTGTACAAAAATATTTATAGCTGTGCTCTTTGTGGTGGCAAAAAATTGGAAAATGAAGGGGTGTCCCTCAATTGGGGAATGGCTGGACAAATTATGGTATCTGATGGTGATGGAATACTATTGGGCTGAAAGGAATTATGAACTGGAAGAACTCTATGTGAACTGGAAAGACCCCCAGGAATTGATGCAGAGTGAAAGGAGCAGAACCAGGAGAACATTATACACAGAGACTGATGCATTTTGGCACAATCAAATGTAATAGACTTTTCTACTAGCAGCAATGCAATGATCCAGGACAATCCTGAGGGACTTATGAGAAAGATGCTATCCACATCCAAAGAAAGAACTGCAAAGCAGAAATGCAAAAAGATAAACAAAGGCTCGATCATGTAGTTCAGTGGGGATATGATTAGAGTTCTGATGTTAAAGGATCGTTCTACTACAAATATGAATAACATAGAAATAGGTTTTGAATAGTGATACATGTATAACCCAGTGGAACTGCTTGTCAGTTGCAGGAGTGGGGAGGGAAGAGGGATGGGAAAAATCATAAATCATATAACCATGGAAAAATATTCTAAATTTAAAAAAATTTTCATTGCATTAAAAAAAAAAAGGGGGGGGGGGGGATTCGACTTGTTCTGCTTGGCCCCAAAGGACAGAATTAGGAGCAGTATGCATTAGTATCAAAGAAGAAAACTGATGTCTGATGAACAGAAAAAAAATCTCCTAATTAAAGCTACAAGGATAATAAAAAAAGGTCTGCAAGAAAAGACTAGATGACCACATCTCAGTTATTCTGTGAAGGGAATTCCTGTCTAGGTCCAAGGTAGAATAGATATAGTTCTGAGTACCTTCTGAAGCCTGAAATCCTATGATTCTTAACATTCCATTTCCATTCTAAAGAGCAAACACAACACTAAGCATTCAAATGTAAAATTTTTATCTTCACTAAATATAAAAATTTTGAAATAATAATTCAACAGTGGCTATGAAATGATGGAAAAACTCCCAAGACTCGGCTACGGACTATAATAATTGTGTATTATAGATGAAAGTTCTTAATTTAATGCCACAGAAAACTGGGCAATGGTTATCTTAAAAATTACCCCTACACAAATCAAAGGAAATATAATTCATTTAAAGTTAGTGTAGTCTTAAATCAACACAATAATTTTCATTCATTTTCTTTACCCCTTTAACATACCTTCTGAATTCAACGTAATCAAAGTAACATTGTTTCCAATGTTCTGGCTTCCTGACTGTCCACTATTGGAAACAGAGTCACTGGCCTCCGACCCACTTTCTCCATCTTCATTGTGACTATCTTCATGGCCTGGAACTTTCACCACTATGGTGTTTTGCCTACGTGCAGGAACAGCACTGAAACGGAAACAAAAGGAAATCCGCAACTTGTCAATTTATGAAATAAAAAAATGAGAGTCTAGTATTGAATCACTGGGACATTTTTTTTCTTTCAAGAATAGGTTTTATACTTCAAAGAGCTTTCTCATAATGTAATACATATCATATTATAATTAATAACAAGACCGTATAAGTAACAAGGCAGAGGGCTAAAATATTATAAAGCAATTACATGATACTAAAAATCTAAGGATGTCAATCATATTTTGAAGATAAAAAAGTAATGCTTGCACTCCATGTGATTTGTTTTAAGTTCTAGTTTCATCACCAAATAAGGCAGATAAATGTATTCTATGACAAAACCTAGAACACTGGCTTCTGTTCCCAAAGGACAGCCTGTAGAGAACTGGCACTTGAAAATCGCTCAGTGGTTTCTTTGGTACTCTCTTTTTCTAAAACGCCAGGTCAGGACAAAAAAAAAAAATGGGAAGGGGGTTTCTGCTGAGTCAATTCAATGCAAGATATCAACCACTTTAACCATTACTCCAGCATTTTGCATCTTGATGATCCCCACACCATCAGAGAGAGAGCAGAAAGCATATAATAAAAAAAGCAGATAACCCACTGGAAGGAGGCTCTTCTGAGCATTTCAACCATCTCAGCATCAAAGAGAGCAAAAGAGAGACAAAGACCTAGGAGAAACCAGATAACAGCTAGAGGGAATTCTACATCTTCCTCACCCTCTCTTAGTGCCTGACTTCTACACTGACTCTTTTCTAATCCCTTAACTTGCATTGGTGAAACACAATGAGATTTCTGGAGAGGAAGACACAAAATATTGTATCACTTTGTGGTGACAAAAAATGGAGGAGTGGATAGTGTGGCATGGGCTGCTTCTGGATCACCTTCTTGGCAATGCTGACTATCCAAAGCAGCAGGTATTCTAACTGATCTCAAGGATACTCAGTGAGAGAAATCAACCCTTCCCATTTCACAATGGGAAACAACAAAGCAGATTGAAAGGAAAGCTCAGGGAATTGTCACCTTCTTTCTTATCCTTTCCATTATTAGTTCTCTATAACCCAGTTGGTTTTCTAGAGTATTGGGCTAAGACTTTAAAGATATGTTAAAAGAGGAAGGAGTTTGCTAGCAGAGAAAGTTTGGTGGTTTAAAAAAAAAAAAAAAAAAGGCAGCCCAAGGCTTTATAAGGCAGTAGATAGGAAACAAGTGACAGAAAAATTATCTTTGGAGGAAGCAAGTCTGTCATATTTGGGGTGGCTAAAAGTAATGTACCTGAACATAACAGTGATAACTATGTCTTTTCCTGTGCCTAAACATTTTTAAATTTGTTTTAAGAAGTTCTGTTAACTTTAAAAAAAAAAAAAAAAAAAAAAAGGTGTGTCTGAAAAAGTCATCAAGTAGATATGCCCACAGAATTAACAGAAAAAAAAAAAATAAGTGGTATAGACACCTTAATGTTGCTATTGATCCAGAAAACGATAAGCATTAAAGTATCTCTGATGCTAGTCAATTTTCTCAACTAATGAGTGAAAAAAAAAATATTCCTGTGAGCAAGATGATTAATCTCATTCGTTCTACTATTGAAATGTCCAAGTAGTTCACCAAATATTATAAAAGAATTCAATGTCTGAGCTAAGCTCAAAAACTTTTAAAGTTACAAAATTCCATATACCACATCACTCACTTTATAGCATGAGTTCCTTAGGACAATGGTGCCCATAAATTAACCATGTTCTATTGTCACAAATTAAGACACAAATAGTTTCAATGCCTATAGGAATATAACAGTCTCCCCTTAGCATAACAAAAGTAGAAGTGATCTTGAGTTTGCTCTTTTGAATGTCATGGGGAAGAGGTTGGTAAGAGTATCAAATGGAAACAGAGAAGTGGGATTGGTGCTGTAGCTACTGACTTGCTAAGGATATTTTCCAGGGAATCCGTTGCCCTGCTCAAAGGTTCTTCTTGCCCAACCATCTTGGCTACAATGGAGTTCTGTCGATCATTGTTCAGTATTACTGTAGTCTGGGGGACGACGCTATGAAACAAAAATCACAAAGAAAAAATAACTTAAAGAAACAACATGTTAATCGCACATTAGATTAATCTAATAAGGTCAACTGTCTATTATCTGTATTAATTGAAATGAATCAAGAAATAGGAAATCCAAATCTGTCACTAACCTTAAAAAAAATTTTCTTCCCCACCCACCTCCATTGCCCCCTCCCAAACCCACAAGTAGTATATTGAGTGACAAAGAAAAGATATTCCAGGACTGAAATTACTTTCCATTTCTCTCCTAAGATAAATAAGGTTTGACCCTACCTTTATTCAATAAAGTACTTGAAATAGCTTCAATATTTCATTGTAATCTTTACCCATTCTATACCTAATTCCTATAATCCAAACTCTAAAATTCTAATTGATTAAATTTTTATCAAGCAATTCCAAGGAATATCAGTTTTTTCACAATCACATCTAATTTTATTAGAATTATACAAATTAGAGACACTGGCATTTTAAACCAATAAATTCTGTGGAAAAGTCTCTAAACCTTAAATATAGCCAAAGAAGCTTCAGTTTTCTTCTCTGAAGGAAAGCAATAAATGATAATTTTATCAGATAAAATGGATAGTATTCCAAGAATAATTAATTTTTGAAATGTGGTACTTTCATCAAGAAAAATTATACTGAAAACATTTCTAAAACTAAACTGATAAACTTAAATTTGAAAAAATGATATTTAATCTGCTCTTTTTTTTTTTGGAAGGGTAATGAGGAAGTAAGCTACATAATCTCAATTAATTGCCAATGTTGAGCATTTGGGGATGCTACCAACTAAAACTCAGTAAGGTAAATTTATTGTTTAAATAGCGAGTTCAATATTTCAATAAATCAATATTAGTGTTCGCTAAAGTTTTACTCTATACCTCATGTGGTATGGATGGTGATGCTGGGTTCTTAAAGTTTATGTCACTAAAGGGCAAATTCTTAAGATTCTTCCCAAAATGAAAAGACTTTGAGGATGGGGGCTTTAAATGACATTCTTTAATATCAGCCTTTTAAAATCTGAAAAGATCAGAAGATTGGGAAATTTTATTAGCCACAGCTACACTAAATGACTACCTACTAAAGATTTGTAATTTACATTAGTAGATGAATACTCCCACTAATTAAATCATAGATCATCGAAGTACAGGATTAATCAGGATTACAAAGTAAAAGCTATTGCCACATTTTAGCATATATTTTGTCAAAAAAGCCAATTTCATAGATGGTATCACTTAGCATCTGAAAAAAATCTCCAAATTATGAATTAATTCTGGACTAAAAAGTAATCTTAATTTTGATCAAATAGGTTTTTTAAAATGAATTTGGCTTCATTATTTCTTTGGTGAGATTTTTTAAAGATTATTATATCAAATGAGATAATATTTATCAAGCACAATGCCTGACACAAGATAGGCTCTAAATAAATGCTTATTCCCTTCTCTTCCTTATATATTTTACCATTTAACTATCAAAATGCATTTGGGAGTATTTTCCCTTTGGCAAAGGCCTATGTACCAATTTTAAGTTTATAATTTTAGTTCTATGACAATTCATTTCCTACATCTCACTGGCTTACGTAATCCAATGCACAAATATTATCAAGTACACTTACACAGACTCATCACCCAGTAGAAAGAACCCTGCCTCCGAAGTCTGAGAACCAAAACTCAAATCCCACTTTTCACTTGATCCGTATGACGCTGGGTTACGCCATAATGTCCCTGGGCCTTCTACATCTCTGTTGAGGGTACCAACATCTTCCTAGTCTCACAAGTTTTAATAAGGATCTGAACTTTTGTGTTACCCTTTAAACTTTTCCAAGCACTATCTCATTGAACTTCATGACAACCTTATAATATAGATAATTGCATTATGCTCATTAAAGAGGTGAGTTTAAATGATTTGTTCAGGGTCACACAACTAGCTGGTGTCAAAGGCAGCATTCTAACTCAAGCTCTCCCACTTCCAAATCTAGCATTCACACTTATAACTGCTCCACACTCCCTCTAATTCACATCCAATTCACAGGCAGAGCCTTAGCTCTCCCTCCCCAAGGCTGTAACCTTACTCTGCATTCACACAATCACCACCGTAGTTCAGGCCTTCATCATTGCCATGGCTCTCTTTGAGTCCACCTGCAGGATCCCACACTTTACTCTCTCCAATTTTTCATTCCACACAGTTGCCAACATAATGTTTCTAATGTGTTATTCCCTTTCTCCAAGTCCACTATGGCTCCCTGCCACCTCTACTAAAAACACAAACCTCCCACCCTGGTATTCAAGGCACAAAACCACCTGCATCCAAAATACTTTCAAATCTTATTTTATTTCAATGCCCTTTGAAGACCTCTAAGTTACCACAAAACAGGACTCCCTAGCAGCTATTCCTCTGCCCTAACATTCTAACTTTCCATTTAGTGCATCTCTACTAGTGTCATCCCTTATGCCTCAAATATAGATCCTCCACACTCTCATAGTACCCACGAAGTAGTAAGTGCTTGTTAACTGAATGACATAATCTTTGTGTTCCTTCAAAGTTCATCTCAGGAGCATCTCTTCCAGGAAGCCTTTCCTATCCTCCAAGAGTTGTTAAGGACTTCTCTCTGCCCAAATTACCCTCTATTTATCTATAGCCTGCAAGTAGAGCACATGCTCCTTAGAGGCATCTTTCTATCTCCATCCCTCAGTACAGTAGAGTCCATATTGCAGGTGTTCTGGATAGGTTTGAGCACAAGGAATTGATCAGTTAGTGACAGTCCAAAAGAATTTTGACAGTTCAATGGGCCAAATATAGAATTACCTCCTGGGGGGCTAAAAGCACATAATTTACTTTCGTTGCTCTCCTATTGGTCAAACTAACTTCAAATTCAAAGAAACAAATATGCATCTATATTAACAGAGTATACTTCATCTCTACACACTAGGCTGAGGAGCCACAGCTACTGAAGACTCAGGAAAGAAAACTATTCCCTCAAGTGCTTTTTACTGTTCAGGATCAGAAACAGACACAGTATTATCAGTGTGAAAATGCTATTAAAGAAAATGCATTACTGCTTGCTTTGATACTACACCCTAAGGATCAGAAGGTTTCCATTTTCACTGAAGGGAAGAGAGAGAAGGGGAGAAAATGAATAAATCTTAATCCTTCCACAAAGAGGCTAGGAAGAAAGATGCCTCCTCTTCTTTCCAAAATCGCTATTTGGCTAATGTTTCAATGACCTAAATCATACTGTCCAATTATCTTTTTAAAATGCTGATGATACAAGTTCCCAAGTCTGACATGGAACTGACAGGTCAACTATAGGACAGAGGACACAGTAATGAGGTTAAGATACATATGTAACAGTGTAATAGCAGACTTCTCATTAGTGGGTCCTTCACTCCTTCATCAGTAAATAAGAATCTGAGAAGTGTATTCTACTCAGGCCATGGGATCTCTGATGTAGGACAATGTACCCAAACCACCCCTGCCCTTTGCAAAGGGTAAGGCAAGGTCCTACTTTGTGCTAAAAGGTGTTGAGCACCTAATGTGCCATACAGTATATGATAACTAACAACTCAAGAGTATGCCAAAGTGCTTCTCTCACAACAACCCTGGGAAGTAGATAAAAGTCCTATTATCTCTATTTGACAAATAAGGAAATTGAGGCTAAAGTACTTCCCTAAGGTCCCACAACTAGTCAGAATTCAAAAACAAATCTACTTCCAATGTACCATTCTTTCCACTCCATAAGGATCAATGAATAGGAAAATATATGACAAAGTTAAACATAGAAGGAAACCAAGAAAGAATTATAAATTTGCTTTATAATTATTAAAGAACTAGACAGACAGCAATGATTTCTGAAGCAGAAGGCAGTTAAATTAGCCTAAAATATACAGGTTTCTCAAATACACTCAAACAACAGACAATCCTACACATCTTTTCACTGATGACTGCCTATGAAATTATATCTTTGTGTTAGGCACTGAAGGAACTGTGATCCCCTAAAAATGCCTTACTGTCAAGATTATTTGTATGGAACTGGGTAGTTGAGTGTTATTTCCTTTCATGTAACTATAGCATGATCATTGTTAACTTATAGTAGGCTACACTAGTAGCCTATATATGTTATGATTTATAAAAAATAAGTTAAGTACATGACAACAGCAGGTCAGCAAAACTTTGAATGTTTCTACTTTGCCTGTGGGACAATAGAACTTCCAATTTAACAGAAATACACATGAAACTTTTATCTACATTCTATAAAATGTAAGTTGGCTCTAAAAATGTAGTACTAATATGTGGTGGAAAATAGGCTGAGAAATAGAGAAATAAAAGTAATTTACAATTATACAAATATTTGTCACCAGAAGTTTATGTTAGCAGTCAGCCTGATAACCAACAGCACACAAATTACTCAATTATTTGATGAGCATTTATTAAGCACCTACCATGTGCAAAGACCATTGCACATGGCAATTATTAATGAGCTACAAAGTTTACGTAAGACAATCCCTCTAGCACAAAACATAAAAAAAGGTTACTGTGATACAAAACACTTCAGTATAAGTACATTAGAGAACTAAATGTTATTTATGTGAAGACTACTGAAGAAAAAGCTTCCCAATGGGGGTAGAGGGGAATGGGTCAGGAAAGGCTTCATGTAAAAAGTGCCATTTAACTAGAGCTTCAAAGATCAATTTTCTAGCCCCTTCTTTTCCACTCCTTTAAAACTCAGGATTCATAAAAATAGAAGAGAAGCATGAGAATGTAATACCCTCAAGGGACAGATAGATAGATAGATAGCACAGTAGATAGAGTGCCAGTCCTGGAGTAAGGAGGACAGGGTTCAAATTTGGCCTGAGACACTTCTTAGTTGTGAGACCTTGGTCAAGTTATTTAACCTCGATTGCCTAGCCCTTTCTGGATCTTCTGTCTTGGAATTTGTACTAAGAACTGAAGATAAGGGTTTTTTGTTGTTTTTTTTAATGTAATATTCCAGTTAAACTAACTTAATACAAACAATAATCATTTGGGGCATCAGATAATATAATTATTCAAATGTCTTGTCCATGTCAAGGAAAACTATATGGGTTAAGAGTTTTGGGGAGGAATAGGACTTTTAGATTAAAATTTTTTATTAAAAATCACAGAGTTTTAGGAACTTAAGAGAACACCTTGTTTCAGAGATAAGAAAACTGAAACATTAAATGGCTTGCCAGAGGTAACCCAGATAATTTCCTAATGGGTCAAGGGTAGGACTCCAACATTCTTGGCTCCAACTCCAATACTCTTTTCTATTTCCCTTACTTTCTAAAACTTGTGATTGGGGGGGAAAGCCCAATCAATTTAAAATTGTAGTTAAGGATTGGCAACTAAAGTGGAAGAGATTGCCAACTGGAGAATCCTCTGCCTGGGCTAGCTCAATCTCTAAATACATTCTAATAGAACTCTGTGTTCTTTGTACTCACTCTTAAGGATTTTGGAACTGGAACTTTGAAAACACAACAGGGATATATTCAAAGCCCATCAATAAACAGGTTAGGATATCCTCCTGGAGAAATGAATGACAAATTACATGAATGCTACAGGTCAGCCAAATTTAACTGGAATCAGCCCAACAGAACCCAAATCCAAATCAGCAAAATGTCACACCCTCTAAATTAGTCAGGGAGAGGCCAGGAACAGTGTACTCATGGACAAGTCTTTTGCCACTTCAATTTTCTGGTTTTCACTGACATTATCCCTTAATGGAAATCACTCCTCAGAAGAAAAACAGTCTAAGACAGTTTTAAAAGCACAATTTAAAAGGACAAAGGCTTAGTAGATTCTCTTCTTTTCCTATAGGTCATCAACACAATAATATCTAAGTATCAGATCACTTATAAAAGCAAAATTCAAACCAAAGAATTACCTTACTACCAATATTAATTTCTTCCAGGTGAAATTTGAAGAACTAAATATAAAGTTCACTGACTAGAGGCTCTCATAAGTGTCTGAATATTCATTTGTCAGACCATTAGCTTCCTGAGCATACTAAACTCTACTTTTGAAAATACAGATTCATTAAAATACAATTGAATAAGAGGAAATCAAATCAGTTTGCAAATCATTCAATGTTCACTCTTTATCTAGGGAGCAATTCTTTAGATTCATTTGTTAATAAATATTTATTGAGGGGTATCAGGGTGTGGCAAATACATAACTTCCCAAGGAGTCAGGAAGACCTGAGTTCAAGTTCCATCTCTGGAACACAATGGCCCTATGACTCTGGCAAGTGACTTATGTCTCTTAGTACCCTAAAAAACTTTCTTAAAATTATAAGTTACAGAGAAATTAATAATCAACCTCTTGGGAATAGTTGCTGATCTGCCTTTGAAACTTGGTAGAGAGAGTTCTAATGAAATCATAATAATATTTATTATGTTTATTATATACAGGGTACTTATGGGAACAATATAACACCTCCATAATTAAAAGCTTCCTGAAAGAGATGAATAATTAAAATATATTTTATGGCAATTGGAGAGGGAAACAGATTTAATGATGTCATAGTTCAACATATACCATACAGTCTTTCAAATTAATGGTAATTTGCCAGTTTAGTTTTTCTTGTTAGGCTTGTATCTAAAAAAATCTTTGAGTTTGTCTATGTACATGAAAAGCAAATCAAAATTACATTTGTCAATCCAATCATTAAAAATAAGTGTATAAGGGACAGCTAGGTGGCTCAAGGAATTGACAGCCAAACCTAGAGATAGGAGGTCCTGGATTCAAATCTGGTCTCAGACATTTCCTAGCTGTGTGACTTTGGGCAAGTCACTTAACCCCCCAATGCTTATCCTTTATCACTTGACTACCTTGGAACCAATACACAATATACAGTGTTGATTCGGAGAAAGACGGCAAGGGTTTTATTAAAAAATAAGCATGTAATAAAAGTAAATTATTTTCATTTTTCATTCATTTATGCTTATAGAGAATTAGCAGATGACATTCAAATCAATCAATGACTATGTATTAAGTATCTGCCATGCATCAAACCCTAGGAAAACAATGACAGAAAGGGGGACAGTCCTTTCCATCAGAAGAGCTTACATTCTATTGCAGCAATATAGCATGTTCCAGACAAGTAAATACAACCCTTATCCCCAAAGATCCACTTCCCTCAGGAGCCCTGCATCTGGCTCCTTCTATATATATGGTATCTTCTTCAATTAAGATTTAACTCCTTGAAAGTAGGGCTGCTCAAATTTCTATTTGTATCTTAAGTGTTCTTGACACACAGTAAGCATTTAAGCAATGTCTTTTCATTCATTCCTTCACACAGGATATATTCAGAATAAATACCAAGTCATGGGGGAGGGGAAGTGAAGGATGAGGTTGAAGGACTTAATAATGGAGCTGAACTTTGAAGGGGGTCAGAGATTTCAAAAGGCAGAGGGGAAAAGAAAGCCATCAGAGAAAACACAAATGGGCCAATTTGGTTGGCATGTACATAGAGCATGAAAAGAGAAGTAATGCACTATCAGAAATAATACTAATCACTGAGCAGCCAAAAAAGTAGCCTGGAGTCAAGTGACCAAGAAGTTTGTACAATAGAAAGCCTCTGGGGCTTCTTGAATAAGAGAGGAGGAGCTCAGTCAGGCCAGTACTTGAGGAATTTCAATTGGTAACCATGTAGAATATGGATTATAGAGAGAAGATAGACTCAGGGAAATCAATTAGGAGGTTATTTAAATAATCCAAATGAAAAGTATGGGAAGAATGAACTAAGACGATTAAGACAGAAGTACAAAATAGTAAACAGATACAAGAAGCAACTAAGGAGGTAGAATTTATAAAGCGTGGCATCTGATGGGAATGCTTTGTGAGAAAGAGTGAAGAATCTAAAAGGTCAAAGAGTGGGAGATTTGAAGATTTGACTGGGTGAAAATGAGGCTACAAAAAGGTCTGATTTCAAGCTGGTACACTGGGATAAATAATAAGTTTAGATTTCTTGCTATTAAATTTGAATTCTTAGAATTTTAAAAAAATTTAAATGAATGAATGAGAAGAGAACAAATTTAATTTCACCTGTACAAGATGAAGTAGATATTGTTAAGACAATCATCCCTTTGGTTGAAGTGTTCCAGGTTCCAGGTGAGGAATCTGGCCATGATGGAGCAAAATATAAAATGGTGAGATGGGAAAATTAAGTTGATACATTAAGGAGATAAGTGCTTTTTAATGTGTATGCAATGGATGGTAGTGTATGTTTGGAGATCTCCTCCTAGAGAGGTTCATATAACTAAAAAACAGAGATTAGTATTTAAATTGTTTCTTTTATCACCACAAACAAAGCCCTTTATCTGTCTATATCCAATAAACACAAGAGAAAGACAAGATAAAGATATGCAGAGGCTAAGGGCTACCTTAAAGATGGATAAAATCAATCCATAAAATCACTTCCTGTTATATTTCCAAAACAGAACAAATACCAGAAAAGTTTACAGAATTACAAAAGTAAAAGTTGCATTTATTAAAAATATTCTACAACCATACCTTTCATCCACCTGAAAAATAGTTCTGATTATTTAAAGTTTATAGTTCTCAAGCTATAAATATTACTACAGATAGAATAAGTCTGCCTATTGTCAATAATCACTGGGGCGAAGCTGGGGAGGAAGGTGGGGGATTTGCTGGTCCCAGCAAAGTTTTCCAACCAATAAGGCAAATTATTTCAACAGAAATTATATTGGAAAGTTTTTAAACAAAGTAGCTGTAGTTTTTAGCATGAGTACCTACAACTCCTACATGAAACAAAATATTGTAACATACTAGAAAAGATCCAGAGATTCCAATACAATGATTACTTACTATAAAATAGCAAGCTTCTACTAAAATGTACATAATATAGGATACCTCCTTAAATTAACCAATTTTATTATCAGTATGCTAAATGTGAGATTCTTGTATGACAATCAAGGTGCCAACACTTAGAGACATTCTAACTATGGACAAAAAACAAAAGGCATAAATAAGTCGAAATTCGTGGGTACTTTTGGGATAGACAAAGAAAGAAGGCTAAGTTCAGTTCATCACTTGCTCAAAGGCAAACAAGAACTATCATGGATGCAGCCCAAGACCTTCAGTAACATGTCATCTTTTAGGGTCTGGTAGTGCCTTAGTGGCAAAAGGAGGTGACAGGACTTGCCCAAAGTGTGCCAGAGGCAGGATTTGAACTCAAGTGTACCTGTTTCCAACCATTATCATCTCTGTCATGCTGGCCTTTATATCACTCACTGGGGAAAGCATTTACTAATCAATCATCAAGAATTTCTTAAGTGGGGGGCAGGTGGGTAGCTCAGTGGATTGAGAGTCAGGCCTAGAGACAGGAGGCCTCAGACACTTCCCAGCTGTGTGACCCTGGGCAAGTCACTAAACCCCCATTGCCTAGTCCTTATCACTCTTCTGCCTTGGAACCAATACACAGTATTGATTCCAAGATGGAAGGTAAGGGTTTAGAAAAAAAAATTCTTAAGTTAAAATTAAATAAAATTAAGTCACATTAATTTTCTTAATGTGCCTGCAAAACATATTAAATTAATCATAATTGTTATAGTAACATGGGTTCAAAATCCTTTCTTTTTTCCCAAAAGTGATGAACATAGGATGACTTGTGGATGTCTATGAATTTTGGAGATATAGATTTTCAATATTTTATTTATTTATATGTATTTATAATGAAATCAAAGTACTGAAAGTTAGCATTAAAAGGGATGTATATACATTTTTTTATTTGTATTTATAAACATACTATCACAAAATGAAGATATCCCATTTCCTCAATACTTTAATATTAAAGAAAATTCCTTAGTATATAGCATATATAAAACATATATGCTACCTATTTATATAAATGTAAAATTCTGATATTAATAATATAAAATAGTGTAACTTGGCACAGGTTAAATAATCTCTCACTAACTACACTGAGAATTTTAATGAAAATGTCAGGTTATACAAAGCAACACTCATTTATTTAGTTCCAGAATTAATTACAAAGTTGAACTTAAGATAAAGTCAAATAGAAGAGAAAAAAAAGCTTCCTTTGTTTAAATATATCCTGTTCCCAGATCCAGGAGAACATTATACACAGAGACTGATACACTGTGGCACAATCAAACATAACGGACTTCTCTACTAGCAGCAATGCAAGGATCCAGAGCAAGGCTGAGGGACTTATGAGAAAGAAAACTAGCCACATTCAGAGGAGGAACTGTGGGAGGAGAAACACACAGAAGAAAAACAACTGCTGCATCACATGGCCTGATGGGAATATTATTGGGGATGAAGACCTTAAAAAATAACTCTAGTCTAACTATCAATAATATGGAATTAGGTCTTGCTCAATGATACATGTAAAGCCCAGTGGAATTGTGCATTGGCTACAGGGGAATGGGGGGTGTTGGGGGAGAGGGAAAGAACATGAAATATGTAACTATGGGAAAGTATTCAAAAATTAAAATTTAAGAAAATTTTTCTTAATTTTAAAATTTTAAAAAATATATATCCTATTCCCAAAAAACAAGGGAATGAAAAAATGCATATTTGTTTAAGACTAATCACAACACAAAGCCAAATAGACCTCTTCTTAAATTTCCAAATAATCAAGGTGAGCAAAGTCTCTGAAAGGACAAGGCCTTCATTTCTCAACATTAAAGAGTCCCGCTGACTTGCCCACAAAGGCAGCAAAAGGAACAAGGAGACAGTTCACTGGAATTGTCAATCTGGTGACAAGTATATAAAATGTAGCAACTAGGTCATTTTCTTTGAGAAACTAATACTATATTTTCACCAGTATAACTGAAAAAAAAATCACCCTGACTACTTGGTTTATGATGATCTAGAAAATTAAAAGAATCTTCACCATTCCCATTCTCTTGAACATGTTGTAGAATGCAGATGATAAAAGGCCAATGGTACCCTGGCAGAAAATTACTCACTTCACTCATCTGCTGAGACTCATCAGAATGACAAAGGTCAAGAAATGTAAGATGTAAATAAATAATGGCATAATTGCATGGCTTCAAATTCCATTTTTCTTCAATCCATCATGTGAGGCCCAATGAAGTTACTGATTTCAAAAACCAAAATGACACTATATTGAAGAAAACAACATGTTACAATTTTAAATTGTTTAACTATAACACAGCCCAAAAAAAGAAAAAAGGAAAAAATTCATTAGATTAAATAATATCAACTCATGTTTTTATGGTATTTTGGATTATCCAAGTACTATTCCCATAACAATCTTCTGGAGTAAATAGTCTAAATATTTTTATTCCAATTTTGCAGCTGGAGAAATTGAGGTTGATTGTCTAAGCAAATGATCATGTTCATATGGCTCATAATTGTCGGTCGGTAATCAAATCCAGGTATTTTGGTTCTGAATCATTTCTGCTTTAGCACATCCACATTTTTAAACTCTATGAATGATGAAGATAATGTATACTGCTAAACACAAAAGTAGTCTTGACACAGCTAGTTTTTAATTTAAAATAATTACAACAAACACTGTTGGTGCTGCAAAGTAACTGGTCCAACCACTGTGGATATTATTTTGGAATTGTGTCACGGTTAGAAATAGTCCAAGGGGGCAACTAGGTTCAAATCTGGCCTCAGCCACGTCCCAGCCGTGTGACCCTGGGCAAGTCACTTAACCCCCATTGCCTAACCCTTACCACTCTTTTGCCTTGGAACCAATGTACAGTATTGACTCCAAGACAGAAGGTAAGGGGAAAGAAAGAAAGAGAGAAAGAGAGAAAGAAAGAGAGAGAGAGAAAGGAAGGAAGGAAGAATCCAGGACCAAGAGCTTCCCAAATCACTAGACCTTTTTCCAACACTATCCTAGAGGGGTGCAACCCAAGTGGAAAAGGAGCTAGACAAAATGTTGTATATGTTATTACATAGCCATTATATATGCTAAATTGTTTCTTTTTAATATGAGGTTTGATCTAGAAGGCAAAGTTATTTTTTCCCAGTAAAAAGTTATGATGTAAAGCCAAAAGGCCTCAATAAACAGCATTTAATGAACTAAAAATATTAAGTTATATGTTCACCACTGTAAAGAACATAAATTTGCTGGTCTCCACAGAACATCTTTTTGTCCCCCTTAATCCATTAGATGAGTACCTGCCTGTGCACTTTTTTGGCAATAATTAATGTCACACTATAAGTTGCCTAAATTCATCCTTATCTCTCCTGAGATGCTTTCACAGATAGCAGTAGCCCATTCAGTGAGCAATCTCAAATAATTCAGCTCACACTAACACTAAGGAACAATGACAGACTGCTTATCAAGGCTGTTGCCCAACTATTACTTTAGTCGAAGGTGTAAAATGCTTCTTAGCAAGCTGAAAAACAAAGCCAAGACCATCTAGGAAATCTCAGTATCTTCATATGGCCCAATTGGTACATGGGAGATACCCTTAGTTGGTATCATCAGCAAAGCTCTAGCTACCATGAAGATTACATTACAATGGGAAGGTATTTCTTGGCTAAATGCTTGCCCTTGCTCATAGGGTTTTTAGAGAGAAATCCATAAACGATAGTGAAAAGGAGATAAAGCAACTCAAACTGCCACCTGGAAACAAGCAAGAGAAACTAATTGCATTAAAGTTAACCACTGAAGAAATGTGTTTCTATGACTTCAGAAGTCTGTTTCAAATGCATGTAAATGTCTTTTTTTTTTTTTTTGCAGTTTTATGAACAAACTTAGATACTTTTTTATTTATATACCATTTAATTCTAAAGTACATAGAAATAACCCTGGGTTTTGTTATGCATCTTTGCAATTTTTTATTTTTAATCTGTTCCTAATATTAATTTTTCTTTAAGTACAAAATACAAATAACCAGAGCAATCTACTGTCCTCTTAATGAAATTCAAGTCTGGATTTCATGGAACAAGGAAATAGAAAGCCAGGCATTCTTAGACTGAGACAAGAATAGTGATTGGACCTGTTGCTTCAGTAATAGAGGGAAACTCCCTCTACCAGTGCAGGCCAGCACCTTCTCAGTCATTTGTAGTTTTAGATATTTATCTAGACAATTGATAGGTTAATGTTCAGGGTCTCAAAAGCCAGGTGATATCCCAGAGGTGGGACTTGAACTCAGGTCCTCTACTATAACATTGTGTACTAACTATAAAATAAATGTTAGGAAAGATCAAGATCACAAATTAAAAGTCAAAAAGAAACTACATTTTCCTACTTTTTGTTAAGTAACAAGTTCCTTTTGGTTTCTACTTATTCCTTTTGGTTTCTAATTATCTTAGAAAACTGGCAAAAAATTAGGTATCACGGGGCAGTGGAGAGAGCACTAAATCAGAACCTAGGCAGCATGGATCTAATGGGCTCATCTTGGGGTAACCAAGGTTCAGCAGACCCAGAATCTCCTTGGTCAAGGGATTTGTTTACACGCAATCATAGGATTAGAAATTATGAGCTCCAAGTTCCCATAAATCAGCCCACAAGTGACAAAGAAACCCCACACAATGGCAGAGTGGCCCAATAGCCTCAACTTGAAGATCTGAGAGGAGGAGGAGAAGGGGAGAGAAGACTCCATTCTTCCCTTCCACCCCTTACCTCCTCAGCATCCAATTCCACTTTTACACCACTTTGATCATTAAAAAATGCTTCCTTACATCAATCCTCAACTCGTCTCTCTGCAGCTTTGGAATACACTACCATTCACTGACTTGACTAGAGACCCCCTTTTCTGATAAAATATACTGTGTCTACCAGTGGGTACTAATCATAGGCTGTAATACTAACTGGAATAAATTTAGGAAAGGTTTAAGGAACACTAAAAATGCACTTAGCATGTGAAGACATTGTGGCAGATTAAAGAGCCATATTAAGGAAATCCTGTCTGTGTATATTTTATAGAGAGATATAGATACAGAAATAGATATGAATAGAGAAAAAACAAGGGTCTTTTCCCAGGGCAGAAAGGAAGTCACCTAATTTATTCCCCTGAATCTAAGAAAAACTACCCTCAGAGCTCCTTGGGTAGGAACACACACACACACACACACACACACACACACACACACCCATATTATTGTGTTATAATACTAGATTTTAGGATGATGACCTAAACTTTACATACTTTAAATAAAACCTGATTGATAATAATGAACAATTTTTATTCTATTTACTGTTGTATGCTTTTAAATAATTTTACTTAGTATTTTTGCATTTGTATGCCTTAGCAATATGAGGCAGGTAGGTGGCAGATAGAGAGAGCTCTAGGCCTGGAATCAGGAAGATTCATCTTCTTGAGTTCAGATCTGGCCTCAAATGCTTTCTAGCTGTACAACCGTGGACAAGTCACTTCTCCCTGTTTGCCTCAGTTTCCTTATCTATCAAATGGGCTGGAGAAGGAAATAACAAACTTCTCAAGTGTCTTTGCCAAGAAAATCCCAAAAGACATGAATGAAAAATGACTAAACAATATTCATTAGAAAAACTGGTATGTAGCTTCATGTATGGCACCATAGCTTGAAGTAATAGATCTAGGGAGCTCAAATTATTAATTTGTAATTCTAAGATCTCACATGATCTCCTAGGATTTAGACTTGGAAAGGACCTTAGAGATTCCCTGATTCAACCCCTTCATTTTATGGTTGAGGAAACTGAGGCCCCTGGTCTCACAACTAACAAACAGAAAACCTAGGATTCAGAGATGTTCTTATTCCAAATACAGTGTTCTTTATACCAAACTCTGCTGCCTTCGTGTCTTTAGGACATGTCTAAAAAATTACTTGCCCATGTTCTCAAGTTTGTAATCTTAAAATTTCATAGACCAAGTTGCTTCATCTGAGATGTCAGTATTATATATCTCATTGGCCCTTTGCACATTAGATCTGTCATGCACTTTAGAGGTCAATGAAAAACTGATTCATAGCTTACAAACAAAATATGAATTATTATTTTTTTATGAATTGGAATACCTCATTTATACTGAGTATAGCCTGCTAGTGAACAAGTATTTTTGGAGCTCCAAACATATGAAGGATGAACAAAAAGAAAGTCTCACTTCTTGAAGATAGAAATAACAATTTCTTGTTGTGAAGAAACAAAACACACAAAATTACTTTAAAGGACTGACAAGCTAGCGGAGTGGTTGGGATCAAACCTTTTCTTCAAAATTCATAGTAGTACTTTTTCATTGTTCACTGTAAAGTGTTATGAACACTTTATCTTTGTTGACCAATAATTTTAGGAATTTTATATCAGATAATAATCAAATTGATGGAGTAATCAAGAAATAATGCTTCCTATTGTTCAAATGCAATATTTTGTTTTTTTAAAAAGTTGTACCCAAAAAGAATAAGAATTCAGAGAATTTGGAAATATGTGTAATATATTAAATACATGCATATTCATTGATTATAATAATGTTAAAATGTAATTATTTAAATATCGATTTAAACATAAAATTTATATATATCATGATATTATATATGTTATATAATTTATATTAACTTAAATGTAAAACTATATATATAAACATGAATACTAAAAGAATTTAGGTCAAACACAATGGCCAATGTTGGTTCCAGATCACCGATGTTAAAATACACTCTCTTGCTCTTAGAAAATTATCAACTAGTAGTTTAAAGTCCCATGGACTCTATCTAGCCCTCATCACTGTAGTAGGTGGTTTTACTTGCTTTTTTATTTTGTTTTGTTTTGTTTTTAAGGGCACTATGAATGAGAAAGGAGAGTGTTGAAATACTTTGACCCTGGAAGCAAAATTTAAGAGTTTTGGAAACTGACACCAAACCTATTTGTGACTGATGATAAAGATCTATCTGAACATAAAAAGATGGGAATGCATGTTACTACCTCCTAGTTGTTTTTAGGTGACCAAATATTTTCCTCAAGAGAGCCCAGGGTTAGATAGATAGTATTAATATTATCCCCACCTTTCAGATGAGGAATTGAGGAAATTGATCTTCAGTTTCCTCAAAGTGGTTTGACTGGTCAAGACTCCACCAAACAGAAAGTATCAGAGCCAGGGCTTCTGACTCCAGATAAAGGACGCTTTCAATTAAGATAAGTTATCACACATAAAAAACACCAAAACCATATACTCTTCTCATAAAAAACCAAGTTAAATGGAATAGAATTTTTAAAATAATGTTATAATGAGTGGAACAAAAATCATTCTAAATGAAGTTCCATTTACAACTTAGCAATAACTATTTTTAGGGAAACATAAAGAACAAATTAAATGTATTATTTTCCGTGAGCCTTACAATGATAATATATCAGAGTGAAAAAGTAATTAATTGGACCATTTTTGTTGAGAGCTAATAAGCTCCTATTTTTGGCAAATTTTTTATGCAAGATGTATCATCTCCTCAGCAAGATGTTTTAAAATTTGGAAACGCTGGACTGGTGCTTTTTTTGTAATATGGTATACCAAAAATAAAATCAGAAAACATGGCTTCTGGGTCATAGTCCAAGTTCTTTGAGAAAAAAGGCAGAATAGGATTTCCATGTGAATTGAAAGAAGGAAGGAAAGAGGGAGAGAGAGAGGAGAATATATTCTGGTCTAAAGAGATATCATGTGTATCAACAAATAACATCCTATAGGGGGCAGCTGGGTAGCTCAGTGGATTGAGAGCCAGGCCTAGAGACGGGAGGTCCTAGGTTCAAAGCTGGCCTCAGACACTTCCCAGCTATGTGACCCTGGGCAAGTCACTTGACCCCCAGTTGCCTAACCCTTACCACTCTTCTAGGTTAAAACCAACTCTAAGAAAATCGGTAAAGGTTTTTGTTTTTTTTTTAATTAAGTGTACCAACACTTCTGTTACAGTAGGGAATTATTATAATATCAGGTGATTTATTTTGAAGACTCAGGTGCAGAATCTGAAAATCTGAGTCGAAAATACCAACTAAGATTGGCAGCAGTCCACAACTATCTGTTTTCCAAAAAGAAAAAAAAACAATAGCAAAAGCTGATACAAAAGAATGGTCAATGCAGGTTTTTAATTAGAAATAATCAACAAGTGGAAGAGATATCTATTAGCTGAGAGATAGGGCATTTTCATAATACATCCTATCACTGAACCAGAGCCAACCATTTCCAAAGCTGTGCTGGGTCTCAATGGTGCATGCATGCTTTCCAAATGAAAAAGTCGCTGCTATTAAACAACTCTTCATCTAACTCTTGGAAAGCTTTATTAAAGCTGAAGGGCCTTTAGGATGACTTACATTTGTCCCCTAAGATTATACACATTCTTTCTAAAAACCTTGTTTTTCTTCAAGTTTCAACTATGATGCTAATGACCCTGGGAAGTCTTCTCTGATCCCTCATTCTTCACCCAGGGTTTGGGACTCCCTCCCTCAACTGCTCTCATGTGAGACCTATCTGTGAGTTTGTTGTATCCTTCAATAGAATGGGAGCAAAGGGAGAACAATGACTGTCCTATCATGTTCTGATGGCTGAACACTCTAACAGCTGCCAAAGGTTTGTTAAATTGAATGCATGTCAATTAGGTCACAAGTTATATTTCAAGAAATTTAAAATTCACTCATTAAAATGTATTACATGGGGACAGCCATGTGCCTCAGGAGATAGAAAGTAAGACCTGGAAACAGGAGACATGGGGTTCAAATGTGACCTAGAACACTTCCTTGCTGTGTGACCCTGGGCAAGTCACTTTATTCCAACTGCCTAGCCCTTACTGTTCTTCTGCCTTGGAACCAATACTTAGTATCGATTCTAAGACAAAAAGGTCAGAATTTAAGGGGGGGGGGGTGTGAGTATTACGTGGATTTTCAAGAAGTTACTCTTTTCTAGGTTTCCATTTGCTCCAACATGACTGCCATAAAGTTCAGAACTTAAACAAAAACATCCTTAGAAGTACCTGGTTGTTTTGGCGTCACTGTAAGTTGTCAGTGACTTTTAGTTTTTCCCTACAACACTTAAATTTTGCTTTTTTCACTTCCCTCAGTACAGATCTCCAAGGCAATGAGCACTCAAATATCTGATCTCTTCAATGATGCCTGAGAGTGTATGAAGAAGTGGAGGGAGACCCTGAGGCTACCAGAACAGATCAATAAAGCACTAAGTGTGCCCTAGTCCACACCAACGAATACTTGGCTTCTTCATTAGATGGCTATTCTACATCCTATACTGCCTTTAACACGGATGGCTTTTTTAATAGTCATTTTTCTACTTAATCCAAATGTTTTCTCCACTAAGAGTGAATCCTTATTCTGTACTTCTCCAAATTTCTTTCTTTATAGCTTTTGATTAATTGTTGACAGTTGTTGTTTTCTCGCTTACAAAATATAAACAGATGGGAATGTCAGATCTGACACTAAGATTCTTTTTTGTTGGGTTTTTTAATACTTTTGCTTAAATCACCCAAGTACGGATTGTTTTTTTCATTTTTGACTTAGATAAAAGAAAAGAATTGTTTTTATTTCTACTAACCTGAGTGTGATTTTTTTAAGTGCAGAGTTGAGATATAACAATTTGTTATTTGGTTGTTTCAGTCATCTCCAGATCTTTGTGACCCTATTTAGGGGTTTTCTCAGCAAAGATAGTAGAGTGGTTTGCCATTTCCTTTTCCAGTTCATTTTATAGATGAGGAACTAAAGCCAACAGGATGGTGATGGGCAAACTACAGCCCCCTGAAATATTCTATCCAGCCACACGACTTTATTCCTAATCTGACAAATACAATGAGCAGGATACAATACAATGAAACTTTGAAAGAGATGCCTTAGGAACAGACTGACAGATGAGCATTTCCTTTCCTGTGGCCCCCTCTTTAAAAAGTTTACCCATCACTGCAACAGGATAAAGTGAGTCCAGGATCACACAGTCCCAGGATCACAAAGCTAGTATCTGAGGCTGGATTTGAACTCAGGTCTTCCTGAGTGCTCTATCCTCCACACTTACTTAGCTGGAACACTAAACTAGTACGCAAAAAACACTTACTAGAAACCATTTTCTAAGCATTTTATAATTTGGTCGTTCTGGGATAAATTCTAAAAATTTAGATTAAACTGCACTAGATATGGGATTTGCTGAAAATATGAATTACAGAGCATTTTCAAAGAAATTTCATCTCCTCCTATACTTAACACAGCCAGGGTGCCAACTATTTCCCAAGGAATGATCTACTTTAACTTCCTACCAGGCTTAGGAGAGAGCAAACCAGGGCAAAAAACACTATTAACCATGAATGCTAGGGAAGTACAGAGGGTCTGTTACTGAGGAGGAGGGAACCACCAAGCCAGAAATACCAATTAGCCAGAGTTCTAGGCATGTGACTGCAGGCATTCAAGACTCTAGGAAACTTCCCTTGATCTCCTACAATTTCTCCATCCTCTGAATTCTTAGAGTACTAGGAACAATGCTTCTCTCCCCATACTGTATATATTTATAAATATCATGAGCAGGAGTGTTTATGTAGGTATTGTATAGATATAAAAAATGTACATATATGTATAGACTCAATAGATACATAATATATAATTCAATAAAGTACATGTATGTAGATGATATAGGTTACATACCTATATCTACACACATATAAAAATATGTGTATACACACACACACACACACACACACACACACACACACACTCTCACACACACACACTCACTCTCTCTCTCTCTCTCTCTCTCTTAATATAGGCAGCTACCTGAGTTCAAATCTGGCCTCAGACATTTAGGAGCTGTATGACAATGAGTAAGTCACTTAAATTTAAAAAAACAAAAACAAAAACAAAACTCTGTTTGCCTCAGTTTCCTCACCTGTAAAATGAGAGTAATAATAGCACCTCCCTCCCATGGATGTTTTGTGGATCAATTGTAGTGCCTGGCACATAGAAAGCACTAGATAAACGTTAGCTATTTATTATCATTAGGAATAGGAGAAAGGAGGATACATGCATACAGATACACATGTATGTATATACACACCTCTTTTATATATGTTTATATTTAGAACACAGATTATGTTGAATAGTTTTGCTGAACTGCTTTTGTTTGGTTTTTTTAATCTGTTGTTATAAGGGATAGCTAAAGGGGTAGGGAAGAGAGTATGATTATATCTGGAAAGGAAAGTGATGGGGAAAAAAAGCTGAGTGATTTTTTTAAGTACATGGGACCTTAAGAGGCAGTCTGTAAGGACTTGCAAGGACCTGATGTTCAAGTGCCACCTCTGACACATAGTGTGGCTGTGTGACCCAGGACAAGTCACATAACCACTCTAGGAAACCTTCTCCCTAATCCTATCAGCTACAGATAAATTCAATACTTTCTAAAAGATATCTAAATTTCATCAATATATACTATTATCATGTATATTATCATTTCATCAATAAAGATTATAAAACCATTTATATAGGTTTCAAGTCCCAGGAGATATGGATCTCTCAGCTCCCCTATTAGATTTTAAGTTACACAGGAGGAAGAAGCACATCTCATTCTTTGCCTGTTGCTAACACAAAAGTTTGCACCTCATATAATTATCAGAATCTCAGCCTCTATTTTACACATAGTAGGTATCCACTAAATATTGGATGGAAGCATCAATCAATTAAAACTAGCAGGAAGTCCCCTTGCTGCTTCAGTGAATGAAGGAGTTATTTATAATTAGTTCTAATTTGCAGTAGTACAATTGCAGGCATCTGGGTATAGGTAAACAATTTTTAGAAATTCAGTCCAGAAATCTGATTTATATCATCAATGTGCTTCATCCTTGGCTTTTTTTTAAATCACATAGTACATACACAAATACACTTTCATGAGACACAACTTATCTGATCACAAATGAGGATTAATAGGAGTCTGAATTGATATTTATTATAGTTCACACCTAACCCAGGAAGTCAAGCTGATCCCTATTTCACCCAATAGTTTATGGTCCAGACTTGTGACTTCAAAACACATAATAACCACCCACTGTTATACCATTTTAGAGCCCAAACTCACAATATTCCCAAAGCCTTCCATACATTCACATGAACACAAATACAAAGGCAATATGCTCTAATGCAAGCCACGAGGTCCAAACCATTGGCAAAGTGTGATCTCTAAAATGTCACTGTGGGTTGTTACTATGTGTTTGAAATCAGTCATCACTCTCAATGCACGAAAAGAACAATGGTAAACTGATGGCTGGTGTTTCCTTTTCCCTCTGGGCCTGCTTTGATGGCCATGCCCTGCCCCACTCCTGGTGGGTGTGAGGCTGGTGAGGCTGAGGGAGCGGGGTCACGCCACACCATTATGCCCAACAAAGCCCCAGGAACAAGAGGACAGAATGCTCTGGACACAGAAGTCCCTGGAAGACTCCTATAAAGAAGTTCTCCCAGTAAAATTATGCTAAAAGGTTCAAGTCAAGAGAAGAAGAAAAATGATGCCATCGCTTTTTTATGGACAGTTGAGGAAAGAGTGAAAGAGGGGCAAATAGGTGAGGAGGATGGGGCCACCTCTAGAGGCTAGAAATGAAAGCCCAGTCAGTCTCTTCATTTCCCTGACAAAGGTCTATCAGACAATGTCACGTATTCTTATGGGTCTAAATAAGTCAAAGACTTTACATGAAATCTTTTCAATTTGCAAGGTTTATAAAGCTGTTTGCAAAGTTAAGGGTTTAATTTACACGCAAACCATCCTTTCCACCTGTCATCATTCCTCATACCCTGATTAAATCAGTCCCATATTTCCTCTTTTTAAAAAAGATATGAAAATAAGGGCCTCTGAAAAATTGGAAACTTCATTGCAATTTTGATAAAATGAGATGAAAAAGATGCAATCTATGCAGGAAAAAAAAAACATAAGGACAAAGCTACTTGGTGAAAAAATAAGGAAAAGAACAAATATCTATCTCCTAGGTTTAGCATGCCTTTTCCAAAGCCAAGATTTATCAGTCTGGTTTAGGCCAAAAGGAACTATAAATGAAAATTATCTCAGGTTATATGCATACTCATGTCACATTTGTATGATGAGGGCTACATCTCAGTATAACTCAAATCAGCACCACAAAACTGGTGAGGCAAGGACCTTTCAGACCTACTACAGGAAACCAAAGGGCTGATATTATGAAAGCTATTAGAAATATCCCAAAGAGAAAGACAGAGAATGCTTTTCCAGGAGATTTTTTCTAAAGGACACAGAAAAATTTGTTTCCAAGTCAGCACTTCTCTAGTTGCTTCTTACCATCGCACTTTATTGCACGTCTGAGTAGCACCAAGGGGAGAGCCAGCCACCATTGGCACTTGGATGGGACTATGCTGCTTGTTCATGACCAGGTCCAGTTTCTCCTCTAATGATTTGCAC
The DNA here is from genome assembly GCF_016433145.1 of Gracilinanus agilis. Lineage (NCBI taxonomy): Eukaryota > Metazoa > Chordata > Mammalia > Didelphimorphia > Didelphidae > Gracilinanus > Gracilinanus agilis. The sequence continues at coordinate 53,767,254 of NC_058131.1, forward strand.
GTGGCTTCTAGAGCTTGCAGTTTGGCCTCAATGCTATCCAATCGTAAACATATTGTCTGATTAATGGAATACAGGAATGACTGAAAGTGAGAAAAAAAACAGAAACTTTTTTAAATGGTGAATTTATCTTAAGAAAAGCATACATACCAATGAAACAAATGTGTATTAAGTGCCTACTGTGCAAGGCAAAGCTACAAAAAACATTCCTAAAGTACATTCACCAGCCCTCAGAAAATCCATCATTTTCATATGTTCCAAAATTACAATTAATTCACACAATTAAGCTTGCCCTTGACATGTCTAATCCAGAAGCAGTTAAGCAAACCTATATAAGCCCTTTTCTTTATAAGGTTTGGCATAACTTGTCAATATTGAAATGACAATGTTTTAAATGATGACATTAGCAAATTCATACTCTTCCAAATACAAACAAAAAAAAAAACCTAAGAACTCTAATATCCATTAATCTATTAATCAGTATAACCTTATTCATACACTGGAGGAAGCCCGCTGGCATGGCTTTCAGCCTGTGCTCTACACAGTGAATTTCAAAGGTTACTAAAAATGAACAAGGACCTTTCAAAAGATGGAAATGAGCTCCACTTCTGCTTACTCCACCCTGTACCTGAGCTGCCTTTCTGAGGATGGCTACCTTGGGGTTTGTAGTGGCAAGTCTGCCATCTAGTGGCCAAGAGAGAAATCACTGCCCAAGTCCGCTTCTGGCCTTGAGTATTAATTACTCCATTACCAGAAACCAGAACTAATGGGACAAATAAGCACAAGGTAAACTATGATATTTAACCAAATTTCCATTGAAAGTGCTACTTGGCTTTAAATTAGCAAATGTTCTAACGAGTACAAACGGTACTTAAAACTTTGCAAAACGAAACTTAATTGCTATTAGCCAGTCACTGAAAGGTATTATTATTATAGTAGTGCTGTACATTTTGGGCACTCAGACAGGTATTTGGATAACTCTGCAGACGGAAGTGCTTTTCTGAATGCTATGCTACAGGCTAGTCACAGGGAGATGACACTTTCCATTCTATTATTTAAAGCAGAATTTGTGAAACAAATATTAAATCAAGTTCTCAGTTAGTTAGAGGTCTTGGGTAGCTTATCAGCTTTTGGAATATCTGAATTTCTTCAACTCCTTTCAATCATTTTTCTCCTCATTAGCACCTCTAGAAAAGAGTTAAAGAGGACAAAAACAAATTTATTGTGGTCATGCATTGATTCTTTTATCAAGTTTCTGTTCTACTCCTCAACTGAATTGGTGGGATGTTTTTACTAAGTTGTTGCAAACAGCCAAGAGTGACCTGTTTGCCAGGGGCAGGTTGATGGTGATTTTATCAACTATCCCTTCAATAATATCTTTCACACATACAGGTTTCTTTTTTTTTTCTTTTTCCACATTATTTTTTTTAGAATGTTGTTCCATGGTTACGTGATTCATGTTCTCTTCCTCCCCTCTTCCCTTCCCCCTCCCGGAGGTAACAAGCAATTCCACTGGTTTATACCACATACATGTTTCTTGCATGCAAACCATTAATGGAAATAAGTTAGAGACCATTTACACGTCTCTCCATTGCCCTTTGGATAACCTAGGCGCAGGTGGATAGAGCAATGGAGAATACTGGCCCTAGAGTCAAGAAGATCTGAGTGCAAATCTGGTCTCAGACACTGTGTGACGCTAGCCAAACCCCATAAACTGTCTGTCTTGATTTCCTCATCTATAAAATGGAGATAATAATAGCACCTACATGAGATAAAAAGAGATATTATAAAGCACTTTGCAAACCTTAAAATGTTATCATTATTCTAGGTAGTCACAATTATTACTACTTGAAATTTTGATTTTTCAAAGCTGTCATGATTCACAATGATACAACACCACCAGCAAAATACTGGTTTTAAAAAATGAGGATTTTGGTTCAGGGAAAACCTTGAGGTAGTGGAAAGTGCTATGCAATCCAGACTGCCAGTTTCTTTCTCTTCAATTCTGTGCCCAACTCAGTGTCTATTTGCAATATTTGTCCAAAATATATACGCTGCTGTACCAGCCCAATGAAATGTCTAATCATAGTATATCAGGCATGGACAAGATGCAGTCTTCAGCCACCTGGTTCTTTTCCTGTGCAGGTTGTCAAGCGAACGTTTCTGTACGACGATGGCTGTCACTTAGGAGGTTCTATAATGTCTAGGACATGATGTCACCTGAAGACAAAAGCATCTGGGGTCCATGCCATCTACAGGACAAGCATCTTCTATTGGGATTTTAAAATGAAGTGGAGGCAGAATCCAGCCTTCTCCACACTCCAAGAGATGCTGTGTGCTACATCAGGAGGAAGTTCTTATTTAATCCAAACCAGAGGCACAAATAGACAGAAAATATAAATTTCACTCTGAAAATAATCCTAACTCTGAAAAGGCATGGACTTTAGACCTAGGCTAGTTCAGAAAGATAACCATTTACCTTATGTGTCCTTCCTCTTAAACTGCCTCTTAAACTTTTAGGGACCATCAAATTTAGACCTGGAGGGGACCATCAAAATAATCTAGTCCACCACTTTTTTCAGACTAGAAAACTGAGGGTCAGGGAGAAGAAATGGTTTGTTCCAAACCACTAGAGCAGGGAAGAGAAGAGACAAGATTTGAATCCAGGTTTCTAACCTACACAGCTAATGCTATTTCCCATTTCTTCCTTTGTATGTTTAATAACATGAAAACTACAAACAATAACTGCTTCAAATGCTGCTCAGCATGCTTGCTTTTCACCACCAGGACAGCAGAACTATTTAAAGTAACAGAAATTACAGAAATTAAAGTGATCCTTATGTGACCAATCACTAGAATTCAGAGAAGACTGCCTATGTCACTGCAGTCATCCAAGTACCTTCTTAAAAGAATGACCACATTAGGGTATGGGACTATGATTTGCCACCTAAGCCTGGTTTGCTTCTTCTCCAGATATTATGTTTATCTTATTTAACTTCCCATACCTTTTCCCCCCTCCCCAAACTCAGAGTCCTCTGTTCCTCAAAGTTCTACACACACACACACACACACACACACACACATATATTCCTGCTTTGCACACATAGAGGACGCCTCTGATTCCACAAGTCAGAGAGCCAAATGAGTAGCTTCATGGATCCAGAAATGACTGACCGTGACAATCACGAAAGGTTCGTAGGCCTGACTCAGAGGGGGAGGGAACCTGGCAGCAAGGGGGCAGAGGCTTTACCTTGTCTACAGTCTAAATAGTGGTAACAACTAGTTCCACATGCTATTTTCAGTAAACAGAGGGGGAGCAGGAGAGGGGAAGGGAAGTCAGGAATCCTGACTGTGTAAAAAAAAAAATCTTGATTGGATTGGTTTTCATTCATTTCCCTTTAAAGAAGAAATATTTTCTGTATGAGTGAATTGGGAATAAGCATATTTCTACAAGTGTACCTTTATTGAGGGATCCTGGCAGTTGATTTCTATTCGCTGGCGTTTCAAAGGAGGCTCCACTTCTTCATCTGTGACTTCATGATTCTCTAACACAACTGCAAATCCAAGAAGGCAAGAGGGACAAATTAATTCTATTTCACCCTGGAAGGGGTGTGAGTGTGGATGTGTGTGTTTGTGTTGGGGGGATGGGGAAGGGGGTATGATAAATGTGTATTTCATATATAGATATGTATGCACACAGAGATAGATAGGTGGATAGATGCTGAAGTAAACAAAGTCCTATTATGTGAGACAGAGTAAGAGATAAAAAGTGAAAAATAGGAGAGAAATAAAGAGAAAGAGATAGAAAGAGCGAAAGATGTGAGCTTTTATATTTATATTTTTTACAAGTCCCTAAGAAATCATAAAGAAAAACTTGGGTACTAGATAAAGGATTTGCCACAGGTAGCAATGATTATATCATGGAAGACAGAACTGAATTCCTATTGTCCTGATTAGGATTGTTCTAGACATTAAATTACTCTACAGATCAAATTGCAAAACTTTAAACAACATGACAGTATAATTACCTTATACTATAAAGAGGGAAAAGTTTTTTAATTCCATCTGTCATCTATTCCTGTTATTAAAAAAGAAATCCACAGGCAATATGGCCTGGTAGTTAGAACATCATCCTCTTCAGGAAGCCTAGGTTCAGGTCTCTCCTTGGACACATATTGGCTGGCTCTGGCCTGGGCAAAGCACCTGCCATTGTGTTTCCAGGCAATTTTCTAAGGTACCAGGCAGGTGAGGTTTGCCCTGAATGAGGGTGTTTTCTCACTGTGAAAACCTGATGAATTTTTTTTTCAAAATTAAATTTTCTTAGTAATTACTGTTGTGTGCTCTACAGCAAGATGTCCAAAATGAATGAAGTGTGGCATGTACTGAACTGCTTACTTCCAAATTAAGCTGATATCTAAATTTTAGTTAAAAGAAATTATCTGTTTCAATGGAAAGATCAGTAAGAAAAAAAAAGAAGACCTTCAGAAAACAAAAGGAATCATATTTGAAAACTAAAGTAGAAAACACAGTGGAGATCTGGATTCAAATTCTACCTCTAGCACTCACTAAGTGTATGACCACAGGAAAGTCATTCAACCTCTCTGAAATTCAGTTTCCTCCCCTGTAAAATGAGGCTATCACTATCTCTATACCAAAGACTTCACAGTTTGGTTCTTCAGAACAAATGAAAAAACTTTGGCACATTTCAAAGAACTCGATATTGCAAGTCATCCATACCTACATTGGCTTTAGACAAAACTGAGAAAACGAAAAACAAACAAAAAAAAGAAATCCCACAGTACCTAAAATTTTCAGCAGGCCTAGTTCCAATCTGAACTAGTTTTCTGACTGTCACGAACAAAATGATCTCTGTAGCAGTGCACAGTGCCGTTTCTGCCATCATCTCATCTCCTTTTTATAAATGGTGATGGCTTTAAACAAAGTTGTAGCACTGAGATTGGCACAGAACCCCCAGGTCACACTACAGCTAAAGTAAGATTCAAAATGTACTATTGAATGAGGCTTCCATTGTCAAGTCTGACCAGTGGAGGGATTTGCTTTGTTGCAGTAGATTGTCTTGAGGTGCAGAGTAGTCAGCGGGAAGGGTCAGTAGTGTTTAAAAGAGAAGACTATTAATCATTATACCCAAAATCTAAAATATCCAAATGGATGTTATCTCATCAATTCAAGAGTTTCCTCCAATACTGCAAATCACCCCTATCCAGGACTGCCTATGCTGGGTGATGACTTGTCCCTATTCTCCTCAAAGTTCACTCCAAGGGTCCACCTGACATCCTGAGCATAGGCTTGGCCTTGTCTTCCCTTCCTCTTGTCATATGGTCAGCCCATCCCCTGTTAGACAACTCATTGCTCCTCTGGGATTCCTTAGTGGTTATAAGGTGTGGTCTACTCACAAATCTGCCCTTTTAAGTTTTTCTTGACTCTTATGTTGGCATTTCAACATTCCTACTCAGTTCTGATCTTTTCTTAAGAAATGGTTAAATGTCTCCTAGTCTCTTCTCTTTAGGTTTTTGGGACACTGCTATCTACCAGTTCTCCTCCTACCTGACTGCTCCCTTTGCTGGATCTTCATCCAGGTGATGCCCTTTAAGTGTGGGTGTCCCTTACAATTCCATCCTGGATCCTCTTCTCTTCCCGCTCTACTATTTCAACTGGTGATCTCATCAACTCCCACAGGCTCAATTATCATCTCTATGCATATGGTTAAAATTTGCCTAGTCCTAATCTTTCTCCTACCTCCAGGTCCACATCTCTAGCTGCCTACTGCACAATTCAAAATGGATGTCCTATACATATCCTATATTCAACATGTTCAAAACCTTTCCCCCTCAAATCCTCCCTGCTTCCTAACTTTCCTAATACTATGGAAAGTACCGTCATTCTCCCAGTAACCCAGATTCCCAGCTGAAGATTCATCCTCACCTCCTCGAGTTCTCTCATCCCTCATTTTCAAACTATTGTCAAGTCCTGTTGTTTCTACTTTCATAGCATCACTCTTGCATGTGCCCTCCTCTCCTCTGAGACTGCTACCATCCTGAAGCAAGCCCTCCTCACGTCTCACCTCGAGAACTGTAAACGGTTGCTCCCCTTGTCTCAAGTCTTTCTCCGCTCCAGACCACCTTCCAACTATGAGAATAAAATTGAATGAATACTCCTGATATTTTAATTTAAAAGATTTAATAATAACAAAAATGAGAGAGAAAGGGATTCCTTCAGCCAAGTGAGCAGAGCACAGAGCCAAAGACCCATACCTGCCACACTTTACCAAAGCAAAGCCCAAAAAAAGAGCCCCACTGATTGGGTTTCAGCCAAATTTCTCTCTCAAACTCACAACATAGTAAACACGTAATTTAAAAGGATGCAGCTCAGGTGCATCAAATTTCCACCTACACACAACTCAACTGTAAAAATGATCTTCCTTAAAAGACCAAGTATGAACCCAATCAGCCACATCACTTCAATCAACTTCAGTGGCTTCCCAAGCCAATACCTGAGCTACATCCTGAAGAAAGAGTGGGATTCTATGAGGCAAACGTGAAGAGGAAGTAGATTCCAGAGTGAGGGTAGACCCAGGGCAAAGACATGGAAAGAGGACATGGAAAGTGTGTGAGGAAGAGAAGCCAGCCTGGCCAGATGACAGAGTGCAAGAGGGAGAGTAATATACAATCGAGTTAGAAAGGTATTGAAGAGCTTTAAGAAGAAAGAAGAGAAAGAAACAGGCATCTATAGAGCACCTACTATGTGCCAGGCACTGGTCTAAGCAATTTATAATTATTATCTCAGCTGATCTTCAGAACAACCCTGGGAGATAGGTGCTATTATAGTGCCCATTTTATAGTTGAGGAAACTGAGGTAGACAGACACTAAGTCACATAGTAAGTTTCTGAGACCAAAATCAAACTCAGGTCTTCCTGAGGCCCAGACCTCTATCCACTGTGGCCCCTAACAACAAAGGAACGTATCTTTATTTTAAAAGTGTCAGGAAATCACTGGAGTTAGCTTAGTAACAGAGAGGCACAGTCTGATCTGTGTTTAGGAAAGTGTCTTTAGCAGCCATAAAGAGGATGGCAGGAGGAGAAGCAGACTTGAGTTAAGGAAAATCCTGTAGAAGGTTGCTGGCAGTGATCCTGGGTGTAAGGAGACAATGGCCTGAAATAGCAGCCAAGTGAACAGAGAAAGTGTTCAATGCAAGAGAGGCAGAAACAGTAAGATCTGGCAAATGAAAAGAAGTGTTGGTAGAGACTGATAAGTTTAGAATGACCCCAGATTACAAACCTAGGAGAATAGTGAGGAAAGGTGGTACCCTGGACAGAAAGAGGGAATTTCTGAGGAACTATAGGGTTGGTAGTAAAAAATAAGTTCTGTTTGTGACATACACTAATAATGAATACAATTTAATAGGTCATGTAGAGATCAACGTCCATAACACATCTTAACAGAGAGTGACAACCAAATATTCCTAATGATAGACCCTTGATTATTAAGAAAATACTAAGATGTATCTACTCTCCTCAGAAAGGCAGGGAGAACATCTAATTTAAAAAGGTTTCCGTCCATGATGATTAAATTACAGAATCTTAATTCTCTCTACAACCCAAATCAAATCTTGATTCCTGTCTACAACATCCCTTAATAATGGTCATCTGGCCTCCATCAAATGTTATGATGGGCAAATCTCTATCCTCCCAAAGGGGAAACCAATGTCAAGGGCTATGCAAGAACAATCCTGAAGTCACGCAGGTAGAAAACACTGAGTGGGATTTGAACCCAGGTCTGCACTTTTCATTGCACTCTGAAGAGTCATTATCCTGTCCTCCTCCCCTCATCTGAAGTCTAATCTACTCCAGGTTTCTTCAATCAATCTTCTTCAGCATGGTTCTGAGACACTGTCAACATCTGTGCAATAAAGCACTGCCCAGATGCCCAGAAATGGAGCCGGTTCCCCACAAGTCGTCCAACAGAGAACAGCAGGACCATCGCTTCCTTCACTCTGAAGACCTGGGTCAATTCTAAGTCCATACAAACAGGTTTTAGCATAAGTGATACACACTCCATTGCCATCTTTTACCCAGTAGTTTACAAAATCATCTCAGTTTTAAATTGTCTACTGGGGGAAACAAACCACCAACCTCACTTCCTAAGCCCAATAATAAAGAATAAATAAATGCTCGTGAATTTGGCCTTGAAGATGTTGGAGTGAATATTAAATCAACAAATATTTGTTGAGCACTTCTCTATGCAAGGCACTGAGGAAGTCCAAGAGACAACATGAGAAGTTGGGCCCTAGTCTTGAGGGATCTGGGATCTATTTGGGGCAATAAGACAAACTAAAAACACAGGCTACAGAAGATTTCAGTGACTATATACAGCCACAGTACAAAGTATCAAATGATTAACTAGCAAATGAATTGTACAGAAAATCATTTGTATAAGAGATCAGAGGAGGAAGAAACTTAATAGAATGAGTACTGCCCCTGCAGACAGAGAAATGGATTCAAATCCCACTTCTGGTGTCCTTGGGCCTGGGACTGTTTCCTCATTTGTACAATTTGAGAGGATTAGATAACCCCTGAAATTCCTTCCTACTCTAAATCCATTGTCATTTTTGTTATTGCTATTCAAGGTGAAATGGACTAGTTTCAAAGTTACAATTATTCTCTGAATCTCCATTTAGGTGGTTTTTTAGAAATAGTGTTCTAATTTTCAAGGTTTCAAGTATATATCAGAAAATGGGCCTAGAACCACACTAATCTTCATGAGACTGTTTTTGTAAATAGATACTTGGTTTCAAAACACCACAAAAGGGCACCTTGCAAAGGAAGAGTTAAAAACATATTAGGAAAGATTTAGTAAATGCATGGGACTGTTCTACTCAACCAACTCCCACGGCTTCCTATTCTCTCTAGGATAAAGCATCAGCTCCTCTTTTTGAAAGTCTGACCCAACCTGGCCCCAATCTATCCTTGTAGCCTCATGGGGCATCACTCTCCTTCCCATCCACACTGTCATCCAGCCTGCTCTCTGTTCATCACATGGGATGCTCTATATATCCCGTGTCTGGGACTTTGCAGAAGTCATTCACCGTTGCCAGAAAGCATCTTCCTTACCTCCACTTCAGTGACTGTCTATCTGTCTGTCTCTCTCCCTTTAAAATATAGTTTAGTCACCATTTTCTGCATGAAGACTCCTCTCAACTGCCAGTGCCTTCCCCCCCCATTCACCTGCTTTGTATATTTTTGCACATATTAACTTCACGTTTATGTTGTCTGGGTTTTTATGTGTACTTGTCTCTCTCGTTGAAATGTAAGCTCATTGCAAGCGTCATTCTCTGTACATGCATCTGTAGCAGTTGGCACACAGCAAGCACTGAGAAACGCTTGCTGATGGATTATTGATACAAACAACAAACCAAGCATCCTTCTCAAGGTCCTGAGCAATGCGCCATAGAATTTACAGTTTGCATTCTATTTGAAACATAACTGGAGCCATCCATCTGGGACTAGCAAAGAAATGACAATGTTGGAAAAACTGAGGCTGCAAATTAATGCAGAAAAGCATCTTTTAGCATTATGGCTTACAGATTAAGAGTCTTCTGATAAGTAAACTGTTAGAACTGAAAAAGTTATATAAATGTTCATCATTTAAAATTGGAATATTTTTCTCATGCAGTGCTTCACAATACACATTTTTATAACATTTGTCATTAACCTACTAAAACTTTTAAAATATCGAGTAAGATACTTTAAGATTTTTTTTCAGCATTTGCTATAAAAAGACATCTGAAACAAAACAAGAAAGATGCATTAAGGAATATAATTCTTAAAGGGCTAACAATTCAATACATTTCTTTGTGATTGCTTATGTCTTCTCTAATTTGATTCCAAAACTATTTTATTATCATATTTAAATATTAACTGTCCAAATTGAAATTTTCAACTAGTACAACAGTGAAATCCAAAAAGGCATTATATTGTACTAGAATGAATCCTTGAAAATTGTCTTATATATGTAGAAATGAAAACATTTGCTTTTTTTTTAAATTTTTTTTTAATTTAAAACTCTAAGTTTCCCAAATCTCTACTAACCCATTTTCAGATGAAAATGGAGGGTAAAGGAGAAAGTCGGAATGGGGGGGAAGAGGGGGAGGCAGGGACAACAAAGAAAGCTAGAAGTAAAAAAAAAAAAAAAAATTAATTTCTTCAAGTGATCCTTTTTTTTAAAATATTAAGGCTAGAGGGCAGCTAAGTGGCTCAGTGAATTGAGAGTCAGGCCCAGAGATGAGGTGTCCTGAGTTCAAATCTGACCTGAAACACTTCCAACTTTTGTGACCCTGGGCAAGTCACTTAATCCCATTGCCTAGTCCTTACTGCTCTTCTGCCTTGGAACTAATACACAGTATTGATTCTCATTTGAAAGGTAAGGGAGTTTTTTCGTTTAAAATAAATATTAAGGCTAGAAAGATAACACAGACATAATTATTGTAACTAGAATTTGATTGTTTCTTTTGTGGATTCTACCTAAAAGAACCTCTTAATTAAATATTCAAAGAAAATTTGTTATTAAACATTACTCCCACCACTAAAGTCTTATTCTGATACTTCACCTCGATCCTAAGAGACTATTCCAGTAAAATATAAGCTTTGGGAAGGATTTATCAAGTTGGAAAGTCTATGAGAATTAGCCATGTTAATTCTGAACTTAATTCCCAAATTCTAAAGATATGGCAGCTTCAGCCTCCCTGGTAGCTGGGCTTACTGGTATGTACTACCTCATCCAGGTTTATAGCAGTAGCCATGACATGACAACTTTTGAAGACTGTCTATTGAACTCTTTTAGAGGAAGCAAAGAATAGGAATCTGAGAGAGTGTCCATAAACTAGGGAATGGATAAACAAGTTATGGTAATATATGTGATAGAATGCAATAGTGTTCAACTTTTATCAGCATAATGACCAACCACAATTCCTAAAGACAAATGATGAACATGTTTCCCATTTTCTGGTAGAGATAAATGTAGAATACAACAAAATTTAGGGGCATGTTCAATGTTGAAATTTGTTTTGATTGGCTATGCATATTTGTAATGCATTTGGTTTTTCTTGTGTTCCTAATAAGAGGGGGGTTGAAGGTGGATTGGGGGTAACCATTTTTTAAAAACTGTCTATTAAGTGATGGAGAGATGGTGATCTGTGTTGGTGGAGGGAATATGCACACCAGTGATATCATAGATCTTTATTAAAAGTATTGAATTTCATCACTAACATATGTAGGGTCACTAGGGTGGAGGAGAAAGGGACCTGGAAGAGGAGAGGATAGCCTTTTTTTAACTTTACAAGTATAACAAGTCTCCCTTATATCGTACTTTTTAATGCTTCACTTTTTGTTCCCATACCTACTGTACCTGGGTGATCAGGGTTTAAGTCTTCCACTGCAATCTGGACCACATCGGCCAAATCCTGTTCTGACATCATCCAGAATCATGCAGTAAGGTTCAATTATCACAGCAACCAAATATAAATTCCAACTGGGAAGGGCTAGTCAGCTTTTAGTAACCTATTAAAATATACATAAAAGAAAAATATGTTAAATTTTGTCACAAAAAAGGATAACAATGCCTATAAAAGATACTACTTTATAATAATGTTAACATTAATAATATATCCATTAGCACTTCTTTTCTTCCCACACCTAAAGTATGACAATATGTTAAGACAATAGAATATACGTTATTTGTTCAGGGTCATCATTTAAATAATTGAAGGCCTTAGATAGTAAAATCCATAATTCCTGTACCTTTGCTTAAATCTGCTGATTCATGTATAAATTAAATTAAGTATAAAAGTTTCTCAGTAAAGATGAGAAACAACTTTATTTCTACCTCATTGGGAAATCATTTAACCTTGCTGGGCCTTAGTGCTGTAACTGTAAAAGAGTAGATTGTACCAGTTGACCTCTAAGGGTCACTGAAGCTCTATGAAGCTTCCCTCCCCAACACCTCCAACAAACTTAATTTATACTGAATATCCCAGAATTCCAAATGAAGACTTGGCTGAGGGCTCTGCTATTAACTGATTCTAGAGATGAGCTTTCCTTTACAACTGTTAGTAGGTATCTATATTAATCCTATTTGGTAGTCTTAATGAGATTACTTAATCTTCAAGAGAATAAGAGGAGCTACATATCATCCTTTAATTTATGAGACCCTCAGCACTACTCATTGACACCTTTTAGAATTCTTCCCTTCAAATTTGGCCTCAAACACTCCCTAGTATGTGATCCTGGGCAAGTAAGTCACCTAACTGGAGTTGCTTAGCCCCTGCAGCTCCTCTGTCTTAAAAATGATACTAAAACAGAAAGTAAGAGTTTAAAAAATAAAAATAAAAGCTCAAATCAAATGTTCCTTCTACATGAAGTCTTTCCCAATCTCCCAGGTATTAATAACTTTCCTCAAAAAAATTACTTTGTATTTAATGTGTGTGTGTGTGTGTGTGTGTGTGTGTGTGTATTTGTTTCATCAGAGTTTAAGCTCCCAATAGGGAACACTTCTTTTCTGTCTTTGAATTCCCCTGAACTTGGGAGTGGCTGGCACACAGTAAGAGCTTAAATGCTTGCTGGTTTATTGATCAGAGCTACCAAACTACAAGGAAATTATAAGAAGCAATTTTTTTAAAGACTGTTTTCTGAAGGTTAACCTTCAAATTTGAAAGGCTCTCAATTTTCAAATCAAAAACAACATATGTATATACTTGGGCTTTGCTTTTCTAAAGAGGATACCTAAAACAAAGATTACAGGAAGGCTGCATTGAGGTTTCCCAGTGTAAGCAGTACTCCTCAACATGAACATTAAAATCAACTCAACTAAGTGAAAACATTTTTCCTACTTTATTTTACTATCTAAGGAGGAAATAAATTAGTGGCAGGTGGAAAACAACTGAAAACGCACAATACAATGCTTTGTATGGTTACTAATGGCTCAGAGTTTGGCCTAAGAAGGCACTAAACTTCATAAAAGCCTGGATCATGTAATCTCTTCCAAACCAGAACACCACACAATATCCAAGTTGTTTACACAAAATGATTCTTTTGCCAACATAAAGAGTCATTTAAAATTCTGTTCATGGTGAAACTCTTCGGATAGCAAAGACTATGGCAACCAGCCCAAGAAAACTGGCAATAGATTTACACATGTGGTTGCCATTTTGGCAAATTGAATTTGCCATTTCTCCGAAGTCCTGGGGACTATCCAGTCTTAACATAATAAAACATCTGTGCTAGGATTCATGTTTCATAATGTCACTATCTGCAATTACTATTTAGAGTCCTACCCTGTCTTTGAAGAGGTATATCTTCTAATGTGCACATGGAAAGGGGGAAAACATAGCAAAATCTTATTAAATAGAAGAAATCTTCTATACTTTTATAGTTATACACCAGTGGTGCTAGGAGTACATCTGTGTTTTGGAAAAACACTTTTTCAGGGACTGAGAACTTTTTCCAAAACTAAGTTCTGCACTTATGTCTTAAAGTATAGAAATTTCAGATTGAAGGGACTTTGGTAGTTACTGCCAAGTAGACCCTTTAAAGGAAGCACAAATTCTGCAGCAGCCCTAAGAACAACCCATGCTTAAATACCCGCAAGGATAAGTAGCTCCTTCCTTATTAAGACAATCCAATATATCACCCTCAAAGGAAAAAAAAATTTTTTTTAAATTTCAAAGATAACCCATTTCACTTCTGGACCACTCTGATCATTCATTAGTATTTCCTTGTATTAAACCAAAATCAACCTTGCTTTAACATCTTTTATACATGTTAGTTCTAGCACCATGCACTGCGGCCATGCTAGAACTGGAGTAAACTTTCTTCCACATGGCAACAAACTATTTAGAGAGCTATCATGAGAAGAGAGAAATAATATTCTTTTTTTTCTGGTCTAAGCATACCTTTGGGAAATTGAAAAATAATTAAAATAGACAAGTAACAAGAGGGAAATATATATGTAAGAACAAATCTTCCTAATTACACAAGTTTCCCAACTAGGTAAGAATTAATGATATACCATTAATACTAATAATGCAAATAGATAAAAATCAACCATCAGTTTTAAAATCAAAATATGAAACATGTAGAAAGAAGCCATTATACCCTAATCTACATCTTTTTGTTTTCAATTAACAGAAATAAATTTTGAAAACATTCCCACTGTCTCTTATTTTATCTGCTAACATATAAAAAAAAAAAATGTTACTTAAGTGACTCTGTAGGCAGGCTATGAACAGGAGAGACTAATGCAACTCCAATATACAAGTATTAATTCCCTGGCTCACTCTAGTTATGCCATATCCATTTTCCCAAATTCACTGCATTTCTTTTAATTCAATTCTGACCAACAAGACAACAAACTAGACATTCTCTCCTGTCCCCATTAACTCTCAAAAGCTTCTCCCACACCAATCCCCCCCCCAAAAAAAATGCCAGAGATAGAACAATTACAGCTGAATCCACAAAGCAAAAAAGTAAGAAACCCAACAGCTGTCTTGTGAATTAACAATGGAGAATGCTAAGTATGCACTTCTTACCCCTTCCCTAACAACCTCCATGTTATGGCAAACCATTCAAAGAGACCCAAAGGCTTGTGGCGTGGGACCCATATAGGGATTCCCTTCCTGCCGCAGTGATTGAGCTGAGCTACCCCAAATGGAGGGAGATAATCCCTCACATTCATTACAATAAGCAACATATAATGACTGGAGTAACAAAAGGAGGGAGGAGCAGGCAGGAGATTAGGGAATGTAAAAGCTGTGAAGACTCTACCCAGAACACCTACTTGGCCTTTTTCATGATATAGTCAGGAGGCCAGCATCACTGGATCAAAATGTAGCTATAGGGGAGACTGAAAATGTAAAGGAGAGATAGGTAATGAATTTTTTAAATTTTTTACATATATTATTTTGTAGGACAAAAAAGGAAGGCACTAGAGTTTACTAAGTAGGAAGTGACAAGATCAGACCTGCATTTTAGAAAAGTCACTTTAGAGGCTTAGATGAAGGCTGAATTGGAGAAGAGCCCAGAGACTGGAAGATGCACCAGCAGACTTGTACAGTATCTGAGGGTGCCTCCTTCCTCTACTTCATCTTCTAGCTTTCTTTAAATTTCTTAAATCTCTTCTTGTCCTAGAAGATTCCTATCCCCTCTTCATTCTAGTTCCTTCCCTTTGTTAATCATTGCCTAGTTATATTGTATATAGCTTTCTTGTATATATTTGTTTTCATGATGTCTCCCTCATTAGATTATAAATCCCTTGAGGACAGGAACTGTCTTTTGTCTCCTTTTATATTTTCCAGCCTTAACATGATGTCTAGCACATAGTAGATGCTTGATACATATTGACTGAGTATTAGATTTTTTAATCCATACCAAGAAAAAATAAGTTGGGTTAAATTTATGTTTTCCTCCTCTCCAGTAATGCCTTTTGTTTAAAAATAAAAATAAAAAGCATTTGTTCACTCCTATTCCTTTTTAAGTCAATATTTTGGCCCTGCAAATTTGAATTTACTGTTGAATTTACTTTGATTCAATCCTATCCTTCTTGGTACTGCCCCACACTGATCTTGTTTCAAAAGAGTGACATCACTGGATAAAACAAATCCCCACATTCTATTGTTTATAAGAACACATCCAAAAAGCAAAGTCATACAGAGAATCTCAAAGTGGGAGTAGAATGAAATTCAATACCCAACAAAGGAAGCAAAAAGCATGAGGTATTTCCGGTGGAGAATTGGCAGGACTTGTCAACAGACTGGCATGGAAGGGAGGGTGAGTAAAGATACCAATGCTGTGAATCTAAGTGATTGATAGGATGGAGGTGACCTCAAGAAGAAAAGGGAAGTTAGAAAGAAGGGATGGTTGGGGGGAAAAGGGACATAATAAGTCCAGTTTTGGACATGTCTACAGTCAGCTCAAAATGACTAACAGGCGGCTGAAGATATGAAACTGGAAGTCAAGGGAGAAGTTAGTACAGAGAATCATATGCAGAGAAGATAACCAAATCTATGGGAGCTGATAAGATCACTAAGCAAAATAGTATAGATGGAGAAGAAAAGATGGCTCAGGGCAGAGACTTGGGGGACACACCCACAATTAATAGGCACCACTCAAGTGGAGATCCAGCTAAGGAGAGACAAGGAAGAAGAGAACCAGAAGGGAAAAGTACCATGAAAACCTAAAGAAGACAATTTCAAAGAGAAGACAGTGATCAACAGAGGCAAAGGATGCACAGAAGCCAAGACTATTCTTAAGAGTGTTACAAATAGATAGTTTTTTTCTGTTACATTTTTCATTCTCAAAAATTCAATTAGAAAATTCAAAACACACCCTAGACAAAATAAAATACTTAGGAATAGTATATCTGTCATATCTCTGGGAAAGAAAAGATGTTTAAGACCAAGCAAGAGTTAGAAAAAATTACAAAATGTACAATAAATAATTTTGATTACATTAAATTAAAAAGGGTTTGTACAAAAAATATTTATAGCCTTGCTCTTTGTGGTTGCAAAAAATTGGAAAATGAGAGAATGTCCTTCAATTGGGGAACAGCTGAACAAATTGTGGTATCTGTTGGTGATGGAATACTATTGTGCTGAAAGGAATAATGAACTGGAGGAATTCCATGTGAACTGGAATGACCTCCAGAAATTGATGTAGAGTGAAAGGAGCAGAACCAGGAGAACATTATACACAGAGACGGATACACTGTGGTAAAATTGAATGTAATAGACTTCTCTACTAGCAGCAATGCAATGACCCAGGACAATTCTGAGGGACTTATGAGAAAGAATGCTATCCATATCCAGAGGAAGAACTGTGGGAGTAGAAACACAGAAGAAAAACAACTATCTGATCACATGGGAGGATGGGAATATAATCAGAGATATGGACTCAAAATGAGCACCCTAGCACAAATATCAATAATATGGAAATAGGTCTTGATCAAGGACACATGTAAAACCAAGCAGAATTGTGCAGCAGCTATGGGAGGGGGTGGGAGAAGGGGAGGGACAAAACATGAATCCTATAACCATGAAAAATGGCCTTAATTAATTAAGGATTTTTAAATTAAAAAAAAGAAAAGAAAATTCAGAACAAATTCAGGAATGGGGCACCAAGAATTGAATGGGGTGTGTACTTTTTAATCCCCTTCTCTTGATGTTTTTCAGGCTGCCTGAAAACAGACCTCAATTTCTGAAGAACCAACTCAGCAAAATGCTGATTCAGCAGTAATGATGCCAATGGAAGAGAAAAATGTCAGACTGTACAACAGTTGCAGATAAAGCTATTAAGATAATGACTTAATTCATTTTAAAGCTGAAGGAAATCTTTATAATTATCAACTAAGCACAAACTGGATCTTTTAGCTTAACATCCTGAATAGCTTGAATACAGGACTACAGACAATTTTCAAAATTCTTATAAGAGTTAAAATGAATTTCAAATGAACTTTGCCTCAACTATAAGACATTAGTCCAATTATGTATGATGAAATTGAACTAAACTTTGTTTTGTGGACCACTATACAAAGGTTAAAATACACAGTTGAATAAATTATATAATTGGTGATTCAATGGATAATTGGGCACTAGACCTGGAGTCAGAAAGATCTGAAATGAAATTCAGCCTCAGAAACTTGGTAACTGTGTGACCCTGGGCAAGTCCCTTATCTTCTGTCTGCCTTAGTTTCCCATCTGTAAAATGGAAGTAATAATAACAATTTCTTCTCAGAGCTGTTGTAAAGAAAATGAGATAATGCATAAAGTGCTTAACAAGCCTAGGTAAGTGCTAGCCCTTAAGTGCACAATCATTCATCTGTTGGTTATCCTGCAAAGAATATTAAGTAACACAAAAATATTAAATAAACATCATAAAATCTTTGGAACTATCAACATTTAATTGATTAAAGGCATGTTAAGCCTTTGCTTTGTGAGAAATCCTGAGTGTTTACCATTTCCCTCTGTTAAAAACATAAGCTGATGCTTCTTTATGGCATCGTGACACTGGAATCATCAAGGCCACACCAGTGAAGATATAAATTCTGACAGATGGGGAAACTAAGGCAGAGGTTAATTGACTTGCCCAGAGACACAAAGCTAGTAAGTGTCTGGAGTTGAATTTGAACTCAAGTTTTCCTGACTCAAGGCCAAGTGACCTATCTACTATACAATCTAGTTGTCCCAAAGCACAAAAAAAAAATGTGTCTGCTATCTGAGGAACAAGCTAGCACAATCAGGGAAGCTCATCACACACAACCAGAAAGTAATAAAATTTTCAGGAACCACAACTCTTACAGGGGCTGCCTCCTACATCATAAAAGGGTAACAATGTTCATCAGTGGATAGAGTATGCATACAGACAAAATAATGGCTGCTCTGATAAGTGCTTGTCTCTCCAAAAATACTTTAAATCTCTTTAATTAATCCGACATGCCTTTTTTCTCAAGAAATAAATGTACCATTTACATTCATGTTCTCATAAAACAAATTTTCTTTCCAAAATTTCAATAAGTCAAAAGGACATATTTCTTCCTTTTGTCAATTTCCCCTGCATATTGATCCTTTTGAAAGTTAAAGGGATAATATATTTTATTTATAAAACTAATTTACAATTGTGGCTCACTCTCTGGGCTCAAACCCCAACTCATGCTATCAATGGCGCCCTTAGGGTAACACGATGTTGTTAACACAGTACCCCAGGATCACCATTGGTAGATATGCCATTAACAACTAGCCAAGTGACTCGGTTAGCTTTTTTGAAAAGGCATTTACCCAAATGGAATAGCAAAAACAGCAGTTGCAAAGCACTTCCCTCAAAACCTGGAACAGTCCTCCAACAAATTGCAAGTCCTAAAGGGGGCATGACTTTAGAATCCAATGTAAGGAATTCATTTGGCCACAGCAGCTCGATGCTCTGAAAGATCAGGGCCTCCATGTCCTCTCTTTCTTTGGATGGTCCTCAAAAAGTTCAGGACAAGGCAGTCTGGGCTGCCCCTCTCAGGCTTTTCTACACTCTGGGCAAGCTCAGAAGGGCTTGAGAAAACCCAGCTGAACAGCTACAGGTATGGATCAAGCAAGCTGCTCAGCTATTGAGTTGGCTCCTCATTAGGTTTCTCTGATGCTCAGGCAAGGCAGGGCTGGATAGGACAGATCACTTAACTGCTGGGGGCTTTCACAGCATGTGGCACCTCTCTGGGCTCCACAGATGGACTCTAATGAGCTGCCAAAGCCTTCACCATCTCAAGCATCACATTCAGACTGCTATTACAACTGGAGTGATATAGTCCCCATTTCAGCAAGGACCTTAGAATGACAGAAACACTGAACTCTTTCAGAACCTTGACTACAAGGCTTGATTACTCCAAGCCAAAGGTAAGAAAAAGGGCCTAGCATCTCCACTTAGCCTCAGATCAGGGTTTCCCTAATGAGGGATTCCACCTTTCCTTTAAGATGATTCCTCCCTTTAAGATGACGTTCATGAATCATGTCAGATGAATGTCTGCAGCTAAACTACTCCAGCCTCATGCCTTTTCCAATGTGTGTGGGGATAGTACCTTTACATGTGATAGGGCTCTCCTTCACATTTCAATATCTCCCTCTTTCGCCCCTATCAACCTTTAGCTTTAAGTTCAATAGCAAATTTAAGGGCATAAGCATAATTTTAATGTTGAGATTTGATTCCTATTCTTGATCTGGTTCAGAAAAGCAAAAGATGTTAAACACTTTATTTCAATGCATTCAGAAAATCAATGGCTCTGAAAAAAAAATTAATAAAATCTACTTTAAAACCTAACCACCAAATGACTTAACTTGTTTTTTCTAAAAAAAAAAGAACCACATAGGCTCCAAAACGATTTATCTAGGAAAACCCAATACCGTGTACAATTTCGCAAATAGTCAGATTTTCTGAAATTCTAATGCACTCATTTCCCATGAGGAACAAATTATAGCAGTCAATCACTGTAGCAAATAATTTAATAGATCAGTCATTAGTTATGTATACATGTTCTTCCCGTGTTGATTTCTTTCCACAATTATAATGTGTCTCAAGAACAGGAGGTTGAAGGGTGGAAATGGAAGGGAGAGATCCACTTTAGGTAATTTCCAGATTTATCCTAATGATTCCCTTCTCATCATCTTTGGAAAGCCCCTAAGTCTCCTGTCAATCACTGAATTGAAGGGGAGTCTTCTTGGAAGTTAGCCCTACCCATCAGCCAGGATCTAGGTTCATAAATTAGGAGCTTATTGATCACTTAGTCCAATCCCTCACTTTACAAATAAGGAAACTGAGGTCCAGAGAGAATGACTTGCCCAAGGTCACAGAGGTAGCAAATGGCAGGGCCAGGATTTGGAACAAAATCCTGTGCTACACTTGAGTACAGCTTCTAATTTCCTAATCCAGGTCCTAGAGAACTTTTCTAAATATTACAGTCTAATTCCAAAAAAAATAAAAATAAAAAAATAAGGGAAATAGGATGGGGCCAAGTCCAGGGGCAGTTGGGTAAAGTTCATAACTGAGTTCCAATCCTTTTTGTAGTCCAAAGACACAACAGAGGCAGCAGTAAAATAGCAGTAAAATAGGTCAGGCTTGGCCTGCCTGCATATACTTTCTCAGGGCACCCACAACTTCATCTTCACACATCTCTAACTCTGGTTCCTCCGCTTCACCCATTGAGAACACAGAAGAAAACAAAAAAGAAAGCAAAAATATCTAAGCAGCCACAAAATAATGGGGTTGTTTGTTGCTGTTGTTGTTGTTGTTTTGGGGGGTAGGGGAGTGGCAAGATGAGTAAATGTCCAGCATTATCTAATATAGAGGGAGTTCCCAGCACTCCTTCAATCAAGAAAGATAAGCAAAATATCCTAAACCTCTCATTCTGGATCAGGGACTTATAACCATTTTTGTGTTGTGGATTCCTCTGACAGAGTGGGGAAATCTATGAGCCCTGTTTCAGAGGAATAAATAGGTGGAGCTATTTTTTATTCATAATTGAAATAAATATAATATTTCAGTTAGAGATTAGTAAAGATAAAGGTGTCACTTTTTTCCCATACAACTTGATGGACTCCTTGAATTAATCCTTGGTCCACAGAACCCCAATCACAGAGTCACTAAGTGTCACCAATGTGTTTTGGGTCCAAGTCTTTCTGAACTCTTAACTGCTGTGTAACAAACTGACTCCTAAGGACCACAGGACAGTGGTCTCACCCCTGGATATAGCACTTCAGTAACACTTGGGTGTGTGTAGAGCACTCTGTTCTTGTTTATCAGTGACATCATGATGCTGGGGTAAGGATGATGTCTTGACTTGTACATGAATTGGCTATAAGTGAGGCACAAAGTCCTTAGCTTCATTCTCTCTTCCAGAGGCATCCAATTCCAGACTTGACTCTTGATAGCCCAGAATGCAGTGCTCCACAACCCCTGCTTCAGCCACCAGAAAAGTTGTTCTCATTCACATTATGCCCAATGAATCTCAGCTGGCCTTCACAACAATGCTGGGAGCACTGCAGTGGCAGCAGCCTCTAGCTGCCAAGTCTTGTCCAAAGAGGATCCCTCCTCATCTCGGTCCCCTCTTTCTACCTAGGCCACAAGCCTCCAGTGGCTGGCCCTCAGCAGCAGTTTCCTAAATGGACTCTGACTCAGATCTCCATCTATCTTCCAAACATCAAGTCCAGGCCTGGCTGCATCACTTCTGTACTAAACTCCAGGGGCTCCCCCTCACCTCTAGAGTCAAATATAAATCCATGGTTAGCACTCAGAGCTCTTCATAACCTCTCCCCAATCCCCCTTCTGGATATTACACATGACTCTACTGCACAGACTCTGCAGTCTGCTCCTCACAAACAATAATCCATCTCTCACCTCCATTTCTTGACCACCAATCTGGAAGCATTCCTTCTTCATCTTGCCCTCTCAAATTCTGAGCTCCTGGCTCTTGGCTCAATGTTCTCTCCTCCATGAGGACTTTCATGACCCCCCTGCCCTGAGTAGCTAGTACTAATGGTAGGTGTATTTTTTAATTTTATTTACATGTATACATGTTGTTTCCCCAGGTAAAACATAAGCTTCTTGAGAGCAAAGATTTTTTTTGTTTCCATCTTTTTATCTCCATAGTGAGGCATCATGGTGTAGTAACCTCAGAGTCAATATGACTTGAGTTCAAGTCTTATCTCTGACACATCCTGGCTTGTGACTGAACAAGTCATTGAACTTCTCAATGCCACAATCAGGTTTTTAAGTTGTCCAGCAGCTATGAATGTACATTTGTACTGGGAGTTTCTTAACTAGGAACCTCCTTCCCCCCCAGGGAAATCATAACTCCAGAACTTACTTTATATTTTATAAATACATACGTGTATATGTATATATGTATATATGTATGTATGTATATCAATTGTAGGTACTTAATAAATTTTTGACAGCTAAGCAATCCCCATTTTATAGATAAAACCTCACTGAGACTCAAAGAGTTTATTTATATGGCATGTCCACGATCAAGAGATTAAGTGACTACTCAGCTATCAAGTATCAGAGGTAAGATTCCCACTGTGGCCTTCTTAACTTCAGGTCCAACAATCAATCTATCTATAACACTAAGCTGCCTCCAGGTCTATCCATCAACTAAAGCTCACACACTTCACTCATAAACTATCCCTCCTCTCAGGCCCTCACTTTAAGTCCATTTATTCTTATTCTGTCCACAATTATAATAAGCTTGGTGATTTAATTTCCTATCTTCAGCAGTTAGAAATAAAAAAATAAAAATGGAAAATGGGTTGAACAAGCAAGCAAACTGAGCATAGCTAAGTTTATAGCAGGGGAGAATACTGAATGACAATTTTTTTTTAAACCCTTGACTTCTGTGTATTGGCTCCTTGGTGGAAGAGTGGTAAGGGTGGGCAATGGGGGTCAAGTGACTTGTCCAGGGTCACACAGCTGGGAAGTGTCTGAGGCCGGATTTGAACCCAGGACCTCCCATCTCTAGGCCTGACTTTCAATCCACTGAGCTACCCAGCTCCCCCGACAATTATTTTTAAAGATACAAAAGAGTCTAAGAATCAGAGGACTCCCATGAAGGAGGAAATAGCCTTTGTCAAATCAGAGGATGGAAAAGAATCATATGTTACAACCCAATGCAATAACATTCATCTACAATGAAAATTCCATCATCAAGAAAAGATAAATATTCCAAACACTGAGAATATATTTTGAAATATAATATAAATATATATATATGTCTTGTAAGTGCTTTGAACATTTCCATTCAAAATTATTAAAATGGGGGAAGGGGGGAGAAACAGTAACATTTCAAAGGAGAGAAAACTTCGGTTAATTTGAAATGTTAGATATCAATAATACCCAGGAGTTCCAGAGTTTGGGGTTTTATTGTATGACAGTGGTTTTTCATAATCCTTTTCTAGTAAATGTAAATGTAAATGATTCTTAGCCCTGCATGCTACCACCTAGGTTACAAAAGTAAAAATGAGGTAGAAAAGAAAGAAAATAAGGCAATAAAAACTGAAGCAGAACGAGGGAAGGAAGGGCAAAAAAGAGAGAAACACATTTGGGAGGAAAGAAAAGAATGCTACCACAGATGAGCCAGATATCATTCAACCACCCACCCTTTACCTGGGCCAATTGATAGGTGAACTTGGCTTCAGAGGAGCGGGAATGGCATTCAGTTATTTTGTTGTTTACTATAATATCACTGTCACTTTGAGCAAGTTCTCAGTTTCCACATTTGCAAAATGAGGGTAGAACAAATGATCTCTTAGATCTCCTCTAGCTATAAATCCTATGATCCTAAATGTGTACAAAAACATTCAAAGATGATAAAATCATAGTGTTAGAAGGGAATGCAAAAGGCCAACCAATCCACCCAAACTTCCATCTTCAGATAGGGCCATACCAAACTATCCCCGATACATAATAACCCTACTATTATTAATACAACAGCTGCTATAAATCCAATTACCATCTCTTGTTGACGATTCTCAAATCTATCTATCCTGCCCTAACCTCTACATTGGCCTCCAGGCTCACATCTCCAATTGCCCTTCCAACATCTCAAACTGGATTCCTGTAGCCATCCAAATAGTCCAAAAAAAGAACTTATCTTTATCTCTAAACCCTCTCCTCTCTTGGTAACTTCTCTATTATTCTCAAGAGTCATTCTCTCCCAGTCACCCAGGCTTAAAACTTGGGTGTCATTGTTGATACCTCATTCTCACTCCCTATAGCCAATCTTTTGCCACTGACTGTCAATTCTATTTGATAACTTCTGTCCTAAATGATCTTTTCTCTACTCTGACATGGCCACAGAATTGTGCAGGCCTTCCTTTCTTCATCTCTAGCCTATTGTAATAAATCACTTGCTACTTGATCTGCCTATCTCAAATCTCTCTCCATTCAGCTGTCAAAGGGATCTTCCTAAAGCAAAAGCATAGTCACTTAGCCCCAATTCAATAAATTCTGGCTGCTCCCTCTTACTCACCTCCAGGATCAAATAAGAAATCCTGTTGGGTTCAGAGCCCTTCCTAACCTGGCCTTCTCCTACCTTTTCAGTCTTTTTATACCTTACACCCACCATGTTCTTCTCTAAGGTTCAGTGACACTGGCCTCCATAATGTTCCTCTTTCTCCTTTCTCTGGCCAATTTCACTGGCTACCCATATGCTCTCCCTCATCTCTGCTTCCTGACTTTTCTGGCTTCCTTCCAAGTCCCAACTAAAATCACACCCTCTATACAAAGTCTTTCCTCTGTTGATTATTTCCTAACTATCCAATATATAGCTTGTTTATACATTATTTGCAAGTGGATCTGCCCATGAGAGAGAATCTGAGGAACCTCGGAAGGATTCCATGACCTGCTTTTTGTCCCAAAGCAACTCCCTATTCTGGAGGATAGGAACTATATTTTGCTTTTTTTGACTCTGCAGAGACTAGTGCAGAGCCTAACTCATAGAAGGAACTTAATAAATGCTTACTGACTATCATAAAATCAGGCCAAGTATTTATGCAAGTGTGGTGGTATGCAGAAGGAAGTGAAACCAATGGTAATAAAGGGCGCCCAGTCAGTGAGCAGCACCTGGGGTAGGATTAGAATTCAGGTCTGCCTTCTAGACTAGGCCCATCTCTAAATCCAGGACATATCATCTTGGAGATTATAGAATATTTACAGAGAATGAAATGAAGCCAAGATAATACAAGTAAGCAATGGAAGACCCAGAATTAGAATACAAATCTGTTAATTCCCAGCCCAAGGTTCCTTCCACTATACCATACCCAACATCGAACAGTATCAGATATAGGGGGCAGCTGGGTGGCTCAGTGGATTGAGAGCCAGACCTAGAGGTCCTAGAGATGGGAGGTCCTAGGTTCAAATCGGGCCTCAGACATTTCTCAGCTGTGTTACCCTGGGCAAGTCACTTAACCCCCATCGCCTGGCCCTTACTGCTCTTCTGCCTTGGAACCAATACGCAATATAAATTCCAAGACAGAAGGTAGGGGTTTAAAAAAAAAAAAAAAGGACCAGAAACATTTTCAATGGGCAGGGCAAATAACTACTTGTTTCAAGTCAAAGATTTTAAGAAATCATTGCCAGATAATTTTTTTTTCCACTTTAGTCAGTCCTGTTAGGAGCAAGATCTAATAACCCAAACCTAATTCTGGGAGTCATCCTGGTAGAACAGAAAGAATACTGGCTCTGGAGTAAAAGGCCCTGCGTTCAAATCCTACCTCTCATCCTTACAGTCCAGTGATGGCAAACCTATGACTCCATGTAGCCATTTTCGATGGAACACAGCCACATGCAGCCCCATATAGAGAAGTATAGGGCCACATGCTGAGGATGAAACATTTGCTGTAGTGTAATGTAGACGCCCTGTGCACTATAGATGACAATTCTACCTATATTAATTTACCTATTTTGGTTTATTAAATACAGTTATATGTTACAATTATACATTTTTGTTATTTAAACTATAAATATTGCAAAATTATGTTTTTCTTGAAGTGACGCACCATCCGAGTTATGCTCGGTTTTTTGGTGAATTTTGACACACCAATCTCAAAAGGTTGCCCATCACTGTTATAGCCTGTTTGACCCTGAATGAGTCACATATAAATGAGGGAGCTGGACTAAATGTACTCTGGGGTCCCTTCCGGCTTTATTCATTTTGAATGAGATTTTTTTTTAATGACTTTAAAATATACACAGCAAAGATATTCAGAATGGCACAAAGAATGTTTTTTGATCCCATGTTTCCCTTGGGGAAAGGAAGGTAGTCCACATTTATTAATAATTGACATAGCTATAAAGTAGTTTACAGTTTTCAAAGACCTTTATTTACATCATTTAGCTTGATCCTCACAACAACCCTGGGAAAGATGCAAGGTGGTGCTAATTAGCCCTAACGGGTGAGGAAAAAGGTTCAGAATGGCTTCTTGACCTGCTTATTGGCACAAGCAAGTATGTGCCTGAGACAGGATTCCAATTCTGGGCTCTCCTTCTTTCTACTATACCAAACTGACTTTTTTTTAAATCCTTACCTTCCATCTTAGACTCAATACTGTGTATTGACTCCAAAGCAGAAGAGTGGTAAGGGCTAGGCAATGGGGGTTAAGTGTCTTGCCCAGGGTCACACAGCTGGGAAGTGTCTGAGGCCAGATTTGAACCCAGGACCTCCCATCTCTAGACCTGGTTCTCAATCCACTGAACAACCTACCTATCCCTACCAATGTGATACTAAAGAAAATATTATTAATTTTCCAACCCTTCTCTTCCTATCTCCTTTCTTTTTTAATCATCTTCCAAGGCCAAGCTAAGGGCTCATCTCCTCTGCGAAGGTTGCCTGGACTGTGCCAATACATAAGAATTTCTCGTCTCTGAAGGCCTACAAAGAATATAGTGGGCTCTTAAATTTGTACATATTGTATTAGAAAAGAAAGTTAATAGCAATAAGACGTCATAGTGGCTAGTGGAATAAACTCTTTTCACTTGACTTCTGCTATGCTTTTTAAAAAATGTTTATATTGCAATATGTGTGTGAAGATGATGAAAAAGGATAATGGCAAATATGGGAGGGGCTCCAGGAAAAGTCACATTAATTCACTCTTAGTAGAGTTGTGAATTGGCCCATCCATTACAGAAAGTAATTTGGAACTATTCTCCAAAAAGTCACCATATAATTGCATACCTTTTAACCCAGTGATACTATTACAAAAGAGATTCAAGAAGATAAAGACACATTTGTGCAAAAATATTTATAACAGCTCTTTCTGTAGTGGCATAGAAACTAAACAAATCATGATAGATGAGCATAATAGAATACTATTTCGAAGTGACAAACAGGATTGATTTAGAGAAACCTGGGAAGACTTTTATGAATAATGTAGAATGAAGCAAGCAGAACTATGAGAACAATGTATACAACAACAGAAACATAGTAAAGATAAATAACTCTGAAAGACTTAGATCTCTGAGCAATATAATGACCAACTATGGAGGGGGCTGATGAAGAACTATACTACCCATATCTTAACAAAAATTATGAACTCAATATGCACAATGAAAGATATATTTTTGGACATGATCAATGTAGGATTTTTTTTTTGCTTAACTATATTTATTTGTGACATAGATTTTTTTCTTTTAAATTATTGAAAGAAAGGAGAGGAAATAAATGCTCATTAACTGAAAAATAAATTTCTCAAAACTATATGGGTAAGAGCTATGTTTTGCCTCTTTTTGTATCCAGGGCACTTAGCACAGAACGTGGCACATAGTAGGCATTTAATAAATGTTTACTGATTAATTGAAGAAGGAAAAAAAAGAAATGTAGTTATGTTGTAAGAATGGAAGTAGTGGTTCTCAACCTGTATGCCAAAGCCTCCTACAGAACTTCAAGGAGTTAGTACAATGGTTCCACATATCCATATTCATACTAAGGATTTAAACGGCCTTTATTTAACTTCAGCAAAAATACACGGTATGACCCATAATGACAAACATGCAGAATCATGTAACCATGGAAAAGTATTCTAAATTAATTATTTAAATAAGTTTTCAGTTTGAAGAAATTAACAAACATGCAAACACACCTTCTATAGAATGAATAGATATTTTCTCACATATCTATGTATTCCTATTCTTCAAAAATATATAAGAAAAGCCTAGTTTCTCAATATTTACATATTTCAATGTTGAATAAGTTATTTCCTACTGACTCTCTGACTTGATTTTCTGAAAGGATATTAATAGTAAAATTACTATCGCAAAAAAAGAGACGTGCAGACTCAAAAAGGAAAAGCTTTGGATAGATCTTATATGAAAGCATCATGGAAAGACATGGACAAGAATGACATAAGATGAGTAGGCAGGGTCATTCTATTTCAATCTCTGGTCATGAAGGAAGGAACTTATAAGATCACAATTTCACCAAACTATAAGTGTTCCCAAGAATTCATAAGACTTTAAACCAATTGTATTTATAATTCCTGATCTAAGTGACCATTTCCCAAGTTAATTTATAAGTAATGCAATATCAATCAAGATATCAAATGAGCTGCTTTTATAGAATTAGATAATATAATAAGGGGGAAAACAGACAAAAGCATCAAAAGAAACTAAAAGAATATTTCTCTGACAAGTTTTGAAACATTTTCTGATGTAATAATTGTGAAAACTATATTTTAAAAATAGCTCAGTGAAACAGAACAAAGAAACCAGACATAGAATCAAAAGTACCCAAAAGATTAGCCTTCTATAAACCCAAGATTACAGAACAGAGAAGGGAATTATTATACAATAAAAATTGTTGGGAAAACTATATAACTGCATGGCAAAAAAAAAAAAAGTTCAGATCTACATCTTGTCCAATTCACTATAATAATTTCAATTGGATTAATCACCTAAACATTTTTTAAAATCACTTTATAATGTTTAATTAAAAAAGGAAATATATTTACCTGAAAGAAATTATGAATAAATGAGACAAACTTTAATACATAAAAATCAGTATTTTATAACAAAAAACAATGAATCCAAAATAAAAAATAAAATACCAAACTACAACCAAGAAATTACCCTGTAGCTAATTAATATTTCAATATATTTACTACAGAAGAGCAAAACCAGAGTAGGGATGGAGGTGGGGAGGTGGTAGAAGGAGGATGGTAGGATAATAATAATTAGAATCTAAGCCTCAGAGATAATGCAAGGACAAGAGGGACAATACTAATGTAGCATTTCCATATATAAGGGTGTAAATGGAAAGGAGAATTTCTGAAAAACACAAACTAATAGGAAATGTGGGAAATTTGTTATGTATGATATTAGAGTCTATCCATGCATACATGTAGGTTAATGCTGAGATAGAATGAATATGAATAAAATAAAGAAAAAGAAAAAACATTTATTTTAGCTAAGTGGTACAGAAAGGAGTCCTTGACCTGGAATCGGGAAGACAGGTTCAAATTATGCCTCAAATACACAGTAGCTATATGATCCTGGAAAAGTCGCATAACCTATCTGCCTTGGGTTTCTCAACTATAAAATAAGAATGGTCATTAAGCAACTGGGTTGTAGTTAAATAGTTCAAATTTTATGGGGGGTTTGGGAATTTTATTTCTCAGCAATTTGGATCATTTTTCTCTGCTTTAAATAAAACAAAATTTGGGGTCTCTAACCAAAAATTTCAGGAAACAACCCTTCTCTTACATCAAAGTGTGTACTTCTGTAATATAATTGTACATTAAACAAATGGCTCGAGCCACTACTATTTAACTGACATTAATATGAGAGAAAAGTGAAGCAGTAGGAAGGTCTTAATAGGGAATCTCTTCAGTGATTATAATTTCCCTTTTACTCCCTTTCTGATCTATTCCATTTGAGATCCCAACCACATATAAACAAAATAAGTGAATGTTAATAAGTGATTATTTTACTAAGTTAAATTTCATAGAAGTGTAATGGTTTATAAAGAAAAACACTTTAAAGATTTTACAGGCCCTTCTTCTAACCTCTGGATTTTATATTAGAAGTGAGTTGCTAGGATGATAGCAACAGTTAAGTTTCAAATAGCATAATTAAGCCTTAGCAGGAAGACTTCCCTCTCCTGGATCCTTGATCTCCCTGACATGGGCAGTTTTTAGCCTCACTTTAATTTAGTGTCCTGCATAAAATCGACTAGAACCATCTTCCTTTTACAGCTTCCCTGAATGACAGGAGATAACTGGGCATTCTTACTGAAAAGATCACTTGAGTCTATAGATAAGTAATTGTAATAATGAATCTATGAATCTGTAATTTACTGAGCCTAACTACATCACTCCAATTTGAAAAGAAGTTTATTTTCCATACAAATTTAAAGATTTGAGGGGTTTTCTATTTTTAATAACAGAGATAATCCCAAACATCTCTTGGAGCTTCATTAATAGTTCTCATTCATTCAATCTGTCTATGACAGGGTGCTGTGCAACCATTAGCCATGGCAAAGGCAGTTGGCTTTCCAGTTTAGCTCAAAGGGGTAATAATATCCACATTTAACTATGGAAATCTACCTTAGCTTCTAAGGAAGTAGAAGGGGAGGGGAATAAGAGAAGTGAGGAACAGACAAAAGGGAAGGTGAATTGGGGAGGCAGTAGTCAGAAGCAAAACATTTATAAACAGGGAAAGGCTGAAAGGAGAGGAGAGAGAAGGATAAACAGAGGGAAAATAAATGGAGGGAAATACACACTTTGTGAGCATAATTGTGAATGTGAATGGGATGAACTCGCCCATAAAACAGAAAGAAGATTCATTAATAGATTAAGAGAGTAGATACATTAATAGGTCTCACTATTCATGCTTCCCATGACTATAATGGCAGCCAACACTCCATTAGAGTCTACCAGTTCAGGTACACACAACAAAAAACTAAAAAGACCCTAAGAAGACCAAGGATAAAGTAAACCAAAAAGGACAGAAGTAATTTCAAGTATCAAGACTAGAACTAGAGAAAAGACCAACAGAAGAGAAAACACAATAGAGAAATCAGAATAACTGACCTCATCAAACTGAGTACAAGCCTAGAGGGGGGAAATGGACCATTAAAAGAAGGAAGGGCTTTCAAGCATATCTGATGAAAAGATGAGAATGGAGTAAAAATTATTACATGCAAACACAGGAATGGTAAAAAAAAAAAAAAAAAAACAAAAAAAACTAGAAAGGCATTTAATATACTCCACTTGCACAATATGAGAACAACAAGGTCATAACAGAGAACAGGCACAAAAGTACAGGAAATGCAGGTGAGCCCTTCTGAGGATGCAATGGGCAGCTGAGTTTCCAAATCAAAGAGACTAAGACGCCATTGTGCTTAGACAAAACTTGGTTCTGTGCCAGAGGACTGCCTGGCAGTCGGAATGACCAGGCTCAGTTTTACTAAGACTACTTTGATCTACCTCATCCATGATTCTCTGTGAGAGAAAGACCCATTGGAACACAAAGAGAACCTGAGAGATTATCATCAGAAATGGATGAAAGATCAAGCTCAAAGCCTGACTAACAAAAAACAATGGTTGTTTTAGAAAGAAAAAACTCTTCCATCAGAAGGAGTTATCCCTCCTCACCCAGGGATGATGCCAGCACCCTAAATGTGGGCCCTAGAATGCCAATGATAGGAACACCTCCCCCTTTGGCAGTTATGGCATCAGTTTGAACAGAGAATGAAACTGCGCCTGCTGGTTGTGCTCTGCATTTTTACTACAGCCCAGCCTTATCCCGTCCCTCTGGCCATCATCATAAACCTGCTATCCTTAAGGGTCATTCCATCTCCCATTTGACAGTGGCCAATGGTCCTCCCCAGGGCTTGAATATCGTCCGTACTCCATTACTGAAATTGGCATGATGCTGCAGCATAGCCAAGGGTATAGAGGGTTTGGGAATTCTTGGGGCCAGAGGTCATTACAGGTTGCAGTTCACATTTTCATCATGCGTGCCTCTCCAATAAACAACCCTGGTTTAAAAACCAAAACAATAAATACATAGATGAAAGATAATTCTCATCAGCTACTACAAAATGAGCCATGACAACAAATGGGATTGTGCTTCCAATATTATATAATAATACAAATTAGTGGATGATAGAAGAGTATGCTTATGGAGATGGGCCAATGAATTCAATTCAGTATTCTAAAGTTATTTTCTAATTTGTGAAGACAATCTTGTACATTAGCAGCTTAGAGAAAGGTCCAAGTAACATCCCCTAAGGGTACAAGGGGAGCCTTAGAATAAACCCACCCCGGTTGAGCCTGAATAACCTTCAGTTCTAATTTCACTTGCTCAGGAGACCCAGCAAACAAAATTCCTGTGGAGTTATTTGGCAAAGTGTTTAGAATGCCATGATTAAGTTAATATAAGTCAGCTTGTTGTAGTGAAAGGCAATTAATTCTGTATGGTATGATTTCTCTAGAATTAAATGCTAAACTATGTATGGCAGACTAGATCTAGCACAGTTAGCTTGTAAGAAATGTGTGCTGATTGTGTTAGGGGAAAATAGGAAAGAAGGAACAACTGGGTGGCTAAGTGGATAGAGAGCCAGACCCAAAGATGAGATTCCAATATAGAGTATTAATTCTAAGACAGAAGATAAAGATTTAAAAAAAAAATTTTTTAAGACAGAAAAGGGAATTGGGGAGGCTGGGAAGAAAGGAGGGCAAAGGTAAGAAATGCTCTTCCCTATGGATGCTGCTTTGACTATAAATAGGCTGTACTTTTTCTTTGTTCTATATTACATTCCATTCTATACTGAAAATATTTCACAAGAAATTGATTTATAGTCAGCTCTTTCGTTTCTATTTACGTTTATAAAAGTACTCGACCCTTCTCCCCACCCACCAAAAAAAAAAAACAAAAAAAAAAACAAGGCAACAAGGTGGTCTGGGGCCTTAGTGATAAAGGGACTCTGCTCTGAGAGAATCCCATAACAAGCACTTTAATTGAACAAAAAAACAAAACAAAACAAACCACTCCTTTATAGTTACAAAGCATAATTTTCTGTGAGCTACCCCATAAAAAGTCAAAATAATTACAATTATGACAAAAATGGACATTAACAACTAAAATCCAAAGCAGCCAGAATAATAAGGCAATGACATGGCAACTTCTTGCCATCAAAATCTGATCTGTAACAAGTTCCAGAAAAGAAAGCTTTCACAATAATTAGGTTTGGTCTAATGTTCCCATTCAAAAGATGTCTCATGTTTTCCAGAATGCCTGTTTAAATACCTGGAACAATTTACATAGCAATCACAAAATCTGTTATGGCAAGTCACTTCTACTCTGAATTTTCCACATATAGACCTTCTTGTGAACTTTGGCTCTTTTCTTTGAACATTAATTTTGTTTTCTCTAATACTACTTTAAAATTCTCAGGAAATGAAGGCATTTTCAACAAATCTCAGCTTTTAGAAACACCTTTTTT
Organism: Gracilinanus agilis; assembly: GCF_016433145.1. Taxonomy (NCBI): domain Eukaryota; kingdom Metazoa; phylum Chordata; class Mammalia; order Didelphimorphia; family Didelphidae; genus Gracilinanus; species Gracilinanus agilis. Next base: position 53,800,785 of record NC_058131.1, read on the forward strand.
ACTTTGAAATGCTTATAAAAAATTATAAACATAAAAAAAAGTATTATCCTGAAGGGAGTATAAAATTTTCAATTTTCTGATTATTTTTCTTTGAGCCTCATTATTAGGGCATCATCAAAACCTCAATACCATCCTGATGTTTAAAAAACTGTGACTAGGTCTCCTCCTTTCTCCATTACTCACAAGACAAGTATATATTTCTCTTCTTTACAGAGAAGATTGAATTCATTCATAATGTGAGCTCCCTCAGGTACTTTCTCCTTTAACTCCACAATATCTTACATTTATCCCATCCCCTTTCCCTTGCAGTATCAGAGAAAACAGATACCTCCTCTCAACAGTGAGTCCTTCCACCTATACCCTAGATCTCATTTCTTCTTGTTTCCCCTGGGGCCTCTGCACTTCAGTGATCCTTTTCCTCCAGAGCATCTTAAATATTTCACACTTTCCAGTTTCCTTATAGTCTTCAGAGAGGCACCAGTTTTCTCATTTGAAAAAAACTAAACCCAGACATGACCTAATGTCCCCATCAGTTACCAACTCTCCTATTTTTTGGACCCCCAAACTCCTAGAATGTAGTGCTTCTATCTAACGCTTTCCTCTACCACATAGGAATCAAAGGATTTCAGACCTGAGAGACCCTGGAGATCATCTGGTCCAAGCACTTTTTTGTTTCGTGGACCCCTTTGGCAACCTGGTGACGTATATGGCCCCCTTTTCAGTATCTTGTTTTTAAATGTGTAAAATACATACAATAAAGTAAAACAATAATACTGAAATAAAGTCACTAAAAAAGGTCTGAAGCAAAGTAATGATGCTAGAAACAGAAGAATAGGAGTTTCCTTGAGAAAAATATTTGGTTTTTATTGTGTGTGTGTGTGTGTGTGTGTGTGTGTGTGTGTGTGTGTTATCAACAAGCATTTATTTTCTCTCTCACCTTCCCTACCATTAATTAAAAAGAAAAAGAAAAAAAGGAAAGAAAAACTAAGCCCTTGTAGCAAATATGCATAGTCAAGCAAAGCAAATTCCCACATTGGTTATGTCCAAAATGTATTTCTCTCATTCTGCATTTTGAGTCCATCCCTCTCTTGCAAGAGGAGGTGGGTAGCTCACCTAATTACTGGCCCAACAGTTTGCCACTGCATTGATCAGATTTCTCAAATGAAGCAGAAGTCTTTAAGAGAGAATACACACTGCATCTGGTGACCTGCCAGATTGTAGGTATAGGAACTTCTATTTACTACCTCTTACAAGAGAGGAAAGAACTCAAATTACAGAATGAGAGATACGTTTTTGGAATCAAAAAGACCTTGGTTACAGTGGAATTGCTCATTGGCTATGAGAGGGGGGTGGGAGAAGGAAAGAACATGAATCATATAACCATGGAAAATAATCTTAATTAATTAATTGAGCTTAATTTTAAAAAAATTTGGTTAAAAATTGGCCTCAGACACTTACTGACTGTGTGATCCTGAGTAAGTTACTTAACCTCTGCCAGTCTCAGTTTCCTCAACTGTAAAACGGAGAGAATAATAGCACTTACCTTGACATGTGGATAAAATGAGATGTTGTGAAGTGCTTCACAAACCTTAAAACTCTAATCAATGATAGCTACTATTATATCAAGGGGGGGGGGGGTTGTTAATGCCAAAATGCAAATAGTCACCTCTATTAAAATGCAAACTCTGGTCAGCTAGGAAGCTTAGTAGATAGAGAGCCAGCCTAGAGAAGGAGGATCCTGGGTTAAAATTTGTCTTCAGACATTTCGTAGCTATGGGACCCCTGGGCATGTCACTTAACCCCAACTGCCTAGAGTCCCTTCCTGCTCTTCTGTCTTAGAACTGATCTTTTGTATCCGGACTGATTATGTTTTTGTCTCTACAACCACCTCTTAGCACTTCACCATGCTTGGCACATAGTAAGCACTTAAAATGCTTATTTATTCATTCATAAACATGCAACAAGGGCATGATTGAGAAAACAAAGAAGCAAGTTTTTGCAAACAACATTCTCTAAAAGATCACATATTTACAGACGCAACTGATTTGAAAGGTGTACAGTACAGTATATACGATTCCACTGTGCTTGGTCATTGACAATAAAAATGTGACTAGGTGAAACAAAGCATGGCCCTGAAAACTCCTCTCTGTGGCATAAGTCAATAGTCATTAACACTGTTTGTTAATTGATTTTCACAGAATCAAAGAATGGTAGTTGTAAAAGGCCCTCAGAGGTCATCTGAACAAATCTCTAATTGGAGAACAATAATACCCTTGCCATCTTTTTTAATCCTTCCTGATTCTGGATCCAATATCACTCTTACCCTTGAGTCAGCTAAAAATCTTTATATATATATATATATATATAGAGAGAGAGAGAGAGAGAGAGAGAGAGAGAGAGAGAGAGAGAGAGAGAGAGAGAGAGAGAGAAAGAGAGAGAGAAAGAGAGAGAGAGAGAGAGAGAGAGAGATATCTCAAGGGAAATTTAAAATGTTAGAGAGCACAGGGCCAGGGACACTTCATTCCACAGTGACATCTCACTAATTAATAACCAACTAATTAATAACTTTCTTCCATACTATATCTAATTAAGACTATTCTTTGTATACAACCAGTTGTATACTGTGAAGAGCTTTGGGGAGCCTGTCATTTAAAAAATTAAACATTCCCCCAACAGCTTTGTGGATCTACAAATTTAAGAAGCAGGTCATCAGTGCCTTTTTCTAAGGCAATGATAAGCGACCTAGGCAAAATCCCCAGCATCCTCCATAGATCTCCTTCTATGTGACTGGAAACAATTATGGACCTCAGTAGCCAATTATTTGGATCTATAATATCAATGCTTATTCCACAACTCTTCATTTTAGCCACAACAATCATCTCAGAGACTTGATCAACTACAAATGGAATGTTTATCAAATCTGTGGATTATCCAAAGCTGAATCTTTAATGTGCAATTTTCTATTTAAAAACTAACACCCATGGATGGAAACAGAAATTGCTACCTACTTTGATCAGGCAAGTCACTCACTGGATCTCTGTGCCTCAGTTCCTCATCTATAAAATGGAAAACCTAATCTAACCTAGATCAACAAGTACTTATTTAAGGGCCTACTATATACCAGGAACTATACCAGAGACTGAGGGTGCAACTACAAAGAATGAAACAATCCCAACTTGTTATGACCTCTAACAAACTTTTCTAACT
>NC_058131.1:53806097-53814539 GCF_016433145.1 Gracilinanus agilis
TCCCCGGGACGCGGGGGCCCGAGCGAGGCCGCCGTTGGCGGCGGGGCCTGGCCGGGCCTGCGCTCCCGCTCCCACTCCCTCCGGTCCGGGGGGGCGCGGCGAGGCCTGGGCCCAGCCCGGCCGAGGCTGAGGCGGACGCCGGGCCGGGCGGTGGGAGCTGGAGCTGGGCCCGGCCAGGCCGGGAGAGGAGAGCAGGGGAGAGGCGGGGGAGGGGGAGATCTCGCTCTCGCTCTCGCCCCGCGGGAAGGGGGGGGAGGTGGAGACGCGACCGGCTGCGGGAGCTGCAATTACCGTGTGGGCTGCGGAATTCTCGTGGTGTTTGTCGGGGAGATGCGATAATGGCGTCCGTCCTCGCGAGAGGAGATGCTGCAGTGCGCAAGCGCCGCGATTCCCTTCCCCCGCCGCGGGCGTCTTCCCAAACCTGCGCAGACGCATTACCCCCACCCGCCCGAAGAGGGAATAGGAAACGACGCGCGAGCGCCGGTCTCGTCCCTTATCTTCGTGCGCGCGCTTTCACCTTAACCTGATCCCTCTCCCTTTGGTCACTGCTTCAGTCAGAGCGCATGCGCACCGCCTCCCTAGCTCATCTCGTTTTGATTTTCTAGCACAGAGGGCAAAACTGTGCACTCAGCTTCCTTGGATGATTATGGGGGAAGACTAGGGGAGTCACTTAAATGGATCGAAGGAAGAATTTGGTTTATCGACTTGGTTATTGTTGTCGTTTTCCACTTCCCACCCCCACCCTAAAGAACTAGCAGAGGATACTACAAATCCCAGGGAGCGCTGTTCCGACCACAAGATGCATTCTGGGAGTTGTAGTCAGTCTGTGCTATAATGTTGTGAGGTATGCTGGGATTTGTAGTGTAACCTGCCGGCTTCCATCCCGGCCCGTTTCCCCCGCCGCATGGAATGCTGGGATTTGTAGTTAAATCGATTTAGTAAATAGGTCTCTCGAAGGTGATTTCCAGTAGTATTTCCCTCTGTGCCTTCTTCCTACGGTCAACTTTAACTTTAGAGCCCTTATCTGGAAGCAGACTAGAGATTAGATGACCTAAATCCTTTCCTGGAGATTTCTCTAACTTATGAATTTATCTCTAAAGCGGCCCCACCCTGGAACTGACACCCAGTCAAAAATTTCAGGATTTAGAGCTAGAACAGCTAGCTCTTTAGAGACCACCCAGCCAAACCTCCTAATTTGACAGAGAAGGAAACTGAGGCACAGAGATGTTAGAGGAAATTCAAACTTTATATACACTAGATGACCTCGCATTTTTTTTTAAACCCTTACCTTTCGTCTTAGAATCAATACTGTGTTCTAAGGCAGAAGAGTGGTAAGGGCTAGGCAATGTGGGGTAAGTGACTTGCCCAGGATCACACAGCTAGGAAGTGTCTGAGGTCAGATTTGAACGTAAGACCTCCGTCTCTAGGTGACCTGGCTTTTTTTAAGTTTATAACAATATTAGCTATAAAAACGCTCTTGCATGCTCTATATTTTTGCCCTCAAAATTATCTCTAAGTTTATCCTTTTGATGAGTTTTAATGTTTAAAAAAAAAAAATTTAAGAGCCCCAAATAAACAGTTCTCTCTTGACTTGCTTTAAGAAATACAGCTTACTTTTCATATATTTGTACATTGAATCTTTGTAAACTCCTTGGGTTTGTTTTTTTTAACCTGTCTTTTACCTATTTTTACATCCCTGGCACTTAACACAGTGCCTGGCACATAATAAACAGTTTTAATAAATGTTGATTGATTGATTGATTACTGTTTTCTCCTGTCGTTTATCTCATCCTGTCTGTGCAAACCAACACATTTCTTTGCTATGTTTTCCAAGAACTATCGGTGTAAAAGAGAAAATGGACTTCTGCGCTTTTTTAAAAATGGCATTCCCTATTCTTAAGGATCTTACAATCTAATAAAAGTAGGAGAAAAGCTTTAGAGACAGTTAGGTGGTTAGGTACATAGAGTGCCAGACCTGGAGAGAGGAGAACATGAATTCAAATTTGACCTCAAAGTTCCTAACCCCAGTTGCCTAGCCCTTGTAACTCTTCTGGTCTTAGAATCTATACTTAGTTTCAGTGTTAAGACAAAAGGTAATTTTGTTAGTTGTTTTTTTTTTTAAGTTTTTGTAATATCTGTAAATACATGACAGATAGCTGTATTGAATGAGATTAAAGGGCATTGCCCTTGGATGGACAGAAATAAGATCAATAAGAGGAAGTTTCACAAATGAAAACAGCAGCTTTTCTTCACTACTGGGATGGAGACCTTTTCTGCAAAATGCCCCACTGATTCTCCCAGTGGTTAAAGCTCTTTACAATCTGATGACAATGATTTTTGTCTTTGCAGCCTTAGCACCAAGCACAATACTTTACACATAATAAGCATTTCATACTTAAATGCTTGTTCAATGGAATTGCAGAGGAGATGGGTTTAGAATGAGCCACATTTTCGGGCACTGGCCAATATGGAATTTGTCTTACTCTACTAAGCATATTGTTGTGAGGGCTTTATTTTATTTTATTTTTTGAGAGAGTGAACAAGAAAGAAAGAGAGAGAAAGAGAGAGAGACTTCCTAGTTCTGTGACTCTGGACAAGATACTTAACCCAAATTGCCTAGCCTTTACCCCCTCTTCTGCCTTGGAACTAATATTTGTAAAGACAGAAAGTTAGGTTTTTAAAAATCAATTAATTGATTAAATAATGGAAAGAAAACAACATAAACAAGATAAGCAGGGCAAGCCTTAAAAGCTACAGGTTGATCTTATTCTAGTTTTTAAAACAAAAGTATGTTGTATCTAATAGGGTCCTGTCATTTCAGATAAATTTCCTTTTTATGTTCTATAACATAAAAGGTGTTCCAAAAGTCTAAGTGCATTTTAAAGTGATCCTTTAGCTAGCACTAAGATTTTTGAGATAACCTGAATATGCAAATGCAAATGTTCTATTTGATGTTTATTCGGGTCAGAATAAAAATAAGAAGCATTTTTTTTTAACATCTGCTGACTCACACTCAGGGGCCCACTCCTCCTCCTTTCATTTAGGTCATAACATTGGATGTTGTTAGTTCTATTGACATCCAGCATGCAGACTAGTCATCTTAATTAACTACTGATCCATCTCCTTCTCCAAACATCTTGTAAATAGCCCCCACTGGAACCCTCTAAGCCTAGAGGGATCAGAAACTGTCCAAAATTCATCTTAAAAATCAAAGTCAAAAGATGTTTATCTCATTCAATACAGACATTACTATGTGTTTACAGACACTACTAAAGGTTTTCTTTTTTCTTTTTTAACCCATGCAGTCTCTTAGTATCAGTTCTAAAAAAGAAGAGATTCAATGGGAGTTAAGTGACTTGCCCAGGGTCACATAGCTAGGAAGTGTCTGAGGCCATATTTGAATTCAGCTCTTTCTGACTCCAGGCCTAGCATTTTATCCAATGTGATATCTAATTGTCCCTTCTCACCTAGATTATTGCAAAAACATTCTCATTTGTCTCCCTCCCTCTTTTCCAGGCTTTTCTCCAAATGACTGGTAAAATGATATTCCAAAAGACCATAGCTGCCCTAAGGAAGAAACTCCCATAGCTCCCTCTCTCCTCTAGGAACAAATATAAATGTCCTTGGGCATTTAAGCTCCTTAACAAGTGATTCTCATAGTAGTAGCAATAAGTATGATGATCAACTGTGAAATACTTAGCTACTCTCAACAATACAATGATCCACACTTCCAGGGGCAGAGCCAAGATGGTGGAGTAAACCAGAGTAGCTCTGAGTCATCATGAAAATCCTCTCTAACCAATATATAAATATCGCTTCAAAAAAAAATACAGGAGTGAAAGAACCAACAAGGAGACAGAGTAAAACAACTTGCAAGAAAAGAAAAACCCAAAAGGTAGGCAGAGAATATCTGGAGCACCGAGGTAAAAGGGGAGCAGAGCTAGCAAGGAGGGAAGAGCAAGCCAAGAGCAAGCCATGTACCCCCCACCCCACATCTGCTGTCCCAAGTTGGGAATCTAAGTTCAAGCCAACATTCAGATCCTGAGATTCTGCCTGGACAAATAGTGGTCCAAGCCAATCAACATCCCTTGAAATTTCAAACCTATGAAGTCCAGAGTCCCAGCCCAGGACAGTCTAGGCTGAAGTGGGTTGATCTGTATGGGCCCAGAACCAAGCCAGAAATCCCAGTCTGGGATTGGGATGAGGACATATTCACAGTTTGGGGTGCCTGATAGTACTGAGGTGGAGTGGGTTGGTGAATTTTTTTGCCTAAAGCTCAAGGTGGAACTCCAGGACAGAGTAAATACCTGATTAGAAGTACACAGTAAGACCAAACATTTATACCTAAGCCCTAGGCTATAATTTAAGTTTTCTGGCCTGATCAAGATCAAAGTAAGACCAAAAGCTTACAACCAAGCCTAAGGCAAGTCTTTGAGCTTTCAGGATCTCAAGGGTCAATTGAATCAGCAGGGGGAGGGGGCTTTCAGAGCTCTCAGTTCTCAGACCATCACACCATACTCCAAGAACTGAAACTGATAAAAACCAAAATAAACTGAGAATAGCATCAAGGAAGGACTGAAGTTTAGGTAGGTATACCAACTTCCCAGAAAACAGAGCCTATCTATAAATAGATAGGGAAAATGAGCAAACAACAAAAAAAGAATGTAACTCTAAATAATTTTTATGGAGACAAAGAACAAGATACAGATATAGAAGGGGACAGTGAAAGCAAAGCAAACATACACAAAGGATAATAAATAAAAGGTCACCAAATAGTAATAATTAAAATTAAATTATGAGTCTATTAGTAGCTTTAACAATTTAGTTTAATCAAAGTAGAGATAGTAAAGAGAGGAAAATATAGGAAAGAGGTAGGGAGCTGTTTAGCTAAATACTCTTGTGAGCCTTCAGGTTTCAATCTCCAGTCAGAAGTCCATGACAGTCTCTTCAGCAAGAGTTCCCAGAGTAAGCTTTTCCCTTTAGTAAGAGTTACCAGTGCAGTAGTATCTCCAGCAAGAGTGTCACCAACACAAAAATGTGTCAGAATCACCAAAGTCAGAGAGTTCCTTCAGCAAGAGTCACCAACACCAGATTCTGAATCTAAATGGGAACCTGAATAAGCTCCAGTCCCTTGGTCTCATAAGCCATTTTCTCCTCCATTAGTTCTCCCATATCACATCTCAAGAACCAATTATAGTTCCTCAATTTGCCTGACACCAACCAGGAGAGCAGTGCCTGAGGGATCAATTTCCTGTCTCTAAGGGTGTTAACTTCCTTTCACTGTGTGTGTGTGTGTGTGTGTGTGTGTGTGTGTGTGTGTGTGTGTATCCTTGCACATCTCAAAGGATCTCCAAGTCCCTTATTGATTAAATTAAAACAAAGGTTGGTAAATTCCTTTCTCATAAAAGTCCAAAAGAAAAATATGGATTGGACACAGATTTTGGAAGAGCTCAAAAACCAATTAAGAGAGGCAGAGGAAAAGTGGGGAAGAGAATGAAAGTGATGCAAGGAGAAATGGGCCACTTAAAAAAGAGAACCAAAAACTAACAGAGGAAAATCAGATCTTTAAAAAAAAAAAAAAGCAATAAAATGATCTAAGCCAATTCTAAGGGATTTGTGACAAAAAAAAAATTCACTCCACCTCCAGAGGAAGAACTATTGGAGTAGAAAGGCAGCTCAAAGCCTGTGATTTTTCACATTCATTTATTTGTGTTTTTATTTAAGAGTTTGGGTTTTAGATTAATATTCTCTTACAACAATGACCAATATAGAAATCGGTTTTGCATAATAATACCCAGATCAAATTGCTTACCATCTCTGAGAGGGAGGAGGGAAGGAGACAATTTAGATCATATAATTTTGGAAAACATGTGTTGAAATTTTTCATTACATGTAATTGAGGAAATAAAATATCTTTGAATAAAAAATAAAAATAAAAACAAATAATCCTCACTTATCTGTCCAGTTCCCCTTCATGCACTCTTCCTGTAAATTCCTTGAGAGGAGAGGCTGTTTCATTTTTCTCCTTGTATCCTCAGTGCTAACAGTTTCTGGCACATAGTAGATGTTTAATAAATGCTGTTTATTGACCAATTAGGTTATTTCTAAGGCCCTTTCCAAGTTCTGGATCTCATGATCTGATCCTGCAGTTATATACAATATGGGTTCAGCTAAACTCTTTCAATTGTCAATTCAAAAACTATACCACCTCTAGCCCTTACTACCTATGTGATCTTACTATATGTGTGACTTTAGTCAAATCCCTTAATTTATCTGGATCTCAGCTTCCTGTAAGAGGGAAAATTATGAGACTGACTATAAATGAATAATTTCATTAGTCAAAAGTAGTAGGGGGAAAAGATAGAAAAAAAGGAGAGAGATATATTTTTCCTCACTTCTTCATTTAGCTTGCTATTCTGTTGTCACCATTAGAACCTCCTAGCCATGCTAACCAGTAAGTCCAGCCAGCAACAAAACTGGAAGAGAAGAGAGTGAAATCCACTCTTGCCTCAGTTTATCAAACCTTTTCTCTTCCCACTAACTCTCATGCATCACATCTCAGGAGTCAATTGTGGCTTTCTATTTTTCCTCGACTGTCCAGGGGGCAGTGCAGGGGAAATCACCCTGCCCCCGTTTCATGATCTCTTGACTCTATTGCTGCCTTTTTTCAGCTGCCATTATTTGAACCCAGGACCTCCTAACTCAGTGATGGGCAACCTTTTGAGCTTGGTGTGTCAAAATTCACCAAAAAACCAAGCATAGCTTGGGTGATGTGTCACTTCAAAAAAGAAACCATAATTTCATGATATTTATAGTTTAAATAACAAAAAATGTATAATTGTAATATATAAATATTTAATATGCCAAAATAGGTAAATTAATGTAGGTAGAATTGTCATCTATAGTGCACAGAGTTTCTATACTACACTACAACAAATGTTTCATCCTCAGCATTCGGCTCCATACTTCTCTGTACACAGCCGAATGCGGCCACATGTCATCAGAAATGGCTATGTGTATCAGTGCTGATACACGTGTCATAGGTTTGCCTTCAGCATCCTAACTCCAAGCCTGGCTGTCTATCCATTGTGCTACTTAGCTGATACTTAATTCCTTTCTAAATGGATTTGAGAATACAAGATGTCCAGATAGGATTAACTCTCCCCTTGCCTTTTTTTAGCTAATCAAATTTAAAGTACCTCTACTTGACACTAAGTAAGAGAGTTCACAAGTCACTTACTAGAGTAAGCTCACACCTCCAAAGGTCACTGCCCCGCCCCTTGGGCAGTACTAGGCAAATTGAAAGACTGTGATTGATTCCTATAAAGTGGGGGAGTGACATCAAGAAAACTGCTTTAAAAAGGCCAGCTGGAGGATTAGGTCACTCAGTCTGAGTCAAACTGGAGGAGGAGACTCTATCATGTTTCATCCAGTCTTCTCTTCTGTCAGGCAATAGTCACCATTCTACCAATCAATAAACATTTATTAAGCACCTACTGGGTGCCAGAAATTATACTAAGCCTTAGGCATACAAAGTACATACAAAGAATGGCAAAGAAAAGGGACACACAGGAAAAGGAAACAGCAAGCCACTCCAGTATCTTTGCCAAGAAAACACCATCTACAAAAGTCTCCATGGGGTCATAGAGAGTTAGTCACAACTGAACACCAAAAAAAAATACCTGCCCTCCAGGAGCTCATAATCTAATTCTCCAGGTTAAGTAGACTTAGTCCCTCCAACCACTCCTCCTATGGAATGATCTTCTAGTCGCCCTTCTGTCATGCTTTACAGCATACTATTGTCCTTCTAAAAAAGATTATGCAGAAGAAATAAATGTCAGACACCAGATGTAGTCTGATATGGACCAAGGAAAATGGAACTAGGACCTCCTTTGTTTGGAACTTTGTTCTTCCTTAATGTTACTTAAGGTTGTATTCTTCCTTTTTGTCTACCATATCATCCTAATGACTCATATGGAGTTTACACTACCAACTGTTTTGTAGACCAATTATCTTTAGATGCCACCTCCAACTTGTACTTGTGAAGGTGATTTTTTTTTTAACACAAGTTAGAGAAGGATTCTGATTCACACTGGTGAGGGGAGTTCCCACACTCATGAAAATGTGGCTCTTTGACATAATAATAATAACAGGGGTAGCTGGATGGCACAGTGGATAGAGATACAGGCCTGGTGATATTAGGTCCTAGGTTCAAATCTTGGCCCACAGCCTTCCTAGGGGCAAGTCAATTAACACCAGTTGTCTAGCCCTTGTCCTTCTGTGAAGAAAGAAAGAAAGAAAGAAAGAAAGAAAGAAAGAAAGAAAGAAAGAAAGAAAGAAAGAAAGAAAGAAAGAAAGAAAGGAAGGAAGGAAGGAAGGAAGGAAGGAAGGAAGGAAGGAAGGAAGGAAGGAAGGAAGGAAGGAAGGAAGGAAGGAAGGAAG